>NC_080785.1:110329085-110629085 GCF_028018385.1 Neofelis nebulosa
TAGATTAAGTGCAATCCCCATCAAAATCCCAACAGCATTTTTGTAGAAATACAAATATTCAATATAAAATTTATGTGGAATATCAAGGGACTCCAAAAATCCAAAACAATTTTGAAAAAGAACAAATTAAAGGACTCAAACTTACAGATATCAAATATACTACAAAGCTACAGTAACAAAAAAACAATGTGGTCCTGGTATAAAGACAAACAAATAGATCACCGGAGAGCCCAAAAATAAACCCCCACATATATGGTCAAATGATCTTCAACAAGGGAGCCAAGACCACTCAACAGGGAAAAGACAGTCTCTCCAAGATACAATATTGGGAAAACTGGATATCCACATGCAAAAAAATGAAGTTGAACCCTTATGTTATACCATATACAAAAATGAACCCAGAATGAATTAAAGACCTAAATGCAAGACTTAAAACTATAAAGCTCCTAGAAGAAAACATAATAGAAAATCTTCATGACATTGAACTTGGCAATGATTTCTTAGATATGACACTAAGAGCACAGTCAACAAAAACAAAAATAGACAAATGGGACTACATCAAACTTTAAAACTTTTGTGCATCAAAGGTGCAATCAACAGAGTGAAAAGGCAACTTACATAATGGAAGAAAATATTCTCAAGTAATATATTTTATAAAGGGCTAATAGCCACAATATATGAAGAGCTCCTGCAAATCAATAACTGTAAGAAAATCAAATAACCAGATGTAAGAATGGGCAAAAGACTTGAATAGATATTTTTCCAAAGATGATATATAAATGGCCAATACATGTATTTTTAGTGTTTTTTTATTTATTTTTTGAGAGAGAGAGAGAGAGAGCACGAGTGGGGGAGAGGAAGGAGGGGCAGAGGATCTGAAGTGGGCTCTGTGCTGACAGGCTGACAGCAGCAAGCCTGGTGTGAGGATTGAACTGATGAACTGTGAGATCATGACCTGAGCCAAAGTCAGATGCTCAGCCAACTGAGCCACACAAGCACCCCAAAATGGTCAAAAAGCATTTAAGAAGATGCCCAGGGGTGCCTAGGTGGCTCAGTTAGTTGGGTGTCTGACTTCAGCTCATGTCATGACCTTGTGGTTCATGAGTTCGAGCCCCGTGTCAGGCTCTGGGCTGACAGTTCTGAGCCCAGAGCCTACTTTGGATTTTGTGTCTCCCTCTCTCTCTCTCTCTACCCCTCCCCTGCTTGTACTCTGTCTCTCTCCCCTCCCCCCAAAACCCACATAAATAAATAAATAAATAAATAAATAAATAAGATGCTCAACAGCACTAATCCAGATAAATTCAAATATAAACCACAATGAGTTATCACCTCACACCCATTAATATGGTTACTATTAAAGAAAAAACAGAAAATTACAAGAATTGATGATGTGGAGAAATTGGAACCCTTGTGCACTGTTAGTAAAATTGTAAAGTAGTAGCGATTGTTATGGAAAATATTATGGGATTTCCTTAAAAAAAACTTCAATAGACTAGCATATGATCCAGTAATCCTACTTCTGGGTATATTCAAAAGAACTGAAAGCAAAGTCTTGAAGAGATATTTGTGTACTTATGTTCATAGCAAAACTAATAGCCAAGAAGTAGAATGTCCACTGATGGGAATGGATAAACAAAATGTGATATATATGTATAATAGAATGTAATTCAACCCTAAAAAGGAAGGAAATATGACCATACGTGCTATAACATGGATGAACCTTGAGGACATTATGCTAAATGAAATAAGCCAGTCACAAATACTGTATGATTCCACTTATATGAGGCATTTAAAGTAGTCATATTTATAGAAGCAGAAAGCAGAATGGTGGGTACAAGGGGCTTGGGTTGGGGAAAAGGGCAGCACTTGTTTAATGGATACAGTTTCAGATTTGTAATATAAAACATTCTGGAAATCTATTTCATGATGATGCAGATATACTTAACACCACTGAACTGTGTACTTTAAAATGGTTAAAATGGTGAATTTTATGTTATCTATTTTTACAATTAAATACATATAACATATATATTATATATGTTATATATAAATATATAATATATGAAGGGAAAGTCTTCTATTATTATGCACAGTCCTCAGGCTTCCTTCCCATCCTCACCTCCAGATCCATCATAATTAACAATTCAAATTTAGTACACAAAATATGCTATCACTCAGTTTAAATGCACAGATAAACTTTATACAAATATGGAAAAGATTTAAGTAGTATCGAATTGCATATCAATGTTTCTGTATCATGTGCTGATTTAAAAAACCCTAAGAATCTAGTCAAAGCTTACATATCTTTCTCATTTTTTCATGCAAAAACTTAATGACCACTTCTGGAAAAAATGTGAGGTAATTCCTTTAAAAAATGAATCAGAAATACTACTTAACATGAGAAGGCTGGTGGTATGTAGCATAATAAAATGCCTATCATCGACACACAGGGAAGATGGCGGCGTCGGAGGATGCTGGGCTCACCGCGCGTCCTGCTGATCACTTAGATTCCACCTACACCTGCCTAAAGAACCCAGAAAACTGCCAGAGGATTAGCAGAACGGAGTCTCCAGAACCAAGCACAGACAAGAGGCCCACGGAAGAGGGTAGGAAGGGCGGCGAGGCGGTGCGCGCTCCACGGACTGGCGGGAGGGAGCCGGGGCGGAGGGGCGGCTCGCCGGCCAAGCAGAGCCCCCGAGGCTGGCTGGCAAAAGCGGAGGGGCCGGACGGACTGTGTTCCAACATCAAGCGCGACTTAGCCTCTAGGAGGTCATAAGTTAACAGCTCTGCTCAGAAAGCGGGAAGGCTGGAGGACAAAGGGAGGGAGAGCTGCTGAGCCCCCGGAAGGCAGAGCTCAGCTTGGCAGGGAACAAAGGCGCTCGCCAGCGCCATCTCCCCCGCCCATCCCCCAGCCAAAATCCCAAAGAGAACCAGTTCCTGCCAGGGAACTTGCTCGCTCCGCGCAAACACCCAACTCTGTGCTTCTGCGGAGCCAAACCTCCGGCAGCGAATCTGACTCCCTCCCGCTGCCACAGGGCCCCTCCTGAAATGGATCACCCAAGGAGAAGCGAGCTAAGCCTGCCCCTCCTGCCCCCGTGCACCTTGCCTACCCACCCCAGCTAATACACCAGCTCCCCAGCACCACAAGCCTGGCAGTGCGCAAGTAGCCCAGACGGGACACGCCAACCCACAGTGAATCCCGCCCCTAGGAGAGGGGAAGAGAAGGCACACACCAGTCTGACTGTGGCCCCAGCGGTGGGCTGGGGGCAGACATCAGGTCGGACTGCGGCCCCGCCCACCAACTCCAGTTATACACCACAGCACAGGGGAAGTGCCCTGCAGGTCCTCACCACTCCAGGGACTATCCAAAATGACCAAATGGAAGAATTCCCCTCAGAAGAATCTCCAGGAAATAACAACAGCTAATGAACTGATCAAAAAGGATTTAAATAATATAACAGAAAGTGAATTTAGAATAATAGTCATAAAATTAATCGCTGGGCTTGAAAACAGTATAGAGGACAGCAGAGAATCTCTTGCTACAGAGATCAAGGGACTAAGGAACAGTCACGAGGAGCTGAAAAACGCTTTAAACGAAATGCAAAACAAAATGGAAACGACGACAGCTCGGATTGAAGAGGCAGAGGAGAGAATAGGTGAACTAGAAGATAAAGTTATGGAAAAAGAGGAAGCTGAAAGAAAGAGAGATAAAAAAATCCAGGAGTATGAGGGGAAAATTAGAGAACTAAGTGATACACTAAAAAGAAATAATATACGCATAATTGGTATCCCAGAGGAGGAAGAGAGAGGGAAAGGTGCTGAAGGGGTACTTGAAGAAATAATAGCTGAGAACTTCCCGGAACTGGGGAAGGAAAAAGGCACTGAAATCCAAGAGGCACAGAGAACTCCCTTCAGACGTAACTTGAATCGATCTTCTGCACGACATATCATAGTGAAACTGGCAAAATACAAGGATAAAGAGAAAATTCTGAAAGCAGCGAGGGATAAACGTGCCCTCACATATAAAGGGAGACCTATAAGACTCGTGACTGATCTCTCTTTTGAAACTTGGCAGGCCAGAAAGGATTGGCACGATATCTTCAGTGTGCTAAACAGAAAAAATATGCAGCCGAGAATCCTTTATCCAGCAAGTCTGTCATTTAGAATAGAAGGAGAGATAAAGGTCTTCCCAAACAAACAAAAACTGAAGGAATTTGTCACCACTAAACCAGCCCTACAAGAGATCCTAAGGGGGATCCTGTGAGACAAAGTACCAGAGACATCACTACAAGCATAAAACATACAGACATCACAATGACTCTAAACCGTATCTTTCTATAATAAAATGCCTATCATCTTTGATAGCCAATTGATTTTGATTTTTTGTTTCAACAGAAACAAATGCACTAAACCCTAGTTGAGAAAGTATGTCAGAGCAAAAAAAATACAGCTAGATGTGGGTTGACTTATGTTTAAGGAACTGCAGGATTCTCCAAGACTCTCAAATGAATTTCTATGACATTCTCTTCAATTGTTCTCAAGCTCACAAAGGAAGAGAGGCAGTTTGGTAACTCTGGAATCAGACATCAAGGTTGTGATTCTGCCACTTACTGGCTGTGAGAGCTTGGGCAAGTTATTTAAAACCTCTGCATTCAGTCTTCCCAAGTCTAGGATGGGGGTATTCATAGCAACTACCAGATAAAGTTGTAGAGAGGATTTAATGAGTTAATACTATACACTATTTGGTATAAAGTATCATGTAAGTCTTTGTGCCTTAGTTTGTTAGAGTTGCTATGACAAAGTACCACTGGGTACTTTGGTACAGATACAGAGGGCCAGGATTCTGGCCTGTAGAGAAATCAACAAGGATTATCACTCTTTTTGAAAATTTATTTAAACAAAACCAGTTCACACACTTCTCCCGTCCCTACTTTCCACCTTTGGTAACTACCAATCTGCCTTCTGTATCTATAATCTTGGTTTTATTTTTTATTTTTTATGTTTACATTCCACATGTAAGAGATATCATATGGTATTTGTCTTTCTCTATCTGACTTACTTCACTTAGCACACTGTCCTCAAGGTCCATCCATTTTATCACAAAAGACAAGATGCCATTCTTTTTTATGACTGAATAATATTCCACTGTGTATACGTACCGCAATTTCTTTATTCATTTATCTATTGATGTTCTTCCATATCATGTTCTTTCCATATCATGGCTATTGTATATAATGCCGCAATGAACTTGGGGTGCATGTATATTTTTGAATTAGTGTTTTCATTTTCTTAGGATAAATACCCAGAAACTGAATTGCTGGATCATAGGGTAGTTCTATTTTTAATTGTTTTGAGAACCTCCATACTGTTTTCCCTAGTGGCTGCACCAATTTACATTCCTAACAGTGCACAAGCATTCCCTTTTCTCCACATCCTTGTCGACACTTGTTGTTTCTAGTCTTTTGGATAATAGCCATTCTAACAGGTATGAGGTGATATCTCATTGTTTTGATTTGTATTTGTTTGATGGTTAATGATTTAGAGTATCTTTTTATGTGCCTGTTGGCCATCTGTATGTCTTTGGGAAAATGTTTATTCAGATATTCTGCCTGAAGAGGCACTCAATCAGATTATTTTGTCTTGTTTCGTTTTGTTGCAAATGAATTGTGTGAGGTTTTTTTTTTTTATATATTTTGGATATTAGCCCCTTGTCAGATATATAATTTTCAAATATTTTTTCCCATTTAGTAGGTTGACTTTTCATTTTGTTGATGGCTTCCTTTGCTGTGCAGAACTTTCTAGTTTGAAGTAGTCCTGCTTCTTTATTTTTGCTTTTGTTGCTTGTGCTTTTGGTGTCAGATTCAAAAAATCGTTGCCAAGACCTACATCAAGGAAAACATGTTTTCTTCTAAAAGTTTTATGGTTCCAGATCTTACATTCAAGTCTTTAATCCATTTGAGTTTATTTTTGCATATGGTTTTATTTTTTTGTATGTGACTCTCCAATATTCTCAATGCCACTTATCAAAGAAACTGTCCTTTCCCATTGTGTATTTTTGGTTCCTTTGTCATAAATTTATTGACCATTTATTTCTGGGCTCTCTATTCATTCCATTGATCTATGTGTTTGTTTTTTGTTCTAGTACCATACTGTCTTGATTACCAAAGCTGTGTAGTAGAGCTTAAAATCAGGAAGCATGATGCCTCTAGTTTTGTTCATTTAAAATTATTTTGGCTCTTTGGAGTCTTCTATACTTCCACACAAATTTCAGGATTAGTATTTTATTTCTGTGAAAAATGCTGCTAGAATTTTGCTAGGGATTACATTGAATCTGCAGATGGCTTTGGGTATTGTGGACATTTTAACCATATTAATACTTCCAATCCATGAGCATGGAATATCTTTCCAATTATTTGTTTTTTCTTCAATGTTTTTCATATATATCTTGTTTTCAATATATAGGTCTTTCATGTTCTTGGTTAAATTTTATTATTAGATATTTTATTCTTTTCGGTGTTAAATAGGATTATTTTCTTTTTTAAAAAAATTTAATGTTTATTTATTTTTGAAAGAGGGAGGGAGCAGGGGAGGGGCAGAGAGAGAGGGAGACACAGAATCTGAAGCAGGATCCAGGCTCTGAGCTCTCAGCACAGAGCCTGATGCAGGGATTGAACTCACAAACTGCAAGATCACGACCTGAACTGAAGTCGGATGCTCAACTGACTGAGCCACCCAGGTGCCCCTGGATTATTTTCTTATTTTATCCTTCTGATAGTTCACTATTAGCATATAGAAAAACAACATATTTTTATATTGATTTTGTATCCCACAACTTACTGAATTCATTTATTAGTTCTAACACATTTTTTGATGGACTCTGTAGCATTTTCTCTATATTAATATCATATCATCTGGAAATAGTAACAATTTGACCTCTTCATTTCCAATTTGGATATCTTTCTTTTTTTTGTTGCCTAATTGCTGTGGCTAAGACTTCCATTTCTATGATGAATAAAAGTGGTGAGAGTGAACATCCTTGTCTTGTTCCTCCTCTTAGAGGAAAAGTTTGCAGCTTTTCACCACTATGTTTTCTGTGGGGGGATTCTCACTCTTGACACCAGCCTTAACAAGTCTTTCCTCCAAGTTACTAAGCAGAGTTGACCATCCCCAAATCCACTCCCAGTGAGCACCTAAGCTGAAGACTTTGTTATTTCTCAGCAGCATCCACAAGGTTCTTGAAACCAAAGATTCCCCTAATTGGCTATAAATAGTTTTGAAAAAAGCCAGATCATAAATGAACCCTGGAAGAGGCTTTCTTTCTCTCCCCACCACCAACCACCCACAAAGGAACACCAAAGTTCAGACCAGCTCTCCAAGGCTTCTTCTTGGGAAAGTCAGAAACCACATAGTACAGAATTGCTGCCTGCCTCATTGGTGGCCCTCAGCAGATTTGTCAAATAAGTATTCTGCTTCCACATTTTGGATGAAGACCTTTGAAAAGAATGTAGCCTTGCATGGAAGAATAAACTAGCATGAGGAAAATATTATCAAATGTTTATCTAATCACAAGGATCCAGAACCCTTTCTATGGATCAATACAAAGGCAAAATCAATATACAATTCATAGACTTGGCCATTTAAAATTAGCAATATTTATATGTCTTAAAGTGCCATAAACAAAATTAAAAGAAAATTACCAAAATAATTATCAGAAAAGAATATATGTACAGTATTCTTCATATATATGTATATACATGTATATATACATATATATACTTAATATAAACAATAAATAGAAGATAAAACACTAATACAAAAATGATCACAGGATGTGGGTGGGCCATCCATGAAAGATAGAATGGACAAGAAATGCTAGTAGTAAACAAAATTAAAACAACCTTGTGATATAGTTTATCACTTAAATGGGCCAAGAATTCTTAAAATGCCAGTATTCAGTGGTCATTCAGGAGACATACACTGTTCAATACTAATGAATGTAATATGTTATTTTTGGCTGATTGAATATCACAAAGCTGTGAAAATAGGCAAATCTGTTGACCTAGCAGGTCTAATCTAGGAACATATCCTAAAGGTATAATAATGGATGCTGCCAATATTTATCTATTGCATTGTTTTTATCAGTAAAATAAGAGCAGAAAATATGTCTATCCTGTTCATCACTATAGCTTCAGCTCCTCACACAAGGTACGGTACCCAAAAAATATTTAATAAATTTATCTGTGAATTTACCCTAAATCCAATATTTAGGGATTGTGTAAACATACTGTAGTACATCCCCACGATGAAATATTTCCAGGCATTAAAATAGATGTGGCAAAGCAACAGCCAGAGCCAGAAAGACAGAAGTTTTGGTTTGCCTATCTTGTTTTTTCCATTCCTTTATTGTACCTTGGCATTGAGAATTCCTGCCAGCCCCAACTTCTACAACACCACAGCCTCAACACTGTGGTGGTCGCACAGGACTCAGGGTCTCAGTGCTGTATTAGCCAGTAAAAAATAATGAAGAAAGATGAATGTGAATTACATACACAGAATTGGAAAGATAACCATAAAATAAACTAAGTATAGCAGAGAGGGAATTAATAAAGATAAGAACAGAAGCTGATTAATTAGAAAGCAGTAAATAGGCACAACTGGGAAATAGAATCGAGGATTATTATTTTTGCAAAGATTAGTAAAATGAACAAAGTTATTAGCAAGTTTGACAAAGAAGAGGAAGAGAATACAAATATACAATATTAGTAATGTGAAAAAGGAAACAATTGCAGATATTAGAACCAACAATTAATCGGGGATAATGTGTATAGCTTTAGGCAGAAGAATTCTCTTAGAGTTTCCATCTCTCTGCTACATTACCTATCTGTCTTTGCATATTGTCCATTTTTTCCATTGAACTACTTGATCACAGTTGTGTTAAATTCCTGGTCTCAAAATTCCAACATCTCTGCCATATCTCAGTCTGGTTTTGATTCTTGTACATCTCTTCAAACTGGGTTTTAGTCTTTTAGTATGTCTTGTAATTTTTTTGTTGAAAGGCAAAACATGATGCACTGGGTTAAACAAAAAAGCAATCGAGTAAACAGGACTTCATGGTAAGGTTTTATGTTCATCCAGCTGGGAGTTAGGCTGTGTTTTACTGGTTGATGTAGCTGTAGGTGAGGCTAAAACTCTGCACACTCTTCTTATTTTTGTCTCTGATGTTGTGCAGGAGCTCTATGATGTGGTGGTGCGGTGTGGGAGGGGGGAAAGAGGCCTATAATTACAGCTCAGTTTTTTAGTGAGTCTGCATCCCTGGGCTGTGAGCATCACTACCACTTCTCAACAGTTTTGCGTCCCCCGCCACCCCCAAAACTTCAGTGAGACAGGAAAGCTAGACGGGGCTGGTGCTGAGTAGTTCCCCTCCTTCAACACAGACAGGCCCTGGTAAAGTTTTCCTCAAGGTCAGGCCTTACTAAGAAGAATTTAACGTTCTGGATGTATTTCAAAATGGTTGCTTTTTTCTCCCCTGCCAGAAGCACAAGGAGATTTTTCTCTGATCTTCACTGTAAGAAGCTGATAATGTTTCTGGAAGCAAAATTCACAAAGACATGCAGACCCCTCCACTTAAGACTTGGCCGTCCCTGAAGCTTTTAACTCTCAAGCATATCCACAATGAGCACCAGCAATTCATCAATTACAGTTCAAGTCTTCCTCTCTGGGCACCTGGGTTTCTATTCTGGTAACTTGTGATTCTCTGTATCCACCTGTCTCTCTGATTTGGGGGGCAGCAGTTTGCTCTGTGATCTCAATCTCTGATGGATCTAATAAGAGTTGTTGATCTTCAGTTTGTTCAGCTTTTTATTTGTGAGGATAGAGTGATGACCTCCAAGTTCCTTACACTCAAGAACAGAAGCCACAAGTCCCAAGACATTTTCAACGTTTTTTTTGTTTTTTTTTATTTTATTTATTTTTGGGACAGAGAAAGACAGAGCATGAATGGGGGAGGGTCAGAGAGAGAGGGAGACACAGAATCGGAAACAGGCTCCAGGCTCCAGGCTCCGAGCCATCAGCCCAGAGCCTGACGCGGGGCTCGAACTCACGGACCGCGAAATCGTGACCTGGCTGAAGTCGGACGCTTAACCGACTGCGCCACCCAGGCGCCCCCCAAGACATTTTCAAGTATGAATACGATTCAGTCTTTTCATTAAAAATGTAATTGACCAAGAAATGGTAGAAAACACAGATCGGTAAATATGGATGGCATGGAAAACTCTTTTAAATTAGAAGTATCTGTCACAAGCCAACACCCAAAGTCAAGTTTAATGAGTAAAGGTGTCCTTATTTGAATCAGGAAACATGAGTAATGCTCAGTGAGCTGAAGGTGCAGAAGCCTTTCACCAAGATCCTTGGGATCAACTCAACCTCACAGTCAGAGTTTGTCATACTTTTCAAAGCAATATTGAGTATAAACTATATAATGGGTATAAGCCCAGTGGGGACCAGGGCAACACTCCATCATCAAGCACAGTACTATCTCAGTAGCCCAAATGTGCACATAAAGAATATGAGTAACCTGCATTAGTTCAGGTCAGGCTTTGTTTCCCAATGACTTTGCCACAAAAAATGAAAGAACTTTTAGGTTTTAGAACTTTTGGCACTAAAAACTGCAGATGTGCTATTGAAGACCCATGCTGTCTGTCAACATTGTCCAAAAATTTTTAGACAATAAAATAAGACAAAGAAATGAGGCAAAAGCATTGAAAAAGAAGGAGATAAAATGGTTATTGTATTAGTTGTCCATTTCAAAACAGTAAGAGTGCAATAAGACAGCTACATTTTGGAGCTCATTTTTTAATTATTTGTCCATATATATAACATATATGTGTGCAAACATGAGTGTATGTCTGTGTATGTGTGTAAGAATGTATAACATCCTTTCTTTTCTCCCAGATGGACACCAAGGACAGTCACAGTCCTTGGCTACTAATTTAATCCAGTCTTTTCTGGACTGTTCATTTCTAAGGCTCTCATCATGTTGCTAAGGGAGCAGGCTTTAGAGGAAAGGGGTCTGTGGCTGCTTTCTTACTCTGCTAAGCCTGAAAGGGAAGTGGAAAAGAACAAAAGACTAAATACCCCTCTGGCTAATAGTGTGATTTACTGATTCCATGGAAGGGGGAGTGTTCTTTGCTAATTAAGAGCCAGTTAGGAGACATTTTCTTACTCATTGGGACAAGAACTAATTAATGTCTGTCCTTAAGAAGTGCATGTTTGTGTTTAATTCAAAAGACACTGCTGTACCATGCACATATTAATTTCTAGATGGATTAAATTTTGAATAAAAAACATCAATAAAATCATTTCAATAGGATATAGAATAATAGTTATAAAAACTTGGAGTAGAAAGTCTTCTGTTTCTCAGAAGTCAGAAAGGTAAAATATGACTGATTTAACCATGTGGAAATATGAAATCTTTTATGCTAAAAAGTACCACACATATTAAAAGAGGAAAAAGTCCCTCGTGAAAGGACCATCAGAGAGTGTTATGGGTGAGATGATGTGCAGCCCCCCAAAAAGGGATTTTTGAAGTCCTAACTCCAGCACCTCAGAATATGACTTTATTTGGACTTTACAGAAGCAATCAACTTAAAATGAGGTCATTAGGGCTAACCCCACCCAATCCAGTATAATTGGTGTCCTTTTAAAAAGGAAATTTGGACAGACATGGACATGCACACAGAGGGAAGGACATGTGAAGACACAGGAATGGAAGGATCCCTCTTCAAGCCAAGGAATGTTAAAGATTTCTGGAAAACCACTAGAAGCTAGGAAGAGGCAAGGAAGGATTCCCTTACAAGTTTTTAAAGGGAGCACAGCCCTCCTGGCACCTTGATCTTGGACTTCCAGCATCTAGAACTTTGAGACAATAAACTTCTATTGTTCTAAGCCCCCCCAGTGTGTGGGACTGTGTTACCCAAGGAAACTAACACAGAGAGTTAATAGCATTTAGTGTAAAAAGTTCTTACATGCCAGTAATAAAAAAGATTAAACAAATAGAGACATGACCACAAGAAGATAGCAAGTAAGGTATTGAATAAGACAGAAATCACCATAAACAAATAGAAGAGGTTTGGGGCAGTGCATACCAAGAGTGAGACACTGGGATATTTCCATCCTCAGCACAGGCAACAGCAGATGCCTTTTCTGAAGAGAATGTAAAAAAACCTATTAAAAGAAAGATGGTAGCTACATTTATTGAACACAACATAATGTATAAACTTGTCCAATCACTATGTTATACACCTGAAATTGTGTGTGAACCGTACTCAAATAAAAGAAAGAGAGTCTTTTTATTATCACAATGCACTGGCAATTCCTAACATTAGCAATATAATATTCCTCAAAAAAAGTCTACTGTCAATCCAAGACTTACTTGCTGCAGTTACTGATTTTTTAAAAATGAAGTTTCTCTTTTAGAACAGTTTAGATTTACAGAAAGATTGAGAGGACTTTACACAGTGTTTCCAACACTCCCTCATACGACTCTCCCTAAAATTAGCATCTTACAGTAGTATGGTGCATTTGTCACAATTATGAACCATTATTGAGTCACGACTAATAACTAAAGTCCATAGTTTATTCTGGTTTCCTTAGTTTTTACCTAACATCTTTTTTCTGTCCCAGAAGACTACATTATATTTACTCATCGTGTTTCCTTAGGCTTGGTTGTGATAGTTTCTCGTATTTTCCTTACTTTTAATGATCTTAACAATTTTGAGGATTGAGAATTTTGTAAGATATTCCCTTATTGGAATCCATGTGATATTTGTCTGATGTTTTTCTCAGGATTAGACAGGGGTTATGGGAAGACCACAGAGGTAGAGTACCATTTTAATCACATCATATCAAGGTTACATGCTATCAACATGATTTGTCACTATTGATATTGACCATTCTGTCAAAGATCAGTTGACTCTATTTATGCGGGTCTATTTGTGAGTTGTTTATTCTGTTCCACTGATCTTTTTGTCTATGCTTTAGTCAACATCAGTCTTGATTACTGTAACTTTATATGAAGCCTTGAATTTGGTTGATATCAGTTCTCTAACTTTGTTCTTCAATATTGAATTGGATATTCTGAGTCTTTGCCTCACCATATAAACCTTAAAGTCCACTTATTGATATCCGCAAACTAAGTTACTGAGATTTTGATTGATAAGACTGACTCTGTACGATCAAGTTGGGAAAGATTAACATTTTAAAAAATGTATTTATTTAAATTCAAGTTAGTTAGAATACAGTGTAGTATTGGTTTCAGGAGTAGAACCCAGTGCTCATCCCAACAAGTGCCTTCCTTAATGTCCATCACCCCTTTAGCCCATGCCCCCACCCACCTCCCCTCTAGAAACCCTCAGTTTGTTCTCTGTATTTAGGAGTCTCTTACAGTTTTCCTCCATCTCTGTTTTTATCCTATTTTTTCTTCCCTTTCCCTATGATCATCTGATGTGTTTCTTAAATTCCACACATGAGTGAAATCATATGATATCTATCTTTCTCTGACTGACTTATTTTATGCACCATAATACACTCTAGTTCCATCCACATTGTTGCTTATGGCAAGATTCCATTCTTTTTGATCACTGAGTTGTATTCCAGTGTGTGTGTGTGTGTATACACCACATCTTCTTTCTCCATTCATCAGTCAATGGACATTTGGGCTCTTTCCATAATTTGGCTATTATTGATAGTGCTGCTATAAACACTGGGGTGCATATGCCCCTATGAATCAACATTTTTGTATCCTTTGGATAAATACCCAGTACTGCAATTGCTGGGTCATAGGGTAGTTCTAACTTTAACTTTTTTGAGGAACCTCCAAATCAAAACCACAATGAGATACCACCTCACACCTGTCACAATAGCTAAAGTTAACAACTCAGGAAATAACAGATGTTGGTGAGGATGTGGAGAAAGGGGAACCCTTTTGCACTGTTGGTGGGAATGCAAACTGGTGCAGCCACTCTGGGAAAGACTGACATTTTTAACAGTATTGAGTCTTCCTATTGATAGATATGGAATGTCTTTCTACTTATTTAGATCTTCTTAGATATTCTTTTTCATCAGAGCCTTGTAGTTGTCCTCTACAAAACTCTAGAGCCTGTTTTGATTTTATTAGATTTCTACCTAAATATCTCATTGCTTTTGGTGCTGATATAAATGGTGTGTTTCTAATTTCAAAATCCAATGTTCATTGCCAGTACATGGGAAAGCAACTGAATTTTTATACAAACCCTGTATCCTGAAACTTTGCTATAATCACTTATGAATTCTAGGAGTTTCATTTGATTCATTGGAATTTTCTACATTAGCTAAGATTCTAGTATGATGTTGAATATGAGCGGTAAGAGGGGACATCTTTGCCTTGTTCTTGATATGGTAAATCATCTAGTTTCTCACCTTTAGGTATGATGTTAGTGGTAGGGGTTTTACAGATACTCTTTATCAAGTTGATAAAGTCCTTGTATTCCTAGTTTGCTGAGAGGTTTTTTTTTTTAATCATAAACAAGTATTGAATTTTGTCAAGTGCTTTTTCTGCATCTACTAATACAATTTTATGATTTTTTTCTTTAGCCTGTTGATGTGATTGATTACATTAATTAATTTTCCAATGTTGAACCAGTCTTGCATACCTGCAACAAATCCCACTTGCTCATGGTATAGAACTCTTTTTATACATTGTTGGATATGATTTGCTAATATTTCATTGAGGATTTATGCATGCATGCCCACGATAGATATTGGTGTGTAGTTTCCCGTTCTTGTAATGTCTTTTCTGGTTTTGGTATTAGGATTTTGCTGACCCTAAAGAATTGTAGAAAATTGGAGATTTTGCATATTATGATGTGGCAGTCCTGGAAACCAGATTCTTCCCTATCCCCAGGGTTGCTACTTCTTGTAGTTGTTGTTTGTTTGCTTACTGACTTATCTGAACTAATTTTGCAAAGTCTGTATTCTTTGTCTAGTGTGGCCATGGAGGTCATGCTTCGTAGATAGCTAGTGATTCAACAAAATTTCCTTAAATGTCTGGGTCAAAAATCTCTCTGTCTTTGCAGATGAACTCTGTTTGTGTGCTGGGGCACGCCTTCAACACTCAGCACGCAGTTTACAGCTCTGCCTTAGCCTTCCCTTCTGACTTGCACAGTCTGGAGGTTGGCCAGAGGTCAGAGCTTAGGGCCTTCTCGGGTCTCAAGTGTGCAGTGGGCCCTGGGCCTGCACACGGCCTTCTCAGTTAAAATATGTGGGAGTTTTTCAAAGCCTTTGTTCCCTACCATGTATCATTCCCTGGCTTTTCCTCCCTAGCTTATTGGTTAGCAATTGTTTCCCCCAATTGTTCTTGCTCAGACAGCAGTGGATTTGACATTTGCCTTTAAATGCTTTTGACAGGGGTGCCTGGGTGGCTTAGTCGTAGGGCATCCAACCTCAGCTCAGGTCATGATCTCACTGCTCTTTGAGTTTGAGCCCGGTGTCAACTTGAGTCCCGTGTCAGGCTCTGTGCTGACAGCTCAGAGCCCGGAGCCTGCTTTGGATTCTGTGTCTCCCTCTCTCTGCCCCTCCCCTGCCTGAGCTCTGTCTCTCTCTCTGTCAAAAATAAATAAACATTAAAAGAAGTTTTTTTAATTAAAAAAAATGCTTTGGACAGAATAATGAAAGCTGTGGTAGAGCTGAGTTAGGAAAATAAAGGCCAGCCCTTCAAACCACCCCTTCAGAAAGTCCTCAGGCAGTGCAAAACAAATGATGATTCTTTCAGAATAAGGTCTGTTCCCCATCCAGCACTAAGTACCTGTCCTGTGAATGCAGTCTGCTGTCTCATGGCCACCACCTTGTCCAGAATGGGACCAGCATAAGACAAAATGCCACAAAGGTTTTGTTGTTTTTTTTCTACTGAGATTTAGCTGGTTTTTCTCAGTTAAGCATTCCCCTGGCTGCTATAAGCTTTTGATTAGTTTCCAGCGTTCCTAAATCATTGCTTCTGACAGTTTTTACCAATTAATTCATTGCTTTTGAGGAGGAACATTTTCATGTTTCCCTAATAAGCTATTTTCACGTTTCCCAACCCTTTATTTTTAACCTCATGTGTCTTTACACTTAAGTGAATGTCCTGTAGTCAGCATATAGTTAGATCTTGTTTTCTTAACCCACTCATGATCTCTGCCTTTTGTGTATTTAAACAGCTTGAATTTAAAGTTGTTATTAATACAGTTGGATTGATACTACCATGTTTGTAACTGTTTTCTATTCATTGCATTTGTTCTGTTTCTTATTTTTCACTTGTTCTGCTTTCTGTGGTTTAAATTTTTTTTTTAATGTTTATTCATTTTTGAGAGACAGACACACAGAGCGTGAGTGGGGGAGGGGTGGAGCAAGAGGGAGACACAGAACTCGAAGCAGGCTCCAGGCTCCGAGCTGGCCTCACAGATTCCGACTCAGGGCTCGAACTCACGAACGGTGAGATCATGACCTGAGCTGAAGTTGGACGCTTAACCAACTGAACTACCCAGGTGCCCCCTTTCTGTGGTTTTAATCCAGCTTTTTATCTGATTGCATTTTCTCCTCTTTCAGCATATCAAATATACTTCTTTAAAAAATATTAGTGGCTGTTCTAAAATTTGCAGTATACATTAACAACTAATTTAAATCTACTTTCAAATAACAGTATATTGCTTCCTGGATAGTACAGATACCTTATAACAGAGTGTTCCCAGTACCTCTTTATAAAATTACTGTCATTTCTTTTCCTTACCCATATACTTTAATCACCCAAGAGATGGTTACTAGTCTTACTTTGAACAAGCATTTATTTTTTAGATCAATGAAGAATAAGAAAAATAACAAATTTTCCTTTACCTTCATTCAGTATTCTCCAATGCTTTTCCTCTCTTACGTAGATCAGAGCTCCTGGTCTGAATCATTTACCCTCTCCCTGAACTTCTTTTAACATTTCTTGCATGTCATATCTGCTGGCAATAAATTTCCTCAGTTTTTATTTGTCTGACAAAGTCTATATTTCTTTCTATGTTTGAAAGATAATTTCACTTGATAACAAAAGTCTAGGATGATGGGGTTTTTTTCAACTTTTAAAAAATATTTATTTATTTATATTGAAAAAGAGAGAGAAAGAGCAGGGGGTCAGAAAGAGGGAGAGACAGAGAATCCCAAGCAGGCTCTGCACGGTTAGTGCAGAGCCCAATGCGGGGCTCAATCTCACAAACCGTGAAATCGTGATCTGAAATCAAAAGTTGGATGCTTAACTGACTGAGCCACCCTGGCCCCCCTCTTTCAACTCTTAATATTTCTTTTAAAAAAATTTTTTTTACATTTATTTATTTTTGAGAGACAGAACACAAGTGGGGGAGAGGCAGAGAGAGAGGGAGACACAGAATCTGAAGCTGGCTCCAGGCTCCAAGCTGTCAACACAGAGCCTGATGTGGGGCTTGAACTCATGGCCTGCGAGATCATGACCTGAGCCGAAGTCAGTCGCCTAACCGACTGAACCACACAGGCACCCCTAAGAACTCTTTCTTAAAAAGACTCTGATCCCTACAGATTTTTCAGGTGTAATCCACTGATACTATACTGGAGGCCTGATAGTGTGATGGTAAGGAGTGATAGAGAGAAAGCATTCTGCAATCTTTTGATTAAGGCTGTCTTAGTGGGTCTGTGTCTCTGGCTATGACCTTCACAAATGCTTCTAAGAGTGCTGTTCTCTCTCCAGCTTAGACGACACAGAGAGCCTAGAGGGGGCCACAGTCAGATCACTGTCTTCAGGCTATATGAGATAAGGATCTGACAAAGTCCTTTCCACTGGAGACTTGGCCAATGCTATGGAAGATAGACTGGGCCTGTTTCTAAATGACTACTTTTGCCCACCCCCACCCCCACCACTGCCAAAGGTTCAAGGTGATTTAGGACTCTTTTCATGGCTTTTCACCATGAGAATGTGGTGGATTTCCTGCAGGTAAAATTCATGACAATGTAGAGACTTCCCAAAAAGGATGTCCCACTCCCAATAGCTTCTTATTCTCATCCTAATTCACACTCAGCGTTCAGCATTTCAACAGAATACCATTTAAGTGTTCATACCATTGGGCGTCTGGCTGGCTCAGTTGGTAAAGTGTGGGACTCTTTTTTTTTTTAATTTTTTAAACTTTTTTTTATTTTTGAAAGAGAGAGAGACAGAGCACTAGTGGGGGAGGGGCAGAGAGAGAGGGAGACACAGAATCCGAAGCAGGTTCCAGGCTCTGAGCTGTCAGCACGGAGCCCCACGCAGGGCTTGAACTCAAGAACCTCAAGATCATAATCCAAGCCGAAGTTGGTTGCTCAATTGACTGAGCCACCCAGGTGCCCCAAGACTCTTTTTTTTTAATGTTTATTTCTTTATTTTGAGAGAGAGAGAGAGACAGAGAGAGAGAATCCTAAGCAGGCTCTGTGCTGTCAGTGCAGAGCCCAATGTGGGGCTCGATCTCATGACCTGTGAGATCATGACCTGAGCCAAATCAAGAGTTCCACGGTTAACTGACTGAGCCACACAGGCACCCTGAGCATGTGACTCTTGATCTCGGGGTTGTAAGTTCAAGCCCCACACTGAGTGTAGGGATTACTTAAAAATAAAAGACTTAAGTGTTCAGGGGCACCTGGGTGGCTCAGTCAGTTAAGCGTCTGACTTCAAGTCAGGTCGTGATCTCGTGGTTCGTGAGTTTGAGTCCCAGGTCGGGCTCTGTGCTGACAGCTCAAAGCCTGGAGCCTGCTTTGGATTCTGTGTCTCCCTCTCTCTTTGCCCCTCCCATGCTCATGCTCTGTATTTCTGTCTCTCAATAATAAATAAACACTAAAAAAAAGTTTTTTTTTAACTTAAGTATTCATACCAGCCCATGGTTCCAGTGGTCTCTGCTCTAGGGAAGTTGGCCCGGCCCCTGCTTCTCTGTGTGTAAGTGTGCTAGGGCAGCCACAGCAGAGTACTATAAACTGGGTGCCTTAAAACAACAGAAATGTATTCTGTTACAGTTCTGGAGGCCAGAAGTCCTATATTGAGGTGCTAGCAGGGCCACGTCCTGCTTGCAGGGGAGAACTCTGCCTCCTTTCAGCTTCTCGTGGGGGACGTTCCTTGGCTGGCAGCCACAGCACTTCAATCTCCGCCTCCATTGTCACATGGTGTTTTCTCTCTGTGTGTCTGTGTCTCCGTATTTCTTCTGTTTTCATAAGGACACCAGTTATCGTAGATAGAAGGCTCACCCTATTTCAATATGACCTCTTCTTAATGATATCCGCAATAACTCTACTTCCAAATAAAGTCATATTCGGAGATACTGGGGTTAAGAATTTAGCATCACACTCTGTATGCACCTGTCTCTCCAGAGTAAAAAAAAATATTTTTGAATGTTTATCCACTTTTGAGAGAGCACAAGCAGGGAAGGGGCAGAGAGAGAGGGAGACACAGAATCCCAAGCAGGCTCCAGGCTCTGAGCTGTCAGCACAGATCCTGACTAGGGGCTCAAACTCAAGAACCATGAAATCATGACCTGAGCTGAAGCCTGATGCTTAACTGACTGAGCCACCCAGGCACCCCTTGTCTCTCCAGATTTTAAAAGGGCAGTTTCCAGTCTCAGTTGTCTAATGGCTCAAAAAGAACTCAATGATTTTCAGTTCGTTCCATTTTTTTCTTGTTTTGGGGTGTCAGTGATGACTTTCAAGCTCCTTACATGTTGGAGCTGAAACTGGAAGTCAGTTATTGATTTTTAAAAATAATACAGGGCGCCTGGGAAGCTCAGTCGGTTAAGCGCCCAACTTACGCTCAGGTCATGATCTCGCGGTTCGTGAATTTGAGCCCCACATCGGGCTCTGTGCTGACGGCTTAGAGCCTGGAGCCTGCTTCAGATTCTGTGTCTCCCTCTCTCTCTGTGCCTCCCTCACTCACACTCTGTCTCTCTCTTGCAAATAAATAAACATTAAAAAGTAAACAAATAAAAATAATATATATGTATGCTTCAAAATAGTATGTTTTTATTACATATCTTTTAATAAGCATTGAATTTTATATGAAAGTTAACTTGGAGACCTCTCTGCTATGTAGGGGACCCCACCCCCAAACCCTCAGAATCAACCACACACTTGGTTTTGGCACACGTTCTTTTCATAAGTAAGTTTGTAACATGTTGGGAGTGTTCCATATCAAGCTGTGTGCAGTTCTTTTTTTTTTTTTTTTAATGTTTATTTATTTCTGAGACAGAGCGCAAGCAGGGGAGGGGCAGAGAGAGAGGGAGACACAGAATCTGAAGCAGGCTCCAGGCTCTGAGCTGTCAGCACAGAGCCGGATGCAGGGCTTGAACTCACAAACTGTGAGATCATGACCTGAGCCTAAGTCACTCGCTTAACCAGCTGAGTTACCCAGGCGCCCCAAGCTGTGTGCAGTTCTTGACTCCAATTGCTGTGGCACTATGCATTCTTGTGTTTAAACCATATAATTCAGAACACCAATCATAACTCAGTTTTCACAAACCCAAGTTACTTCAAATGTCATTTCGTGGGACCAATTAGAAGAAGTTTTACTTGTGTTTAACATTTAAAACAATGAAACACAGTACAACATCAAGAGGCAATATTTTATTTGGCAAGTGCAATTTCCAGTTTTACTTGGAATATTTTACTAAATCTGAAACATGTTTTAATTGAAATTTTATCTGCTTTTTGTTTTTTCAAACTAAAGAAAGATCAGGAAAATCATGATTATTACCTACAATTATTACTGAAAATAATTTTGTCACATAGAATATAAGGGAAAAGATCTCTTCAGAGTGTCGAGTATACTGTCACAGCAATGATTGGGATTCTGCCTGACTGAAAGCAAGAATGTGGGTGAAGGCATTAGGGCGGGAGAAAAGGAGGCACCAGGTGACAAGTGGTAGAGGGAGATATCTGTTGCTATGAAGAGGCTGAGTTCACGATTTAAAAGTGTTTAACAGGGCACCTGGGTGGCTCAGTCAGTTAAACTTCCAACTCTTGATTTTGGCTCAGGTCATGATCTCACAGTTGGTGAGATCGAGCCCTTTGTCAGGCTCTGCACTGACAGTGCGGGGTTCATGGGATTTTCCTCCTCTCTCTCAGTCTCTCCCCTGCCCGTGGGCACACACGCTCATGCTCTCTCTCGAAATAAATAAATAAACTTAAAAAAAAGTGTTTATCAAATTGCAGGATGGACTGATAGCATATCTCAGAAAGATAACAAAATTTCAAGAATGAATAAAAATGTTAATAAGTTTTCAGGAGGAAAAACCCATTTCTTACCAATGCAAAGGAATAAAAATTGCTTCTGACTTCTCATCTGCAACATGAGACAACAGAAGACAGGCTAAGACAAAAAGAATCACACACAAGAATTCAGAAAGAATATCGAAGTATGTCACTTATCTGGAACAACACTTAGGAACAGTCTCCTGCCATACAATGAATTAATCAAAACAGAGACCAGAAATGAACAGAAGAGAAAATAATAGTAAATAATTGACTACACACATTTATACATGCCTACATACAAATGAATATGGATGAACTGTCCAAAATGTGTATATGCGTGTGTGCACATGCTAGATAAGCTTCTTAAAGCAAAAAAGTTGTAATGAAAAGAAAATTAAAATAAAAATCTTGAACTCACCAAACTGTCTCAACAAAACCTCATTTGGGAAAGTCACAATTGGAATCGAAGACCCCCAACACATTTCTCTAAGAACAGAACAGACGTTACAGTAAAAAGAGTAAGTGAAAATTTTATGCACTAAAGGACATAATCAAGAAAGTGAAGACAGCCTAGGGAATGGGAGGAAGTATTTGCAAATTATATATCTGACAAGAATCTAATATCCAAAATATATAAAGAAACCTTCTAACTCAACAACAAAAGCACAATTTTTAAAAAGGGGGACAAAGGACACAAGAAGATATTTCTCCAAAGAAAATGTACAAATTACCAACAAGCACATAGAACGATGTTCATTATTAGTCATGTGAATCAAAACCACAAAGAAATGCCACTTCATACCCACTAGGAGAGCTATAATAAAATTTAAAAACTAAAAAGAAAAAAAACCCAGAAAACAACAAGTGTTGGAAAGGATGTAAGGCAATTGGAACTCTCAGGAACTGAGATGGAAATGCAAAATGGTACAAAAGTTAAACACAGAACTATCATGTGACCCCACAATTTTACCCCTTGGTACATTCTTTTCTTTTTATGTTTATTTTTGAAAGAGAGAGAGAGCATGATCAGGGCAGGGGCAGAGAGAGAGGGAGACACATAGTCTGAAGCAGGCTCCAGGCTCTGAGCTGTCAGCACAGAGCCCAACGTGGGGCTCCAACCCACCAAACGTGAGATCATGACCTGAGCCAAACAAAGTCGGACTGACTTAACCGACCGAGCCACCCAGGCGTCCCACCCCTTGGTACATTTTTTAAAAATTGAAAATGGGGGCTCAAAACAAATACTTGTACACAAATATTCATGGCAGCACCGTTCACTAGAATCAAAAGGTAGAAACAGCTCAAACGCCCATCACTGGGTGAGCAAATCACGTTACATCCACACGGTAGAGTATCGCTCAGCCATTGAAAGGAATGGAGTGCTGTGTCCTGCTGCTATGTAGGGGGAAACTTGAACACAGTACGCTGAGCACGAGAGGCCACACAGAAAAGGCTGCATATTATACAATTCCATTTATATGAAATATCCATATAGGTCAATCCATAGAGATAGATAATAAATGGATGAGTGTGGGGGTGGGGACGTTGCGGGGCGGGGGGGAGGAGTGGAACTGGCTGCTAATGGGTACAGGGTTTTGTTTGGGGGTGTTGAAAATGTTTTAGAATCGTACTAAACACAATAAATGCTACTGAATTGAGCAGTTGGAAATGGCAAATTTAGTGTTATATGAGGTGCACTTCAATTAAAAAAAAAATAAGGGAAATAGGGGAATCAAATTTGATTTTATGCGCGTGTTTACACATAATTTTACATCTCTAGACTAGTAATGTATTTTTTTTCTATCCATGAAATATTTATAGGGATTTATCATGGAATCCCTTGTGTACAAAAAAGGAGATCAAATAAAATTAAAACCACTAATAAAAAGAGGAACAAGAGTAATATATTTAACATATAACATATATAAGAAGTGTGAAAGCACACTTCTAGATGATCTTGGACCCAGGGTGGTCTGGATGAAGAGTGAAGACTAAAAAGCCATCAGAAGAGGAACACTTTACAACACAACTCTGGGACTTAGGGAACAGAGCACACAAATGATGTTAGCACATACTCCGTCCTCAACTTTGGACATCAAAGGAAATGAGTATTTCATCAAAAGTAAATATGTAAAAAACAAATGGAATTTATTAAAATATAAAACAGAACAAAAATAGAAATGAGAAGAAAAGCCAGGAAAGATGAAAAGAATTATAGGTGAGAGCACCTGGGTGGCTCAGTTGGTTAAGCATACAACTCTTGATTTCAGTTCAGGTCATGATCTCATCGTTTGTGAATTCAAGCCCTGCATCAGGCTCTGCATTGACAGTGTGGAGCCTGCTTGGGATTCTCTCTCCTCTCTCTGCCCTTCCCATGTCCTTCTTGTGACCTCTCTCTCTCTCTCTCTCTCAAAATAAATAAACAAACATTAAAAAATAAGAATTATAGGTGAAAACCACATATACATATATACATATGTGGCACAAATTTCAAAATCAAGATGAAATTAATGATTTCTTAGAAAAATATAAATGATAATATGGTGATATTATCCTAGAAAAATATAAATGATAATATGGTGATATGATAAATGATCTATGATCATCATAGAAGAAAAAGTATTATTCATAATCGCCCAAACCAACAAACCTGGAAAAAATCTGAATGTCTATGCATGGAAGAATAGTTGAAAACATACAGTATTGCCACACTAGGGTCTATTATGGGTTCATTAAAGGATATGGATTAGGGATGCCTGGGTGGCTCAGTTGGTGAGCATCCAGCTCTTGATTTTGGTTCAGGTCATGGTCTCAGGGTCCTGGGATCGAGCCCCTCATTGGGGCTCAGCATGGAGTCTGCTTAGGATCCTCTCTCTCCCTCTCTGTCTGCCCCTCCCCTGGGCTCTCTCTCTCTCAAAAAAAAGGGGGGGGATACTGAATTAGAGGTACACCAGTTGCCTTAGAAGGATTTCCACAAGTTGAGTGAGAAGAAAGATGCCAAGAAATATACATAATATGATTCCATTTTTGAAAAATGGGTCCCATAGGAGATAGCATATATGCATATTATGTGAGCACACAATACATATATGTCTATATCTAGGTCAGTTGATTCTTATTTGAGCATGAGCAAAAATATGAAAGTACACATGGAAATTGTTATCATGGATTCTTGGAGGGTTGCTATATGGGTGAAGTGGGGATGGGAGAGGAAGGGGCAGAGGAAATCCAGCAAAAATATTTTTTAAAAATAGAGAAAGTGGATATATTTTGCATAATATGCTTGCCATCACACATGTATGGAAAATTATAAATACATGAATATATGCTTTTTCAAATGGAAATGAAATCAATTTTGCAGACAGAGGACTAGAGGGCAGAGTGATGCAGGAGGAGACATGACAGCACAGATTATGTCTGACAGCTGGGACTACACTCAAAGCCTCACACAAAGCCTCCCAAGGTAGGTAAATCCTTCAAAGAACATCTCAACTCAGAATTCATCCCTTATTCATTAGCTGTAGACAAAACCAAGAAGGACTTCAGACTTGTCACATTATTGAAGTCTTTCCACTTCCCTTACTTCTTTCCTCCCTTTTGTTCTTTGAAATGCCACTAGGAGAAAGAACAGTCAGTCTTTGAAACAACCTGAGGACCTCCCCTTTTCTCTCACCTTGGGGCAAAACAGTTTGTTGCACAGAAGCAATTAGAAACTTCCATTAGGAATTTTGAAATTCAAACCCTCTGTTGACATTTAGACAATGGAATAAAGAGGATGAGGAAAGATCTACATGATATATTGATAAAAGTTTTAATCAAGTTGCACCACAGTATGAATAGAATATTTCCATTTAAAATCTATGCTTCTAACGTTTTATTATAAAAAACTTCAAACATACAGAAAGATTGAAAGAATACTACATTAAATACTTCTTTATCTGTATAGCTCCCAGTTAGATAACAACTATTAAAGGTTACCATATTTGTTCTCTGTTGGTCTATGCTCTGCCATTTCATTGTAGATTGCAGACATCATTGCTTCACTCCTAAACACTTCAGGCCACATCTCCTGAGAATAAAGAAAATGTCCTGCAAACCATAATGCCATTATGATATCTGATAAAATTAGCAATGATTCCGTGTCATTTAATATCCTGTCTTTATTTAAATTTCTCCAATTATACTAAGAATATCCTTTATAGCTTTTTCTTAAAGCAGGAGCCCATCTATATTCATTCATTGCATTTGGTTGTTATGACTTTTCAGTCTCTATTAGTCTAGAACAGCCATCCTGCCATTCTTTTATTTATTTATTTTTTAATGGCATTGACTTCTTGAAGATCCCAGGTCAATTTCTTGTAAAATGTCCCACATTTTGATTTGCCTGCTATTTCTTTAATGAGATCATTTAACTTATCAGGCTGAATCGCTTATAAAGTGGAAATTAAATTGAGTTCAGGTTAAAGACTTTGGGTAAAAACACTTTATAATTACATGTTCTTCGTATTGCATCCTAGTGGAGACACCCAGTATAAAGTTGTCCCACTATGAATGATGCCTAGTGTGGCCACTCAGTTAAGAAGGTGACTGGCAGAGCTGTACCCTAGAAAGCACAATATTTTATATCTTGGTGAAGGAGACCTGGGCAGAGCAGCAATAATGCCCACCTTCAGCACCCAACAAATGGATGTTGGGTCACAAAAGTGTGCCATCCATGTGATGATATACTCTGCAGCTATTGAGAAGAAGGTGTCAGTAAGGCAAAGGCATATTCTGAGATACATAGGATAGTGGAAGATTTTTCTAAGCATGATATCAACCTTATAATTCAGAAATTAAAAGATTGACATATTTCACTATATTTAAGAGTTAAAACATCCCAGAAACGCAAAGGTGGGTCAAGATTTAAAAATCAGTCAATGTAGTACACGATGCTAATAGAATGAAGGGAAATTAACTACACAATCATTTCAGTAGATGAAGGAAAAGCATTTAACAAAACCCAACATTTTAATGATAAAACACACTCAGAAAACTAGAAATAAAAGGCAGCTTCCTCAACATGATAAAGGGAATTTATGAAAAGCCACAGGTAATGTCATACTCAATGGTGAAAGGCTGAAACTTTCCCTCTGACAACACAAAGATGCCTGATTTCACCACTGCTATTCAAAACTGTACCAGAATTTTTATCCAGAGCAATTAAGCAAGAAAAAGGGATAAAAGCCACCCAGATTGTAAAGGAAAAGGTAAAACTATCACTATTCACAGATGACATGACCCTATATATGAACAATCCTAAGGAATTCACCAGAAAAAAAAAAAAAAAAAAGCTAGTAGAGCTAATAAGCAAATTTAACAAAGTTGGAAGATATACAAGATAGACAAATAAAATTAGGTTGTGTTTCTGTACATCAGCAATGAACAATCTGAAAAAGAAATTAAGAAAATAAATCCATTTAACATAGCATATATAATAATAAAATACCTAGGAATCAATTTAGCCAAGGGCGTGAAATACTTGTATACTGAAACAAGAAAGCATTGCTGAAAAAAATTAAAGATGACCTAAATAAACGCTATGGCAGCCCATGGATCTCACTGGATCTTCACTGCATAGGAACACTTAACATTGCTAAGCTGTTGATACTACTCAAGTGATCTGTAGATTTAATGCAATCCCTGTCCAAATTCCAACAGCCTTTTTTGCAGAAACAGAAACACCAACTCTCAAATTCATATGGAAGTGCAAGGGGCCCTGAATAATCAAAAACAATCTTGTCAACAACCTAAATATAGCAGCTAAAACCAAAAAAACTCTTAGAAGAAAACTCAGGGACAATGGGTTCTTAGATATGACACCAAAAACACAAGCAATGAAAGAAAAACATGGATAAATTAGACTTTGTCAAAGTTAAAAAATTTGCAGCATCAAAGGACATTCTCAAGAAAGTAAAAACAGCCTAGAGAATGGGAGAAAATATCTGCAAATCAGGTATCTGTTAAGAGACTACTACCAAGAATATACAGAGAAGTTTTTATAATTCAACAAACCAATTTAAAAAGGGCAAAGAACTTGAATAGACATTTTCCCAAGGAGGATGTACAATGGCCAATAAGCACATAAAACAATGCTCAATATCATTAGCGATGAGGGAAATATAAATCAAAGCCACAATGAGACATTACTTCACACCCAACAGGATGACTCTAATTAAAAAACAAACAGAAAAGGGCAAGTGTTGGTGAGTGCTATGGTCTGAATGTGTATGTCCTGCCCCCAGATTCATATGTTGAAATCCTGACCACTAATGTGGTGATGTTAGGAGGTGTGACCTTTGGGAGGTTTGTAGGTCATGAGGGTGCAGCCCTCATGAATGGGATTAGTGTTCCTATAAAAAAGAGCCCACAGAGATCCCTAGCTCTTCCAACATGGGACAACACAGAGAGAAGACACCAGCTGTGGACCAGGAAGAGGACTCTCACCCAATCATGCTGGCCTGGACTTAACACTCCAGAACAGTGAGGATTAAATTTCTGTGTTTTTTTTTTTAATGTTTATTTTTGAGAGAGAGAGAGAGAGAGAGAGACAGAGCATGAGCAGGGGAGGGGCAGAAAGAGAGGGAGACAAAGAATCCAAAACAGACTTCAGACTCTGAGCCATCAGCACAGAGCCTGACACAGGGCTTGAATCCACGAACCATGAGAGCATGACCTGAGTCGAAATCCGACGCTCAACTGACTGAGCCGCCCAGGTGCGCTAAATTTCTGTTGTTAATAACCCAGCCACTCTGTGGTATGTTGTTGTATCAGTCCCAACAGACTAAGGTAAGGATGTGGATAAATTGGAAGCCTCATACATTGTTGGTGGGAGTGTAATTCAACTTCTGTGCATAAATATGTATAGTGGCTCCCCAAAATGTTAAAACATAGAATAACCACATGACCCAAAAATGCCACTTCTGGTTATACACCCAAAATCATCCATTCAAACAAATATCCACTCAAGCAGCACTATTTGCAATAGCCAAAACATGCAAACAGCACAACTGTCCATCAATGGACAGGTAGACAGACAAATTGTGGTATATATACAATGGAATTTTAATCTGGTAAAGACCCAACTTGCTGTGCCACAGTTTAGTTCTGACACTAACGCCTAGAGGTAGCATCAGACTCCACAGGTTCAGGACACGGTCCACAGGACTGCCCCTACCTCAGATGCCAGCTGCAAGTCTCAGGGGTTCCCCAAAGCACCCACATTTCTTATAGACTGGCTATGGATTCAAGGGTTCCCTCTGACCCTTTCAGTTTCCATAATTCCCTAGAATGACCCACTCAGGAAAACCCTATATTTTAAGATGACTTATTATTACCTGTATTGATAATTATTGAATATGCTTTAGTAGAAAAGATACAGATGAGGAACACCAGCCTAATGAAGAGGCATAGGCAATTCTGGGAGATAGCTTGAAGTTTCCATGCCCGCTTCTAGTAGAATGAAGGTGTGTCAC
This sequence comes from Neofelis nebulosa, assembly GCF_028018385.1. Classification (NCBI taxonomy): domain Eukaryota; kingdom Metazoa; phylum Chordata; class Mammalia; order Carnivora; family Felidae; genus Neofelis; species Neofelis nebulosa. The sequence continues at coordinate 110,357,885 of NC_080785.1, forward strand.
CCTCCTGGCACATGCATGTGCTCACCAACCAGAAGCTAAGTAAATCATTGCCCATGTGACCCGACTCAATTCCAGTGCCTCTTGTCCCTGGGCTGAAAGTCCCAACCCTCTGATCATGCATGTGGCCTTTCTGGTGACCAGCCCCTGTCCCCCAGTTATGTAGGGGCATGAGTCCCTTTGTTAGAATGACAAAGACGCTCCTATCCATCAGAAAATTCCAAGTTGTCTTAGAAGCTCATCCTCTGGGACCAAGACCAGACAAAGCGTTTATTATACCCTAGTCATAACAAAGGAAGGAATAACTGATACCTACTTGAACACGGGTGAACCTCCGATGCATTATGCTGACTGAAGGAAGCCAGACATAAGGTCACATATCATATGATCCCTTTCTATGAAATATCCACAGATATCTTATAACAGGCCCATGGGATGGCATCATCTGCTCCATGGCAGGTGCAGGGACTGGAGCTGAGCTCCCTTGTTGCATGACAGTTGGTGGCAGACAGCATTTGAACCCAGGTCTGAAACAAACGTGCACTCTGTAGCCCACACTCGTGGACATCCTCCAGGCCTCTCCCAACCCAACAGGAACATTATCATGAAAGCATATATAAATCCACAAAGTCTAACAGATCCAAACCATGCAGCCCTTCCTAGAGTGACAACCGACACTTTCCTTTCACTCCTGTCCCCTCCCCAGAAGACACCTCTGTAAACAAATGTGCGGCATGTGAGAAAGTCCCGGCTCTTGAGGTGCAAAGCCACAGCCAGCTACAGGGGACTGGAGATACAGCTGGTATGATTCATCCGTCCACAGCCGCCACCTAAGCCAGATCCCTCTCTCTGCGTGGGAACAGCTCCCCTTCCATTTCTGCTCTTACAGAGAATGCCAGGTGATCATTTTGGACCATCGGCCAAAATCCCTCATGCAAGTCCTTCCCAGGACAGATTCACACAAGCACAGTTTCTCCGGACCAGGGCCCATGGTGTCTGATTGCCTCTGGCCCTGCTCATGCACAGACCTTTGCATTTTTGTCACTATGATGAATGATGAATGACACAATTTACATTTTTGTTTCTCTGACTATTGGGGAAACTGGGGGGTAGTTTCAGGTGTCCACATCACTTTCAGAACCTGGAAAATCTACAGAAATATCTACATCTTGAAATTTCAAAGTATCAAAAAGAAGCAGAGGGCCAGAGCACCCAGATCCCCAGTTATCCCACCCCGGCCTCCACTCAGGGGAAAGGGCCCCCACTGGTGCACCCTTTCTTGGGGGCTGGGAAGGCGTTCTGTCTGTTCTGAATCTCAGGATCCCAGGTGATGTCAAATCTGGGGGAGCAGAAAGACGTCCCAGGCCAAGCACTCCATTTCATGGATGGCGAAACCGAGGCCCTGGGAGTGACACACCATCTGGCTGGGGTCTCACAGGGTGTGGCAAAGCAGGGACCAGTATCCAGATCTTTCACCTCTCAGGAAGGAGAAAGACAGAACAAGAACAAAGGAAAGGAGGTGGGGGCAGTGAGCCGTGCTTGTGCTCAGCAGGTGCAAGGCTGGGACGGAGGTGGGCCTTCCTGCCAAGGGAAGGGTGCTTCCCCATCTGACTTAATGTAGGTAAGCATCTGTGAGGCCCCTAAAGGATCTTGTAGCAATTACGACAGATGGTTCTGTAAGGGGCACCTCCGGGCACCAGCCCCTGAGGGATAAAGAGCTTTTTTCCAAGACAGATCAAAGGCCCATTCCCAGGGCACTCTGGGGACAGGGGTGTTTGACACCTCTTTCCCCTGGTGTCCTGTCCCACAGACCCTTGCTCAGGACCTGCACATGGGCTTCACTGCCTGACCAGAGGAGGGCAGTGGAGTGCAGCAGAAGAGTGTGGACTCCAGGTTCTGCCGGAAACCTCTCCAGGGGACGGCAGTGGTGCCCCCAGGGGTCACTTCTAAGATCAGGCAGAGCTGAAGTCAAGACTGATCTAAAGTCCCATGGAAAACACCTAACTAAGGCACCACACTTGAGAGCAACTGGCCTGGCCAAGTCAACACAGTCCGGTATCCCTCTGCCACCGGATCAGATCGCTGTTTATCTAGCTCAGTCAGGGATTTCAGGACCTGGTATGAGCCATACCTATTTTTACACGCTAGAGTCAGCCTCCAGGAGGGACACAGAGGTCCCTGGGACCGGACACCTACTACGTGAACAAGGGTGCCAGGTTTCTGTGCTGGCGCTGCTGCAGGGCTGTTGACAAGAGCAGGGTACTTAGTAGGTGCTTCAGCACTTAGCAGGTGCTTCACACCCTCCTCATTCCTGTTCTCTCCTCCTGGGTTGCCAGATGTGCACGGCTTGCACAGCAAACTGGCCTTTCTGTCTCCTTCTCTCTCCATCCCAGACTCTCCTTTCAAGTGTGTATCATTGATTTTGACCCAGTTCCACGTGTCATGATGCAAAGCCCCTGTGTGCCTTCCCCTCCCTGATGGCCCTTTCATCCATTGCACAACAGAGAGTGGGGTTACATCAGCTCAGAGGCCCGGCCAACACACAATTCAGCATGTCCAGGGGCCTCTGCTGCCTCTTGAGTAACTCACCTTTGATGGGAGGCATGGCGGGGTGGGTGGTGGGGGGATCCGTGGAGACCCTTCTGCCAAGAGCAAGACCTGAAATGCCCGAGCCTTCTCCTGGGCCTCCATCAATCACTTGGCTGCCGCATCCTCCTGGCTTCCATCTAGCCATCCCCCCTCCCTGCCCCCCACTGCCCGTGTCACCAAAGGTCTGCAGGACCAGCATGTGCACTGTCCCACCTGGGCAGCACGTGCTCTGTGGCCCCGAAGCTGAACTCCCCCAAATCCAGGACCTGCTACTTCAGCCTCAGAGCCACACGTGGGTTCCTTGGGGGAGGCACTGAGGTCTGCCCAGGCCCAAACGAGAAGTGAAATAATGGAGCAAAGCAAAATCAGCAAGATAACAAAAGCCAGAAGATGATCCTATTCAGCAGTGAGACGAGTTCTTTAAAAACTTAGAGACTTAAACTCCATGTGGTCAGAATGAATTTCAAGCCATAAAGGTGCACAGGCCATTTTAAACAGAAGTCATTGCTCTAATTAATCTCTCTCATTTCCCATTTTTAAGGTAACCCCAAAATCGCAGTCAGTTCAGGGAACCCCTGATCCTTTCCCGGGTGTCTGTCCATCTCCGTGTGTGTCTAGAAAAAGTTGGCAGGATCCTGGTTACACCTATGTTCATCCCGCCCCCCCCCGCGCCCCCCTCCCCGCCGGCTCTAGGGTCAAGAACACCAGGAGCCTGGAATGTGTATGGGGATGACTCAGGCCTCATCCTGGCTACCCAGCACCTTCAGGAAGGGGGGGCAGGTGGCCTATCTCATGGGATGGGCGGGGAGGGGAAATGAACTCATAGAGAGTTGGGGATGCAGGACATGCCATACTTCACAAGGGAGTCCTCCTTCCAAGGGGGTCCCTGTCATCCCAGAGTGTGAGGATCCAGGCCTTGAGCATTGAGAGAAAAGCTCAACCGTCTTTGGAAAGCAGGATCCCAGCGGCCCATCCAGCAGCATCCCCTGTCAGCACCACAGTTGTGCAATTATCCAAAGGTCTTGTTGTACTTGGTCCTCGTTATTAAAACAAATGAAGAATGGCATTCAGGGATGCCAGTGCAGATACTGGTGGTGAGAAGTCTAGCTTTCTCGTGGCTGCAAATGGCTTGGGGCCTGAGGAACGAGTGTCTGCAATCACACTCCCTTGGTCTCGGAGCTCAGCCTGCAACTACCTGTCTACATATGAAAGCAAAAGATGACGTGAAAATGCAATTCAGAAATGCTGGAATGTGCCATCAAAACAGGGAAGTGGCTTCCGGGTTCTGTCCTGGGTGAGCTCTCTAGGAATGGATGCCTCCCACCCCCCCACCCCCCACCCCCCCACAGACATAATATTGGAGCCTATCAGGCAGTTTGCAATGTCTTCTTTGGGGCGGGGGCATGCATTGTGAATAGAATTGAGCACTTTGTTCCCTTGGCTTCACTTGAAGTCAGCATTTGAGATATTTTAAGCTACGTTCATTTATGAAGAATCCACACAGTTTATGCAGTCTCGATTCCAATTGGCCTTTCTCCAAACACTCACATACCCTGCCTCCTTCACACTTAAAGCACACATGCCCAGAGTTCTGAATTAGAGGAGTTCATCTTGTCCCTCCAGCTGGGGTTGTCCCTGCCTGGACTGGACCCCTGCCACAAATACCCTGTGGGCCCAGCACTAAAGCCTGTTGGTCAAGCAGCAGCCCCAGATGAATCACAGGCTGGCAAGAGGCAGAGGTGGGCTGGGGCGGAAGGAGGGACAAGTTGCATCACCCAGGCCTGTCGGAAAGGGACAGCTAGGCAGCTAACCTCAGAGATTCCCATTTTCCCAAAAAAGACAGAAATCTGGATTTGTATAGGAATTCAAAAGTTTTAAGATTATAACAAGACCAAACAAAGAGTGTCCGTGAGCTGGAAGTCTGCAAAGGATGGGGGACAGGGATTAGGGTGTCCTGATTGACTGGTGTCCCATGCCCACTGGCATGTCATAGGCACTTAGGCAAATGATTCCTGAATGGATGGATGGATGGATGGATGAAAAGTGTGGCAGGATGCCCAGTTCCCAGGGGCTGGAAAATTTGTTTACCTGATATCTTGTGGGAGAACACGGTGTCCAGCAGGGACATGCCTGCCGATGTGCTGGCTCTGACATGGGGGTTGACTGTCAGCCACCATAGCAAGGAGCTGTGGTGGGAAGGGCCAGACTTAGGGTCCCCTACTAGCAACCCATTCTTCCAGCCAACAGCTTTCACTCCTTAGGCCATCACATCTGGCTTAACATAAACACAAAGGCACAAACACAAGGGCCTGAGTGAGCGCATCCCCTGAGAACGCAGCACCTGCCCCTTGCCCTCCATACCCACCTTGTGCAGCTTTTCCCAGGAGGCTTCGGTCCCAAGAGGCCAGGCCAAGCAGGGAGGGGACTGAGCCAGAGAGAATAATCAAGGTGTCTCTCCAGATCAGGGGGCTGCATCCAGGACCTCAGGGCCCTCTGCCTGTCTGCTGAGACTGTTGAGCCAGGGTCCTTCCTCCAAGTGTGGAGGTCTCAGTGTGTACATGTTCTGCGGCGTGTGCATGCTGTGCTATGGATGCATGTGCCCCTTGGATGTGTGTGTACGACCTGTTAGGTTCTGCATGTGCACCACTTCAGTGTGTATGTGCAGGGGAAATGCACGTGTGTGCAAGTATCTGGCATGTGAGTGCACGTAGGTACGTCTTCTGCTGTGTATAGCTGCCCGTGAGGAGCACAGGTGGGCGTGTGTGCCACCGTGTGTAGTCTCCATCTGCAGCATTTCCGTGCATGCGCATAAAGGCCATGCATACCCCTCAGCAGGCGTGCACTTTGGTGTGTATGCACATTCTGCTGTGAGTGCACATGCGCGAACACACACACACACACACACATTCTGCTGTGAGTGCACATGCGCGAACACACACACACACACACACACACACACACACACACATTCTGCTGTGAGTGCCGGGGCACACGTTCTCTGGGTGGAGGCGTCACTGTGCCTGCATGGTGTTCTGGTGGGGTGAGTGTGCTCCAGGCCCCTCTGGCCTTTCCCTGGGCCACCGTTCGGACTCAACTGCAGAGAGCAGGTCCGCAAGTCCTGCCGTGTGGCTCTGAGGGTTGGTGACAGTGTTGGGTCCGCTGGGGACGATCCCCGGGCTGAGCCAGATTCTGGGCCAAGCGCCCCGCCCCCGGTTGGGGGTTGGGGGTAGGTCGCTGTGACCGCATTCCTGGGCGCGCAGCGCACAGGCTGGAATTCGTACATTCCATTCATAACATTCCCGCAAGCAAGCGAGAGGAGGGAGGACAAAGGCGGAGGGTTAGTGATTAAAAAGGAAGAAGAAATAGAGCTTCTTGCCGCTGGGGGCTGTGAGTTTCCTCGCCCTGGCCTAGGCCGGGCCCTGAGACGCAGGGCGCACGTGAGCTGTTTACTGAGCAGCCCGGCCAGGCAGCCTGCGTTTCCCCTCTGCAGAGGCCTGGGGTGCGGTCAGAGCACTCAGGAAGCCTGAAGCCGCTCCCTCGCTCCCTCTCACAGGTGGCCTTTATGGTTGTGGCCAGAAAAAGCTCCTCGATGCAGCAGGCCCCCATGGCCAATGAGGGTCAGAGACGATCAGACTACCCTTGGGCTGCAGAAGTACAGGAAGCACCCCCTACCTGCCCCCACCTCGGGTCCCCTAATGGGTAGGCTTTATTGTCACTTCCATTTTACAGATGTGGAAACTGAGGCTCAGAGAGATGAAAGAGCATGTGCCATTCATTTTCCCCTGCCCAGGACCTCTCTCGCCCTCTTACAACAGTAGCAATTGCCTTCGCAAGAGACCTTGCCCATTCACAATGTGCTCTCGCTCACTTGACACGCATGTATGTCTCCCTCAGCTGAATCCTGCCCTCCTCCAAAGCGCCCTGTGCCCCTGCCCCTCCTCTTAGCCCTGCAGTGCTGTCCTGTTTGCTGCTCCCAGGAGGATGTCGCCTCCCCCACTGAGCCGTGCCTTCTCTAAGGACAGGGGCCCAAGTCCCACCTGTGCTAGGCCAGACTAGGGTCCACCTGGTAGGGCATTCTGACCTGTGGGAAGATTAGTCCTTGGCCCACTTGAGGCAGTAGCAATGAGGACAGAACAGGAGGAACAGAATCTGATTTGGCTCCCGGATGAGCAGGGAGGCAGGTAGGGTGGAGAAAGGGAGGGGGTCTTGAGGGGTCAACCAACATACACCAACCAACACAACCTTGGATAGGTGGTGCCACGATGCTGCCGGGACAGCTATGGCTGTGTCCCAGAGCTGAGCAGGGATGACACAGAGGAAAGAGGAGTTAATTCGAGATCCTGCTGGTCCTGGCCACAGTTGGGGCCAGAGAGGGTACAGGCTTTGCTCTATGTCTCTGGGGACACTCTGAGGAGCTGGGGGACCAGGGTAGTTGAGGGATTTTCTGGTCAGGCAGGTCTGGCAGAGGGAACAGCATCTGTATGGGTTGGGGCCACTGGGTGGGCCACAGTCACCTGGCCACCAGATGGATGGTAGATGGCGGAAGCCTACCTTCTGAAGCCAGGGAACAGAGTGACCACTTTTCCACTACGGTCCTTCATTAAGTCCACTGTTCTGTATCTGTTCAGTCATCAGTTCTTACTGCCCTTGGGGATTAGCCTGCATAGCACTGAGTTTGATGATTGGTGGAGGAAGGCTGGGCCCAACAGTTGTGCTCAGTCAACCACGGATCAGGCCAAAGTACCAGGTGAGGGCCTCTCCTGGGCTAGCGAGGCCTGGGCTGATCACCGAAAGCCATTCTAGCAGGTCCCTCTGTCTGATCAGTCTTATTGTGCCTACACCCATCCATTTGCTGTGTGACTTTACTTCACTCAGCCTCAGGGAACAACGGTGGCCCTGGTGTCTCTGTCATGGGGTCACTGGAGGCAGTGACAGGAATCCCTCGACAAAGCTATGTTAGCTCCTCTGCTCCCTACTGCCTTCTTCATCCTCCCTCGCCCCATTCCTTATCATAATGAGTTCATTGAGACCCATCCTTCAGAGCAAAATTTCCAGTCACCCTGATGTAGCGCCCAATTCTCAGCAGTGCAGAGCGTGGTGCAGAGAGCCTCGGGGCCCTGAGACGCTTCAAGGGTTTTCCACACAACAGCCATACTTATGATAAGACTAAGACATTCCCCTCTCTTGTCCTCCCCTGAGCGCACAGCCGTGTCTTCGGGCATGAGGTGAAATGCCGTCCTATAGCTCTGACAGCCAGTGAGATAGATGCGTGCTGTATATTCTGCTGCTTTCTAAGTCTCTCAGTTCGAATTGCAGAGATATTAAATAACCGCAGGTAAAACTCACCTTTTCTAAAAAATGCTCCTCAAGGTCTCCAGTAATTTTTCGTGGATTAATTGCGTTAAGGGAGTCCCGAGACCAAAACATTTGAGAATTGCTGATTTAAACTGTGTTCAAATCCGGGTTCTGCCCCTGAACGTCTGTGAGTCCTGGAGCGAGTTACTTTCAACGTGTGACATGAAGCCACAGTTCCTCTTCCTCAAAAGGGGAGAGTGGCACCTTTCTCTTGTTGCTGAGGTGGATGGGAGATGCTGGGAACAAGACACAGTGGTGCATTCAGTAAGTAAACCCACACAGCTCTGTACTGCCGAGGCCTGGCCTCCAGGGGACAGCTGCCAGCTCCCTGGCTTGCACACTAAGGACTAGGGTGCCCAACAGGATTTGGAGGGACTCTTAGCAGCTATTCAGAGTCCGGCAAACAAGGACAAGCCAAGCCCCTGCCCCATAGCATTCATCCAGCCTGGCACTTTCCCCAGGCGGGCTCCTGGCCAGCTCCCTGAGCACACATTTTCCTACATGTCCAAGGTGTGAGAAAAGTAACACATTGTTGTTGATCTTGTTGGAAAAGGTCTGGTTTTAAAAAGCAGTGTGTTTTGAACTCGTTGCGAAGTACATTCTGTAATTCCTGACCAAAATACCAACTGACGTAAAAGAAGCTCCTTTATGGAAAAAAATATTTTGCTTGGAGACGGAACCCCTGGGTGCTCATGGAGGGTTAAAGTGCCTCTTCCCTGAGCTGGAGCTGAGGGCCAGGTGGGAGAGCCAACCGTCCCCCCAGAGTGGCGCAGGAGTCACCTTTATTGGCTGGGCTACTGCTGCAGAAGGGTCCAGAAGCAAAAATGTGCAAAGAAGCCATAGGGGGAAAAATGCTATTCCAACTGAAAAGAGAATTTAGTTCAGTGGCCAGTTACAAAATAAATATACAAAACCTTGTGGCTTACCAAACTCCCCAAAATAACTGTAACAAAATATATTGAAAAAAGATCCCTTTCACAATTCAACGAGAAATTAGGGATCTTAGGAATAAGATAAACAAGGAAACAGACACAGGACAGGAGACTCCAACTCTTTCCTGAGAAATACAACTTATTTAGTCAATGGAGAGATATGACGTGTCCCTGGATAGAAAAGCATAACACTGTTTTATAGAAAAGGTCCGTTTTCCAGCAAGAAACATTTGAAAAGGAAAACAAGCTAGCAGAGGAATGGGATTATCAGATATGAAAGATAAAATCTTTTAACATTGGATTCCTGATCCAAGAACGGAATGGAAAAGAGTAGAATCAGCCTGAAGTTATATAAACATGAAATACATGCGAAGATGACCTTTCAAATCAGTGGGAAAAGCTTGGATTTTTTTCAATAAACAGTGTGGGCAAATGGCCAATCCCTTGAAATTAAATAAAGTTAGATTCCTGTTTCTTGTTCTAGATGGATTACAGATTGAAATGTAAAATGAAACCATAAAAACACTAGAAGCATATTTCAGTGAATATTTATGTAATCTTAGGGGTAAGGAAGAACTTAATACACATGAAACCAAAGATTAAAACAATAAGGGGAAAGGTAAATGGATTTGAAAACAAATTTTAACTTCTGTGTCAATAAACGCAAACAGATCTTTTCTTTAGAAATGGACTCTGTCTAGCAGCTTCAACTGAAACCCTTCCAAATTTTCACCAACATTGGAAAAAATGAAACTCACTGCATTCACCCAGACAGTGAATATGCATTTAGTAGCTATGAAAAATAAAAACGAAAAAGACCCCTGCTAGAATGGCATTGACATCTAAAATGAGAACCAACTAAGAAGGAAGCAAATAAAAAAACTGCCCATTGAAAACTAGGATCGAAATTCAAATTAACAAGTTCTTGGAGAAGCTGCTGGTAATTGGGCAGGAGGCCATGGACTGGAGGATCCCTATCCAAGCTGCAGCTCATAAGAAGACCTCTGATGTCTTCATCTGGTCCTGAAGCAGATCATTTTCAGAGGGATCTTCTTCCTTTGTGCATTTCTTTTTCCCTCTTCACTATTTTTCTCATCATCACATGCCCATTTTCTCTTGTCTCTACTCAACCTGGAAAGGCTGTGTTCAGTGTGTCACATAAATAATTATGTAGGATTTCAAATGGTGCTGGGAAGAAAAGTTCCTGATTACGGGTGGTCCTTAGATGAGTCTTCTGAGTTTTAATAGTTTTCTATTTATTTTATTCTATTAGAAAAACACTGGTTTTGGGGGGCACCTGGGTGGCTCAGTCAGTTAAGCATCCAACTCTTGATTTCAGCTCAGGTCATGATCTCACAGTCATGAGATCGAGCCCAGCGTCGTGCTCCTCACTGGGCATGGGATTCTGTCTTTCCTCCTCTCTCTGTCCTTCTGCTTGCTCTCCTGCATGTGTGCACGCGCGCTCTCTCTCTCAAACGCACATGCACACACGTGCTCTCTCTCTCTCTCTCAATAAATAAACAAGCTTCTTAAAAAAGAAAAACATTCCTTTTCCATTTATGGGAGAGCAAGTGGCATTTCCTTTTTACATAAATATATTTATTTAAGTAAGGAGTTGATTTGAAAAATAAGGTTAAATACATAGGTGGTTCAAGTACACACCAAAAAATCATAACTTTGACTAGAGAAATGACTGCAGTTTGGGAGATGCTGTTGTGGACAAGGGACAGCTAGGGAGTACTTTGCTCAGGCTGTGTTCTAGCACTTACCAACAAGAAGCATTGATAGATTAGGGGACACCTGTGAAGAGATGCACAAAACAGTAAGGCTTGAGCTGGGCAGGAGAGGAAAGAGGTCATTCTGGAGAGACTGAGGGCAATCAAGACAGTGGATGTGGAGGATAGGAATGAGGGCATCTCAGTTATGGCGAAACCTTTGGAGGGGATCCCTTGACAAGACCCCTAGACACCCAGGGAAGTTACAGGGCAGCAGTTAGGGGCCCAGAATGCCGGACTTGTGGATTCAAGTCCAGGTTTTCCTCCCAGGCAAGGCACTAAATCTCTCTGTGCCTTGGTTTGCCCAGGAGTTACAATAGTGAGGATGAGAGTGCACACCTCATGGGACATTGACCATACCTCCTCTTCCTCCCCTATGAAGCAAAACCACAAATGGCCCTCACTCACAGGAGTGTGTGAGCACTGAAGGGAATTTATAATGTGAAACACACACATAGCACTTGACAGTCAGCTCTCCATAGACATCAACTTTCATTCTCTCCTCGGGCTCCCATCCTGACCACCCTCCCATCAGATACTTTGTGTTATTAGCATTTGCCCATGTGTTCTTCACCTGCTCTGACCTGTTCAGTGTCCCGGGAGGTCACCTCTAGGATTCCATGCTCCTTCACCAGGATTCAAGGCACCCCAGCTGTGGGAAGATGGGATCAACACCCCACTTCCCTTTCCACCCACCCCTGTGCTGGGGGGCAGCCAACCTCCAGTGACCTGGTAAGTAACCTGTTCGTGTGAAGCTAGAATCTGCCTCACTGTGGGGGCAAATCAGACCAGGAAGACCCTTGAATGCCATGTTAACCTGGATGTGGTGGGAAGTGCGAGAAGTATTTGAGCAACACAAGTCAGGATGACCCTAAAGAGAAGAACCTGGTCACAGATACAGTGTTTTTAAAAAGATCCATAACTTTGTCACCCAGTCTTTCTATTCCCAGCCGCCTCAGCCTGCTCCTTCCCATCTCTGCCTCCCTCCCTGCCACCCCTCTTCCCTCCCTCCATTTTTCCCTTTTTTCTTTCTCTCCATCCCTCCCTCCCTTCTTCCTTTCCCACCCTTACTTCCTCTTCTTCCTTTCCTTCCTTCCCACTCTCCCTTCTTCTCTTCTATCCTTCCTTCCTTCCTTTCTTCCTTCCTTCCCTTGCTCCCTCTTCCTTCTCTTCTTCCTTCCTTCCTCTCTCTTTCCTTCTTTTCTGGTGGTGGTGGTGGGGGGGACATTTTCTGTTTTTAAATAAATACAGTTCTGTACTAAGTGTTGATAGCAACACTTTGGCCACCCATGACACAAGCCTATCCAGACATTGCAGAGGCAATGCTTGTGAAACACAGAAAGTTTCAACAGTGTTGGAAATTAGAACTATTGCCCAACGGCCCATTAGAAACCTCCTCTGCAATGCTGAAATTAAGCCGCCGGGGAGAGAGCAAAGGGTGCTGACACTGGTTTGCATCACAGAACCAGGTGGCCCAGAGAGACCAGAGCCTCCATGGGGGTGCAAGTGAGGTGGGAAGCTAAAGGGTTGCTTGAAAGGTTTCAAGACTCTCCCCTACAACTACCTATCTCTCCAATCCTGGCCCCCGCCCCTACTCCACCTGGAACATCCTGTTCTTATCCTTGGGAGAAACTAGAGGGCAAGCATCTCTGAAGGAAAGGTGTCAACCTGTGATCTAAGGGCCATGTGAAAAGAAGGAAGTGGAGAGCAAGGTTTTAGGTCTAGGACTAACTTGAGCTGATTTGCATTTTAGAACTCACCCTGGTGACTGTGTGCAAAGTGCAGAAAGTGGAATGTGGGGGCCAGACGGCCAGTAGATACTGGCTGGAGAGCCTTGCAGCCAGCCAGGAGAGGGGTGAGCACTGAGATCCACCCCCCCCACCCCCCCGGGGCAGGCACAAAGCCACTTCACGTGTCTGCTGCAAACAGACAGACAGATATGTGTGGGCAGCTGAGTAGTGAGACTCCAGGATAGCACCAGACTTCTTGAATGAGAAATAGCCTGGAGGGAAGCACTACCTCTTGGATGAAAGCTGTGGTAGAAAGATTAGGAGCTGGTCCCTGGTGTAGGATTCCCAGGTTTGAATCCCACCTTGACCACCTGCTAGCTGAATGATGATTTGTACATCACTTAATCTCTTTGGGTCTCAGTGATAGCCAGATGAGTTAGTTTTTAAAAGTACCTGGAAATGGAGTCATACCAAAGAACCCTCCTTTCCTTATAGGGTTTCTGCTAAGATCCCTCCTTATGGACTTTCATGTGGGCCCCATAGCTTCACACTCTCTTCACACATGTCTCAAAGTAACGAGCACATGCCTTGCTGAAAATCTTTCAAATTCATTTTTTTTTCTTTTTTTTTTTTTTTTAATTTTTTTTTCAACGTTTTTTATTTATTTTTGGGACAGAGAGAGACAAAGCATGAACAGGGGAGGGGCAGAGAGAGAGGGAGACACAGAATCGGAAACAGGCTCCAGGCTCCGAGCCATCAGCCCAGAGCCTGACGCGGGGCTCGAACTCACGGACCGCGAGATCGTGACCTGGCTGAAGTCGGACGCTTAACCGACTGCGCCACCCAGGTGCCCCTTTCAAATTCATTTAAAAAATCCTGTGATGGCAAACAAAGATTCTTAATATTTTATTTATTTATTTATTTTTAAATTTTTTTAACGTGTATTTATTTTTGAGACAGAGCATGAACAGGGAGGGTCAGAGAGAGAGGGAGACACAGAATCTGAAACAGGCTCCAGGCTCTGAGTGGTCAGCACAGAGCCCGACGCAGAGCTCGAACTCACAGACCACGAGATCATTACCTGAGCCGAAGTCGGACGCTTAACCAACTGAGCCACCCAGGCGCCCCTTAATATTTTATTTTAAATTAAAATAATTTTAAAATCAAATGTTTTCATTTTATGCTGAATTGTATTTGAAGAGTGCATATCTTTTTCTTATTGGATTTAAAAAAAATTTTTTTCAACGTTTTTTATTTATTTTTGGGACAGAGAGAGACAGAGCATGAACGGGGGAGGGGCAGAGAGAGAGGGAGACACAGAATCGGAAACAGGCTCCAGGCTCCGAGCCATCAGCCCAGAGCCTGACGCGGGGCTCGAACTCACAGACCGCGAGATCGTGACCTGGCTGAAGTTGGACGCTTAACCGACTGCGCCACCCAGGCGCCCCCTTTCTTATTGGATTTTAAAGCGTTTTATATACTGCAGATTTTAAAATACCCTCAAATGTTGAAATTATTAAGCTATTTTTAATTTCATCATTTCACTTTATTTGAAGGCCCTTTGCCATGTGGAAATTTTCGTTTTTATGTGGACAGATCCATCCAACTTTTCCTCTTGGCTGGCCGAGAAGGCCTCTCCCCACGCCAAGTTTATAGAACTAACTTCCTGTCCTTTTTTCCAATTCCTTTAAGGTTTTATTTTTCACATTTTAATATTTAATTCATCTGGAAGAAATCTGGTTTTTATGATTTTGGTCATTGAGCCCAACATTATTTACTAAATAATCCATTTCATTCATCTGGAACACCACTTTGACCATTGACTAAAGTCTGTGTATGCACGTGCCTGGTTCATATTTCTATTGCTTTCTCCCACACCCTGCAAGATTCTTTTAATCCCTAGACCTCTAGAACAGATATTTATGCCTGATAACACAAAAAAACTCTCACTGCTCTTTTTTACTCCAAAAATGTCTCTGCTATTCTTAAACATTAATTCTTTCTGGTGAAATTTAGAATTATTTTATCAAATTCCAAATAAATTCCACTCAAATTTTGAGTCACGCTACAACACTATCATAATACCTCTGACTATATTCTCTATGCTGTACCTTTCATCCCATGTTATTCAGTCCACAGCTGGAAGCCTGTATCTCCCATTCCCCTTTGCCCATTTTCTCCATTCCCACACCCGGCTCCTCCCTGGCAACCATCAATTTGTATATATGATTCTGTTTCTCCTTTTGTTTGTTGGGTTGGTTGGTTGGTTGGTTTGGAGTTTTAAGATTTTACATATGAGTGAAATCATATGGTATTTGTCTTTGACTTATTTCGCTTAGCATAATACCCTCTAGGTCCATCTATGTCACTGGAAATGGCAAGATCTCATCATTTTTATGGCCAATATTCCATTGTAAATGTATACCACATCTTCCTTATCCATTAATCTATCATTGGACTCTTCAGTTGATTCTGTATCTTGGCTATGGTAAATAATGCTGCAGTAAACATTGGGGTGGATATATCTTCTCAAATTAGTGCTTTCTTTTTCTTTGGGTAAATACCCCGTTCTGGAATTACTGGATCATATGGTAAGAAATTGCTGTCTTTAAAATGTCAAGGCTCCCGGGGCACCTGGGTAGCTCAGTTGGTTAAGTGTCTGACTCTTGATCTCGGCTCAGGTCATGATCTCACATCCATGAGATTGAGCCCCGTGTCAGGCTCTGTGCTAACAGTGTGGAGCCTGCTTGGGATCCTCTCTCTCTCTGTCTCTCCACCTCTTGCCTGTTCATGTGTGCTCACTAGCTCTCTCTCTCTCTCAAAACAAAATAAACAAACTCTAAAAAAATGTTGAGACTCCTTTTCCAGGAATCAGGAAAATCACTGCTTATTTAGTGTTTTTTATGTCCTTAGTTGACTTTTATTGCTATTGTTTTCCTCTCGCAAGTGTTTGCATTCTTTTTTGTGTGTGGCAAGAGCTTTGTTGAGATATAATTCATGTACATACATACCATTCAGCCATTTCTAGGGTATAATTCAGTGTGTTTTAGTGTATTCATCACATTAAATTATAGAACATTTTCATCTCCTCAATAAGAACCCTATACCTTTCAGGTAGCCCCGTCCAATCTACTGCTCCCCCCCCCAATCCCAGATAATGACTTATCTACTTTATGTCTCTACACATTTACCTCTTCTGGACATTTCAGAATGGAATCATCTAATTCATGGTCTTTGGTGATTAGCTTCTTTTGTTTTGTATAATGTTTTAAAGGTTCAGTTGTGTTTCAACATGTGTCAGTATTCCACTCCTTTTCATGGCCAATGATGAATATTCCATTGTATGCATAGACCACATTTTGTTTATCAAGTGATAGATATCACTTGATAGGCATTTTGGTTGTTTTCACCTTATGGCAATTATGAATAATGCTGCTGTGAACATTTGTGTACAAGTTTAATTTTTTTTTAATCTTTATTTATTTGAGAGAGAGAGAGAGAGAGAGAGAGCCAGTGGGGAAGGAATAGAGAGAGAGGGAGACACAGAATCCAAAACAGGCTCCAGGCTATGAGCTGTCAGCACGGAGCCCAATGTGGGACTCGAACTTAAGAACCAGGAGATCATGACCTGAGCTGAAGTCCAACTCTTAACTGACTGAGCCACCCGGGTGCCCCTGTGTACAAGTTCTTATGTGGACATATTTCAATTCTCTTTGAAATGGAATTGCTGAATCAAATGGTAACATCTCTATTGAACTTTTTTAGGAACTGCTAGACTGTTTTCCAAAGTGGCTGCACCATTTTACATTCTCACCAGCAGTGTATGAGGGTTCCAATGTCTCCACATCTTTGTTAATACTTGTTATCATATGACCTTTTGATTATAGCTATTCTACTGATTGTGAAGTGGTATCTCACTGAGGTCCTGATTGGCATTTCCCTGATGACTAGTGATGTTGAGCATATTTGCATGAGCTTTATTAGCCATTTGTATATCTTTTGGGGGAGAATGTTTCTTCAGGTCTTTTGCCCAGTTTTAAATTGGATTATTTGTCCTTTATTATTGACTTGTAAGTATTCTCTATATATTCTAGATACAAGTCCTTTTCCAAACACGTATGATTTGCAAATATTTTGTCACACTCTGTAAGTTGTCTTTTTACCTTCTTGACCGTATCCTTTGAAACACAAATGTTTTTGATTTTGAAGTCCAATTTATCTATTTTTTTTTCATCTGTTGTTTATGCTTTTAGTGTCATATTTAAAATTCCACTGCCAAACGCTAGGCCATAAAGATTTACTCTTATCTTTTCTTTCTAAGAGTTTTATAGTTCCAGTGCTTACATTT
This sequence comes from Neofelis nebulosa, assembly GCF_028018385.1. Lineage (NCBI taxonomy): Eukaryota > Metazoa > Chordata > Mammalia > Carnivora > Felidae > Neofelis > Neofelis nebulosa. The sequence goes on from NC_080785.1 coordinate 110,374,611, forward strand.
AGGTCATTTATCCATTCCTACTTAATTTTTATATATGACATAATATAAGGGTCTAACTTTATTCTTTTGGATGAGGCTATCTTGGTGTATCAGCACCATTTGTTGAAGAGATTACTCTTCTCTTGTTGAATGGACTTTGCACTCTTGTTAAAAATTAGTTGACCATAGATACATGGTTTACTTCTGGCCTCTTGATTCTAGACCTTTGATCATATGTTTGTCCTTATGCCAATACCACACTGCCTTGATTACTGTGGGGTTTTGGTAAGTTTTGAAGTCAGGCAGTGTGAGTCCTCTAACTTTTGTTCTTCTTTTTGAAGATCGTTTACCTATTCTAAATCACTTGAGTTTCCACATTAATTTTAGGATCAGCTTGTCAAGTTCTACAAAGAATCCGGGGATGAGTTAAATCTGTAGGCCAATGTGGGTCTTAACCATATTAAGTCTTCCAATCCATGAACATGGGATGTCTTCTTATCTATTTAGATTTTTTATTTCTTTCAGTGGAACTTTATAGCTTTCAGAGCATAAGTTTTGTACTTCTTTTGTCAAATTTATGCTTAGATATTCTATTCCTTTTGATGCTATTGTAAATAGAATTATTTTTGTAATTTCATTTTTAGATTGTTCATTGCAAGTATATGGAAATACAATTAATTTTTATATTATTTCTCTTGCATTTTGCAACTTTGCTGAACTTGTGTTTTAGCTCACATAATTTTTTAGTGAATTCCTTAGGAATGTTTATGTACAACAACATCACGTAATCTGAAAATACAGATAGTTTTACTTTTTTCTTTACATTTGGGATTTGAATTCAGAATTGTATGTACAACTTATGTGTGTTACTCTGACTCACCTCCATATAATTCAGAGACCTTAAGTCAGGGCCCATAGACATCTAAAGGGTCCACTGATCTGCTTCAAGCAGCACATAAGACCCTTGAAAATATGTACAAAATGTTGAACATATGCTTACCTGTTTATTCCTTTTTTAAATTTAATTTAATTTTTTTAAATTTACATCCAAGTTAGTTAGCATATAGTGTAACAATGATTTCAGGAGTAGATTCCTTAATGCCCCTTACCCATTTAGCCCATCCCTCATCACACTACCCTTCCAGTAACCCTCTCACATGTTTGTTCCTAATCAGCAAAAGCTTTTTATACAAAATATGGTATTAAATTATATGACATATTTCTTGGGCATTTTTTGAGGTTATAATTTCTCATTTTGCCTAGTAGTCTAATGAATTACATTAATGAATTTTGTAATGATGATCCATGCCTACATTCCTTGGATAAATCTTTTTTTTTTATCATGGTGGATTCTTTTCATATTCTGCTACATGTGCTTTGCTAATATTTTATTTGCAACATGCATCTAAATTCAAGTTCTTCTCCTACCTATCTTTGTTACATCTTGAGTCACTTTTGCTACTTGCCGTTTTCTTAGAAAAGTATTTGTGCTTTAAGGGCTCTAAATACATTAGTTTATCATTTTATACCATATTTTCCCAGATTTAAAAACTTCTTTGGTTTGCTTTGCATGATACCTATGGCATGTTTCCAATAACTTTAGTCTCCCCTTGCATGGCCATGGCAGTGATCACTGTGACTTTGGGAGTCCTGGAGTTGTCCTGGGCTGGTGGCAGAGGACTATGGCCTGAGTCCTGGGTTCTGGGCCTGAAGCTTGAGGACTGGGAGTGTCTGAGCCTCTTGCTGGCTGTGCGATGCTGGCCGGTCCCCCTCCCTGCCAGAGCCCTCTTTTCCTTTCTTTCTTTGAGGGAGAGGGACTGAATGAGCAACCAGATCACTCACTTCTTTATCTTGAGGCTGGCTGTCCATGCCAAGCCTGGGGAAGACAGAGTTTCTTTGAGCTCAGGCTGCAGGCAGGGGTGCTGGAGTCCCAGGCTACCTAGGGGTCCAGAAGGGAATGCTTTAAAAAGGCCCATCCTGGGGCGCCTGGGTGGCTCAGTCAGTTGAGCGTCCGACTTCGGCTCAGGTCATGATCTCACAGTCCGTGAGTTCGAGCCCCATGTCAGGCTCTGTGCTGACGGCTGGGAGCCTGGAGCCTGCTTCAGATTCTGTGTCTCCTTCTCTCTTCCCCGCTCATGCTCTGTCTCTCAAAAATGAATAAACATTAAAAAAAAATTTTTAAAAGGCCCATCCTTCCTGGGGTTCCCACTCAGCTCCCATCACCTGTCAGGGATTCCCATTCTGGTGGGACAGGTCTATTCTTCCCAGTAAGCTACTGTGTACACTTTCTCCCGCTCACCCTCCATCTGGCCTGGATCCTCCACAACCCCTTTGTGTGTGCTGACTGGAGCTAGAGAAGTAAGGACATTCCCTGGTCCAGAGCCAAAGCAAATTCCAACTTGCTCCAGAACCTGGATTCCCCACTGAGGACTCTATCACCAGGAGGATCTGTGCACAGGAATCTGCTCAAGAGGAATCCCTAAGTTTCTGACCACAAGGCAATGAATTTTATTGCCCTAGCAATTGCAGCACTGAGTCAGTTCTCAATTTCACAGGAGGAGAATGAGGCCTCAACGTCAACATTCCTTCTTCTAGATCGTTGGAGAGGCTGAGGCAAAACCAGGGCAAGCACAAAGGCCTGTGGTTTCCAGCACCATACTGTCTCTTTACTAGTGTCTGGCCCAGAGAAACCACCAGTGGTGGCCAAAAGTGGTTTGAGGTGGCAGAGGGATAAACACATCATATTTCAATAGTTGTGTTTTATTTCCGTGTCCGTTGAAAGACAGCTGGCATATCAAATCCATGCTTTCACAGGTACTACAGCTTAAAATGAGACTGAAAGGGATACTTGAATGACTAAAACCGAGTTAGTTAAACTAAATATTAAGAAATCAGTCTAGGGGCACCGGGGTGGCTCAGTCGGTTAAGCGGCCGACTTCGGCTCAGGTCATGATCTCGCAGTCTGTGAGTTCGAGCCCCGCGTCGGGCTCTGTGCTGACAGCTCAGAGCCTGGAGCCTGCTTCCGATTCTGTGTCTCCCTCTCTCTCTGCCCCTCCCCCGTTCATGCTCTGTCTCTCTCTGTCTCAAAAATAAATAAACGTTAAAAAAAAATTAAAAAAAAAAAAAAGAAATCAGTCTAACAGAGACATGGAAATTAGCAAAAAGGGAGTATGGAAGGAAATGATCTGCAAGAAAATTCAGGCTCCATCAAGTTGGTGGGTTTAAACTTATCCATGTGCATATCAGGGACGTGAATAAATCCCTGGGCAAAAAGGAAGACCAACTCAGGTCAAGTACTGGCAGTGGGCAGGTGCCAAGGCTGAAAGCTTAGCATCCCAGAGCATCACCCTTCTCTCAGTCCCACCAAGAAGTGCGCACGCCCCACCTGCGGAAGGCAACCGGGGAACTTGAGAGGAAGTGATGCCCAGAATCCAGAGGCCCCATGGTGGTGACTTGTCCACTGGTCAGCCTTGCAGCCCCAGCACCGCCCAGCCTTCCCCCACCTCACTCTCTGCCTTTTCTGCGTGTGCTGCTCATCACTGACTGACCTCCTTCTCTCTGGTGGAAAGAGTTGGAGTCGCCATTCTGGGTATAGATCTGGTCACTGCTGGGCAGAGCACCTGGCTCACAGTTTTGGACACACAGTCGATGCTGGACAGCCAGCAGCCCCTTCATGCTGCTAACTCTCCCCCAGCTTGACCCCAAGGCCATCAGGCCTGACAGCTTGGCATGAGGACAGCTTGATACCATCTAGAAACAAATCACTTAAAATTATTTCCCCCCAAATTACAATAAGGTTTGTTTTTTTTTTCGGCCTGCAAAAATCTATGAATTCAGTCCAGTTTCAACCAAAATCTCAATGGGGTATTGAAACTTGAGAAGCTGATGTGAAATTTCATCTGAAAGAGAAAATACTTATGAATACTTAAGGTGTTTTCGAAAAGCCCCCAAAAGACTTTGGCAATTAATGCAGGCAATCCAGAAACAGATTCACATTCATGTGGAAATTTCTTGTTGGATAGAGGCAGCATTTCAAACCACAGCTGAAATGAAGGGTCAAGACATGTTTGGGGAAACTCACTATCGTTTGGAAACCAGTAATATTAGGTTCTTTTTCACACCAGTGGCAAGAATAAATTTCAAATGTATTAAAGAGATACACATAAAAAGTGTATAAAATGTTTGGAACCAAATATGAAACATTTTAAAAATTGGGTTGTGAAGAAGGCTTTACTAAGCAAGAAAGGAAACCCAGCCACAAAAAAGTAATGAATCGTGCATGAAACAAACTAAAAACTAATTGCAGACAAAATAATTTACTGAAGATGCAATGAACATGTTGCGTAAACATCTCCTACGAACCAATAAAAAAAGGTGATTAGGAAATGGGTAAAAGGGTCAAACAGGCAATTCACAGAAGACAAAGGTAAAGGGGAACTCAACCCCACCCATAACCAAGAAAATGAATTTAAAACAAGACATCGGTTCTCATTCGTTTGTTTCTTTGTGGCCACTTTCTACCTATGGTTCTACACCCTGCTTTTTCACCCTAACATAAGCATAAATTAACCAACACAGGTCAATAGCATGTTAATACCTTCTTTCTCTGCATGCATATATTAGTTTATCTTTCCCTCTAGAATGGAAATGTTAATTTGTTTCTATTTCACCCTTTTTAGCTCTGCTGCTAGGAGCTTCCCTATAACACATCCTCAGATTAGACCCCCAGAAGGGAGATGGTCGGGCCAAAGGGGAAGCACATTTTGATGCAGAAGGACAAACCTGGTCCCAGAGGCCTGCACAGATGGAACCCTCACCTCCACCCCCACCCTCACCCTAAAGCTCAAGGAGTCTTATTAGCCACTTCCTGGCCCATCAGAGTATTCTCATTCTTTTAGAATTATTTCTAGTCATTTTGTAATATCACAATATGCAAATATTGAAACATTATGGGGTACACCTGAAATTAATATGTTCTATGTCAATTATGCTTAATTAAAAAATTATTTTCTTTGCTTATGTTTTATTGACTTTCACGAATTCTTAGGGGCACCTGGGCAGCTCAGTCTGTTAAGCATCGACTTTGGCTCAGGTCATGATCTCGCAGTTCGTGAGTTCAAGCCCCATGTTGGGCTCTGGGCTGACAGCTCAGAGTCTGGAACCTGCTTCAGATTCTGTGTCTCCCTCTCTCTGCCCCTCTTCTGCTTGTGCTCTGTCTCTCTCTCTCAAAAATAAATAAGACATTAAAAAAAGAATTATTCGTATAGTTTATCACTTATCATTTTATGTGGTCAAATCTACCAAACTTCTTCTACTTTATGTGTCCTGGCATTGTTGCCAGGCTTAGGAAGCCCTTTCCATCCCAAGACTATGGAAACATCCACCTAAATTTTATCTTTGTGTCTCACCAACCACAGTACTTTCCACTTTGGAGAATGAATCACTAAGTTCGTTCAGAACAGCCCTTCCTGCCCATCCCCCACAGTAGGTCCTGGAAAGGAAAAGGGGGTACTGGCAGTCCTACCAATGCTTCTTTCACATATCACTTACTAATTTAAAAATGTATAGTTTTCCCCTTTTAATGTAGCCATTTGAGGAAACTGTTTCAACATTGTTATATGAAATTGGCCTTATCTAAACACGCTGTTCATGCATTTTTCCCATCCTGTACTAGTACAATTTTTTTTTTTTTTATACCAAGAAGAAAACTTTCCTTTTATCCTTGTCCAATTTTATCTTGTTAGGAGCTACTGACTTCAGAGAGGATGGCAGAGTGCCATGTCTGCAACATTTTCCCCGCAACTCCAAAACTCTCATCCGTAATTCATTTCAAAGGTTCTAGGTAAATGGAGAGAAGTGTGGTTTCTGGGCCCTGGTCAAGCTATCCCACAGGAAAGGAGCAGTGTCCTCAGACATTTCAGTGGCTTCCCTATTAGGGACAAAAAGAGATTTTGGAAGGTGGCTTACTGTTTACAAGATAAAGGCGTTTTGAAACAAGACCTGGCCGTGGTTTCTTAAAATGAAGGTAAAAATGTGAAACATGCAAAAGATCCGTGTAAATCATCCCTGGAAGCTGCAAAATTGAATCGATGCTACCAAAGAGAGGGTCAGCTAAAAAGAAGAGATGTTTGAGAAACATGCAGAAAGAAGTAGACACAGACATTAAGGCAGGGGGAAAGGAGAGGAGCCCACACAGAGTGAACAACCAAGGCCAGAACAGAAAGAAGTTTGCCAGTATCAAACAGAACTGACATAAGAATTTAAGATAAAGAGTAAGACTAAAGAGACCCCCATGCGGGGGCTCAGTCTGTTAAGCGTCCAACTTCATCTCAGGCCATGATCTCATGGTTTGTGATTTCAAGCCCCTCATTGGGCTCTGTGCTGACAGCTCATATCCTGGAGCCTGCTTCAGATTCTGTGTGTGTCTCTCTTTCTGCTCCTCCCCCACTCGCACTCTGTTTCTCTCTCTCTCTCTCTCTCTCTCAAAAATAAACATTAAAAAAAATTTTAAATAAGGAGTATTATTTTAGATCATCAAGTCTTGTCAAGGCACAGGCTGGTAGATAAGTAAACCACAAACACAGGATCCTGCATGTTGCTCAACTATAGCAGAAATAATAACCCACATGACAGAAGGAAGCCTGTGCCCGAGAGTCTCTCTGAGACTCCAGATGCTCCACTGAGCCCTCTGTCCATCCATCTCCCGGTTCACAGTTGTTTCCCGGGGTGATATTTGCACCCAGGACTTCTGGGATGCAGTCACTTGGCCAGGCTGAGCCATCAGCTGCTCTCCAGTGGAGAGCTAAGGATGAACAGGGGTCTGGAGCTCTGACTCTTGGCAGCACCAAGAAATGAGGTTTCAAACCCTGCAGCTGGCTAGCCAGCCAAGTGTCTGGAGTTGTCCCGTGCCCGCTACTTCCAAGGCTTGGCTTCTTCTTCTTCAGCCCATGAGTCCCCCACTAGCCACTCAATAAACCCCCCTTCCCTCAGTTTTTTGGGGAGAAAACTAAACTTTCCCTGATTGACTCCTTCCACACTGTAAATACCCATGGAAATGGCCAGAAAAATATAAACTCAAAGAAGCATCTAGTCCTGTCCCTGGGAAGCCCACTGGTCTCTTTTGCACCAGCCATTTAGTCAGCTCCCTCTTTCTCAGACTTCCCAGGACCATGGCCAAGCCAGGTCCAAAGTCAGTTAATGGTTCACCAGGCCCAACTCTCCAGGAGTGCAGGGCTGGGGTCTCTGCCCCCACACTGCCCCCCATTCCCTAGCACCTGGGAAGAGTTTGGCTGCTGCTGAGGGTTGGGGGCTCTCAGGTGACCCCTTGTAAGGTATGTGAGGCTCCCCCCTATAAATCAGCCACAGGATCAGTGCTTTCCTACTAAGTCTTCCCACTCGAGTAAACCTCCAGGACTGCCTGTCCTGCCAGACTTCGTCTCTGCCCCACAAGAGGGCTACAATTAAGGAAAGGAAGCAGCTAATTGGCTGGTAAATTCAGCAAGTGTTTACTGAGCAGCTATTGAGTGCCAACTCCATCCTAGACTCAGGAGATGACCACGTGGAGTCTGTCTCACATGGAGAGGATATTCTGGAAGAGCAAGTTCAGTAAACACAGGGATCAAGAGTGGACAGTGGCTCCTTTGACCTAGCAATGGGGGAGGCCACTGCAATTCCGTCCTGAGTGACAGAGGGACAAACTGGGGAGACAAAGCAGGTGTGCCCAGTGCAGAGGGCCCAGGGCTCAACTGAGGGATATAAAGACACCCCGGGGTGATGACACAGACGGCGAGGAGGAGCACAGGAGGTTGAGGTTGGTAGGACCCTGTGGACCCTGGGGAGGAGTGGGATGGACAGGTGCTGGAGGGTTCTAACGAGGAGTGGGCTAATCTGCTGGATGGATCAACAGGTTCAATTGTGTGCTAGGTGGAGAGTGGTCATTGCAAGGGGACACAGGGGGATGTGAAGAGAGGTTGAAAATGTGATGCAATGAGGACAGATTTTGGAGACAGAGCCAACAGGGGACAGTAAAGCAAACAGGGATCCAATGACAGCTTTTCAGTTTGGAGCCTTTTTCTGAAATGGGAAGAACAGAAGAGGAACAGGCCTGGGGGTGTTGGGAGGGATTCAGAGATCTCTTCTGGCCAGTGATGAACTGAACCGTGTCCCCCCAAAGTCCACATGCTGAAGCTCTAAGTCCCAGTTGGGGAGGACGGTATTTGGAGACGGGCCTTTGGGAGGTAATCGGGGTTAGATAAGGTCACGAGTATGTCCCTCATGATGGGACTGGTGTCCTTATCAGAAGGGACTAGAGAGCTCTCTGTCCTCCCCCTGAGGACACATCAAGAAGGTAGCTGTCTGCAAAGCAGGTTGAAGGGCCTCCCCAGGAGCCAAATCTGTTAGCACCTTGATCTTGGACTTCCAGCCTCCAGAACTGCGAGGAATCAATGTCTGTTGCTGACCCCCAGCCTGTGGTAGCCTAAGCAGACTAAGGCAGCCAGTTACATCCCAGATGCCTCCTCAGCCCAGGTGTGTCCGTATGAGTGAGGCATTACTGCCCCTTGTGTGAGCCTCCCCTCTGGTGACCATAGGGCCTCGATTTCCCAGGAGAGGCTTGATTTTATATGGGCTGTTAGCCATCAGACTTTAGATGTCATCCTTGGTTCAGAGCCATGGTCACCCACAGGCCTCATGCAGACCCTTCCACGCCCCCCAGAAGGTCACACAGTGCGTGCCTCATGACCACATGCTACCTTAACCTCCACACTCATCCCTGCCACATGGAGGCCTGGCACAGTCTGTGCGGGCCCCAGGGGAGACCGCCACCCCCCCCCCAAGCGAAGACCACTGAGCACATTTGGTGAATCACACCCACACCCACTGCCTGTTGCATTTTGCGATGTGCATTTTGAGATTTATAGAAAAGTTGCAAAACCAGCACAGATAGTTCCTCTACACCCTCCACCCAGCCTCCCCTCCTGTTGCCATCTCCCACAATCATAGCACATTTACCAAAACTAGGGAGTGATCACCGCCTCTGCCCGAGGAGGAGGGAGTGGACTGCGAGCTTTATCTGGATTTGACCGGTGCCCCACTGTTGTCCCTTTTCTGTCCCAGGGCCTTGTCCAGGATTCCAGGTTGCATTTGGACATCACACTCCTTAGTCTCCAGCACTCGGTGTCAATTCGTCAACTTCCCTTGCCTTTCATGATGCATTTGAAGAGGGCTTGTCCTTTACTCTGGAATGTCCCTCCATTTGAGTCTGGTTCTCTCATGACTGGACCGAGGCTATGCATTTGCAGCAATTGTATGTCAAGAGAACCGAAGCAAGGTGTCCTTCAGGTGTAGCCTATCAGAGGGTGCTTCGTGTCACTGTGTCTTCCACCTGTGATATTAATCTTGATCCCCTGACTACTGGTGCCAGTCCACATTCGCCACTGTAAACTTACCTTTGTCCTCTTGGTACTTATTAAATACTTTAGGGGTGATACCCCACATCGGTGCAGACATCCTGTTTCTGGATCAGCTGTCACCCACTATTTTTTTTTTGATGTTTATTTATTTATTTTGAGAGAGAGACAGACAGACAGAGAACAGAGGAGGGGCAGAGAGAAAGGGAGAGAATCCCAAGCAGGCTCCACACCATCAGCACAGAGCCCGACACAGGGCTGGATCTGACGACCTGTGAGATCATAACCTGAGCAGAGATCAGGAGTGGATGCTTAACCCACTGAACCACCCAGGCAGGTGCCCCTCCCCCACTAATTTGAATATGCACCAGTGGGCCCTACCTGCAGCAATTATTACTGAGCTATTCTAGTGGTGATCTTCCTGTCCTCTCAGTCCTTCTACATTGATTAATTGGGCTTTTTTTGTCGGAAAGAAGTTAATGCACTTTAAACATCAATAATTAAGCCAGACTCCAGGCTTTAGAGCCTGGAATGGGAGGAAAAGCAGAGCCTGCAAGGACGAAGGGTGGCCCGAGTCACTTTTTAACTGAGCACTTCTCCCTGCTCAATGTCTGACCCTTTGTTCCTTTTGGCTCCCCCCTGCTCCCTTCCTGGCTATGACTGATCTCTGCTGCTGAGCTGTCAGCGGTCCCTGCACGGACCCAGCCTGTGCTTCAGCAGGGGTCTCTGCACGGAGCAGGACCTGCTTCCTTCTTTCATCCGTGAGGAAACCTCCCTCTCAGAGCCTATTTCTCTTACAGCCAAGAATTTTGTTAGTGCCCCTCCCCCTCCATGCAAACACACACAATGCACACAGGCATACACACACGCACACACAAGGTGTATGTGATATGCACACAGGTGTATGTTGCACACACTGACACATGTGCCCACAATCTATGACACACGCACACGTGTGGGCATGCATGCACGTGCACCCATACACGTACACATACATACGTGCATATCCACACACATAAACATGCACACACATGCCACGAACACGCATACATACGTGCATGTTCTGATTACACATGTCAGGTCATTGTCTTTAAAAATCAAACAATAAAAGAAGATGATAACAATAGCTTAGGCTTCTGGATAGCCGGACTAGTCCTCAGAACAGCTTGAGAGCAGACACTGTCAGTATCCCCCTTTACAGATGAAGCTGCAGCGTCAGGAGTGCAAGGTCACACTCCCGCCGGAGGCAACAATAGGCCCGCAATCCGGGCCTTTCGGACGCACGGACTCATGACCTGTGTCTTCAGCCTCATCCCTGTGTGCTGCTCCGAAGGTGACCCCTGGACTTGTCCACATTTGTGTCTCAAGTACCTCGGCCAGATCAGGTCCTGCTCCCTACCCCACCCCACCCCACCCCCACCCACCCCTTCCAGAAAGGATGTCCGCTTCACCCCTTCACCAACAACGACTGAGGCTGCCGGTTTGCACAGAATCACTGAGTGGTATTCACAGCTCATGTTTCTCAGCCCGATGGGACTAGAAAAATCGCAGCACTGTTTTAATGCGTGTTAAACTTGTATAAATTTGCACTTAATTTGCATTGAATATCAAAATCTTGCTTTTCTCAGTGATTGAGACAGCTGCTCTTGTCTCTGCATGGGGGCCTTGCTGACCAACGGCAGATACCCTGGTTCCGCCAGTCCTTAGGGTGACCTTGGGGGGCTGACGACACTCCCTATTCCTTATCTCCAAGTGTAGAAAACGCAGTACCTACTTCAAAACCTCATTCTGAGAGCACAAATTAATCCATTAAGGAGGCTGGCATCTTCAAATAGCAAAAGTTGGCTGCTATAGTTGCCTTTTATTTTCAGGGGGTGTTCATCCTTTTTCTCGCTGGTTTGTAAAAACTCTTCATATTCATAGGGTATTAACTTTTGATAAAAAAAACATTTAGTTCTGGTTGTTTGTTTATTCGCTTTCTTTGTGGTGTTTAAGCCTAAACTTAATTTCTAAAATTTTATTAGTCAAATGTACTGATATTTTATTTTATAGTTTCTGACTATGGTGTTATGCTTATAAAGACCTGCCCCATTTTATCTTTATTAAGCATCACAACTTTTTTCCTAGTACAGTATTTTTTTATTTAAAAAAAATTTGTTTAAGGTTTATTTATTCTTGAGAGAGAGACAGAGAGGGACAGAGAGAGACAGAGAGCAAACAGGGGAGGGGCAGAGAGCTAGGCAGACACAGAATCCGGAGCAGGCTCCAGGCTCCGTGCAGTTAACACAGAGCCCGATGCGAGGCTCGAACTCACAAACCATGAGATCATGACCTGAGCCGAAGTCGGATGTATAACTGACTGAGCCACCCAGGCGCCCCCTAGTACAGTATCTTAATGGCCTTATTTATTTTTACACTTAAATAACGAACCTGGAATTCAATCTGATGTAAACCATACAACTTTAATTCTCTTGCAAATGATTCTCTTCCTTGAGGACCTAACAGCACTTTCTCATTAATTTACTCTCACCTCACCATGTTAAAAGATTACTTTCCATCACATGGTAAGTTTCCCAGACATTTGAATCCTTTCGTGGGTTTGCAATCCATTTGCTCTTCTACTAAAGAGGCAGAGCGGCTTTACATTGAGACTTCTGGCTGGGCAAGTCCCCACCTCGTTACTGTGGGGCCATCCGCGGGGTGGTAAGGCAGCAGTTGCACAAGCGTGCACGGAGTCCATTCGGGGAGCAGCGCTGGGAGGGCTTCTGTGCACGTCTGATGCCAGCGATCTCCGTGAACCCAGCAAACACTCCACGCCGGTTTCCTGATATGCAGAGTGGGCGAGAACCAAGCCCACTGTCTTTGACAGGACCAAGCAGGATGACCCAACACCAGTCAGTGCCCACAAGGGTTACAACGGCTGTACTTGGGGTGTGTTATGCACTGAACTGTATCCCTCAGAAGTCACATGTTGAAGCGCTAACCCCCAGCACCTCAGAATGTGACTGTGTTTGGAGATGGGGTCTCTCCAGAGGTGATTAAGATAAAATGAGGCCATGGGGTACCCCTATCCAAACTGACTGGAGTCCTTAGAAGAAGAGGACACAGACACACACAGAGGGACAACCACGTGAGGACACAGGGAGAAGATGGCCATCTGCAAGCCATGGACAGGGACCCCAGGAGGAACCCACCCTGCCAACACCTTGATCTTGGACTTCCAGCCTCCAGAACTGTGAGAAAATAAATTTCTGTTGTCTAAACAGTGCAGTGTGTGGTACTTTGTTAGGCCCCCTACAGACAAATAGAGGACTTGAGCTGGGGGCTCCTGGTTCTGGTGTCCCGCCGGTGTAGCATGGGGTCTCAGAAGCTACCTGCCCTGCGTGGACACAAGAGCTTCATGATCACCTAGACATCTTGCTCAGTATCAGACAAAAGACCCGAGGACCCTGACCACAGTGAGTCAGGATGCCCTCCACTCCAGCCAGGAACATATTAAAGCAGGGTGGCTCCACTTTCAGGAGTAACAAGCTGTGGTGGACAGGAAAAATGAGTCCATATGGCACCTGGACCGCTCCCTTTTCTGGCCTCTGCCCTTTGCTTGCAGGTAGTGTTGCTTGTTTGCGGTTCTTTAACAGCTGGACCTGACCATGGCAAGCCTCTAGCCAGCCCCTCACCAGGACTGTCCTCTGCCCTGCATATCTCCCCATCCCACAGCAAGGACAGGCTGGTCCCCTCGGCTGGTGACTACCAGGGTGCTTATGAGGCACATCCAGAGCTTCCCGTATTTCTACCAGTCACGCAGTAGGTTTGGACAGATGTCCCCAACATGGCTCCACTGCGCAAAACTCCATAATGAGAAACCAAACATTTCCAAAAACACAAGCAAAGATTTGAAAAGACTTTTCACCAAAGAAGTTACAAAGGTGGCAAATGAGTACATGAAAATGCTTGAAATCAGTTAGCTCTGGTCCTCAGACTTGTTTTGACTATGCTAGTTCTGCGTTTCCCTATGAATGTTAGGACCAAGCAGTCAATTTCTATGAAAGAGTCTGCTGAGAATTTGATTGAAATCACACCAAATCTATAGATAAATTTGGGCACAATTGACATCAAAACAGTTTTATCTTCCAACCAGTGAACAATGTCTACCTACTTAGGTCTCCTTTGACTTCTCCAAAAATGTTTTGTAGTTTTCAGCCCCTCGTGGATTTACACCCAAGTTTTGGATTTTTCATTCTATTATAAATGGTGTTGATTTTTTCTGCCTCTGGGAATTTATCTTTTATGATTTTTTTTGATATTTTAATTATTTTTATTTTATTTTTTTTATTTATTTATTTTTATTTATTTTTGGGACAGAGAGAGACAGAGCATGAACGGGGGAGGGGCAGAGAGAGAGGGAGACACAGAATCGGAAACAGGCTCCAGGCTCCGAGCCATCAGCCCAGAGCCCGACGCGGGGCTCGAACTCACGGACCGCGAGATCGTGACCTGGCTGAAGTCGGACGCTTAACCGACTGCGCCACCCAGGCGCCCCGATATTTTAATTATTTTTAAATTTACATCCAAGTTAGTTAGCATCTAATGCAACAATGATTTCAGGAGTAGATTCCTTAATGCCTCTTACTAAATGGTGTTAATTTTTTTATTTCAATTTCTGACCATTACCAGTATAGAGAAACTAATTTTTGCATCAGATCTTGTATTCTGCAACCTTGCCAAGCTCACTTGTTACTTCTAGTAGCAACTTGTAACTCTTGTAGCTCTTCTGTAGATTCCATTAGATTTTCCAAATAGACAATCATGTTGTCTGCGAGTAAACACGACTCACGTCTTCTTTTCCAATCGATGCATTTTACTTTTTATCCTTGCTTTATTGAGCTGGATAGAACCTCCAGTACAATGTGGAATAGATGTGTTGAGTGTGGGCATGCTGGCTTGTTGCTGATCTTTTTTTTTTTTTTTAATTTTTTTTTTTAACGTGTATTTATTTTTGAGACAGAGAGAGACAGAGCATGAACAGGGGAGGGGCAGAGAGAGAGGGAGACCCAGAATCGGAAACAGGCTCCAGGCTCTGAGCTGTCAGCACAGAGCCCGACGCGGGGCTCGAACTCACGGACCGTGAGATCATGACCTGAGCCCAAGTCGGACGCTCAACCGACCGAGCCACCCAGGCGCTCCGGCTTGTTGCTGATCTTACGGAGAACGCATTCAGTCTTCCACTATTACACATGACGTTAGCGCTAGGCTTTTTCACAGACGCACTTTGTTGGGTTGGGGAATTTCCCTCTTTCCTGGTTTTCTTTTTTTTTAATTTTGTAAAAAAATTTTTAACGTTATTTTATTTTATTTTTGAGACAGAGAGAGACAGAGCATGAAAGGGGGAGGGGCAGAGAGAAAGGGAGACACAGAATTGAAAGCAGGCTCCAGGCTCTGAGCCATCAGCCCAGAGCCCGACGCGGGGCTCGAACTCACGGACCACAAGATCGTGACCTGAGCTGAAGTCGGACGCTTAACCGACTGAGTCACCCAGGCGCCCCTCTTTCCTGGTTTTCTAAGAGGTTTTTTTTCAATCATAATGGATGTTGGGGGTTTTTTCTAAATGGTTTTTGCTGTTTCTATTAGGATAATGCAATTTTTTAAAATTTAGTTTATTATTATAGTACATTGCATTGAATGTTTTTCAAATATTAAACTAACTTTGCATTCCTGAGATAAAACCCACTTGTTTGTGATGGCTTTGAATATGTGAACTTGGCTAGGCTATACTATATTCCCTAGAATTCCCTTCCTGGTATGTTTTCAGTTAGGGTAGGCTATAAAAGATAGGACAGATGACATAATAGTGGTCATTTTGCAGGATACACACACCTGTTGACTAATCAAACACGAATCTAGCTGATGATGTGAGTGATGTTTCAGAAATGAGGTGATATATATATATATATATATATATATATATATATATATATACGGTTCTGCTGGGTTCATGGATGTCTTTGTATCTGGTTAATATTCTTGAACTTTGTTTTGGTACTCAGTCAAGTTACTGGAAACAGTTTGATCATATCAGGTATTGCTTTTCAGATTTGTTAAGTGGAGCCAGAACAGCATTTAATCTAGTGAAGCAAAACCATTCTGAGTATGGCATCTAATGCTCCATGAATTATCAGGCTTTCTGGTCTGGCTGGCGGGAACAGCTGTGAACTCCAGGCCTTTATATGCACTCAGGCACTGTTCTCCCTAAGTTTTTCTGACGGCCTTCCCCCAGCCTCAGTTCCTTTCTTGGCACGCTCGCACTGACCAGTTGACTGCTGAGTACTCTGAGACCCCCCCCCTGCAAATCCTCCTCCTGTGTGGCCGTCTGAGTTACCCTCCTAGCACCTTCACATGGGAATTACTTCAAGGCAGTAAGCTGGGCTGGAAAACACTTGTTTTTCCATCTTGTGGGGATCACTGTCCTTCACAACTTGATATCCAACGCCTTAACTAACATTGTTTCTTATCTTTTGTCTAGGCTTGTGACTGTTTCACACAGGAGGGTAAATTAGTTCCCTGCTATCCCCTCTTGGTTGGAAATGGAAGTCTGAGAGATGCTGCTGAAGTTGCCACCCTTCCATTCATTGGCTACAAGTAACCGAAAATATGAGTATGCCTAAACCATTCCTTGTTTACCCATGTAGCAAACACCGTGAGCCCCTTCCCAATATCTCATTCTCCTCTCTCTTCTCAGTATAGAACTCTTAAAAGTTAGTTAGGCACATGACCATCCGGGCAGAATTTACATTTCTCAGTCCCCCAGGCACTAGGCGTGCTCATGTGATGAAGTTCTTGCAAATTTACTGTAAATGAAAGTGGTGCTTACAACGTCCAGGCAGTATTGTCACAGAGAGAAGACCTGCTCACCTCCTCCCCTTTTCTGTGCCCTGCTGATTAGAACCAGGCATGATGCCTGGAGCTGGGGCAGCCATCTTAGACCACCAAATGAAAGCCACGTGTTGAACCTAGTCCCTGCAATTTATGGAGCTAGGTTGCCAGCTACGTGTTCTTACTTTAATAAATATATATTTTTTGGGGGGGTGCCTGGGTGGCTCAGTTGGTTAAGCGTCTGACTCTGATTGTGGCTCAGGTCATGATCTCACGGTTCACGAGTTCCAGCCCCGAGTTACATTCTGTGCTGACAGCTCAGAACCTGGAGCCTGCTTCAGATTCTGTGTCTCCCTCTCTCTCTGCCCCGCCCCTGCTCGTGCTCTCTGTCTCTCTCTCTCTCTCTCTCTCAAAAAGAAATAAATGTTAAAAAAAATTTTAATAAATGTATTTTTTATTTTAATAAAAATAAAGTTTAATTTTATTTAATATGATGAATTTGGGCTTTTTGTCATTCATATCTGAACCTAATTCTAACAAATACCAAAAAAACAAGAATTATAGAGGCAGAAGATTCTCCAAGTTTGTACATGATACGGAGATACTATCAAGCACCCAGCACTTCCCATAATTACACTCCACTCTCCTAAGTGTATTAACTTTTTCTTCTCATCCTTGGAGGCTCAGGGTTGCCAGATGGCTGCCACAGACCCAGGCATCACATTTGTGTTCCAGCAAAAAGAGGAGGAAAAAAGCAGCTCCCAGCATTCATTCTCATCTGGCATCTGTCTCTTTTATCAAGAAAGAAAAAACCTCCCCCAAAGTCCCTTCCACCCTTCCTAACTCAGGACTTGGCTACATGGCCACTCCTACCACAAGGGAGTCTGGGAAAGTTACTGCCTGCTTTTCTAGCCTCTGCTGTGGGAGGCTGGCAACGGGAGACCAGCATTGTCTCCCCCACACAATAGAGATCACAGCCATCCTAAAGGCAAAAGGTTTTGAAATCCCAGACATCTGAATATAGACTTTTTGTGTGTGGGAAGGGGAGAGGAGAAGGAAAAAAAGGAAGAACGCCTTTCGTAGACTATCTTTATGATTTTCAAACTTCCATGCACAAGGAATTTATTGATCAGAGGTGTGTGGAGAAATCGAGGTACATTTTATGTGTTGTGTTTCATGGGTGGCAAAAGAGATTTTCACAGAACACACTGATTCCGCATGCTTTTGTTTCCACGCTTGCCAATGCGGATGCTAACCACTGTGCAAGATGCAGCTCTGTGTCTCCTCCATTAAACTCGGGCCTGCGGGGTCAGAGGGATTTAGCTTCTAGAAGCTTTCTTCTCAGGTTTGTGCTTTGGAAGTCAAGAGGCCTGGACTGCTGGTTATTTTTGGCATCACAGCCTCAGAGGTGTTCTCTCCACCTTCCCTACTCAGGGACTAACCACAGTTCTGGAATCCTTACCCTCTTGGAAGCCTCTTGGACTTACGGGTAGAAGTCCTGGTGAACATTGCTTAGAAATCACATTGAGGGGAAAAAAACACATTGTGGCATCTCTCTTCCACCCCCAAAATATTTACTCTATGAAAATAAATGTGTAACTTAGATGTTGACTGGTTAAACCTCACTCCACGCCCTGCTGAAGTCCAAAGGCCTCTGTGAGCTCTCTCTGGGTCTGTGGTCTCTTGGCAACCTTGGACTCTGACTTTGGCCTCAAATGGTCATTTTCCTTAACATGCACACACACACACACACACACACACACATGCATCTGTGCACACACATACTCATGCAAATATACATAAACATGGGTACTCGGTGCCTGCACATGCACCCACACACATGCATACACAAGCATGCGTGCACGTGTGTGCACACGCATGCATTCATTCAAAGATACATGCACACATGTGCACACGCACCGACACACACACCCCAGCTGTGAAGTCCAGTGTGTGGAAGCTCTGACGGTGTTATGAACTGAATGTTTGGTTTCTCCTCAAATTCCTATGTTAAAATCTAATCCCCAGTATGATAGTATTTGGAGGTGGCATCTTTAGGGGGTGATTAGGTTGGGGGGGGGAGGAGAGCCCTTGGGAAGGGGATTAGTGCCCTTATCAGAAGCGGTCAGAGTTAGGTCTGTCCCCTCCACCACACTGAGGACACAGCAAGAAGGGCCTCTACAAGCCAGGAAGAGAGCCCTCCCCAGAACCTGACCATGCTGGCACCTTGCCCTCAGACGTCCAGCCTCCAGAACTGGGAGAAATAACTGTCTGCTGTCGATCACCCCACAAGTGTCTAGCACTTTGTGATAGAAGCCCAAGCTGGCCAAGTCAGGGAGCAAGAGGGGACGAACAGGGCATTTGCACTGTCGAATGCCAACAGCCAGTCACCAGCAGTGCTGCCTAAAGAGACGCCCTCCATCTGCTTCTACCGTGCTTTCTCACTAGACCCTTGCCCCTGGAGCCCAGCCCCGCATCATCCCCTCCCTGCAGCCTGGCCCCACACAAACCCCTCGGGGCAGTGCCGAATCCAGAGGGAGCTCTGACTGGTGTCCAGCCAGCCTTCAGGGCCAGGCTGGACACAGACAGAGGGTCCGGTCCATGCACTCCCCTCCCTCACGGGCCTGACGCCCCCCAATCCCAGACACACGCTTCTCCGCTCCCCACTCTCCACCATGGCACCACCAGTTCTGCCCAACCTCTAGCAGTGGGACACGGATGTGGACCATTGTCTGGCAAGACCCACAGGGACTCCTTTTAGAAGGGTGCAGGAGTCAGCAAAGAAGCTGGACGCCAGGAGGGGATGCAGACCTTGGAATGGGACATGTGGCTGCCATTTTGAAAAAGTGAGAGAAACGAGCACAATGCTGGTCATAGGCAAGCATCTAGAGTGGGTTACAGGGCCACCCCGGGACCCAGCCCATTCACCAGCATGTCCTCTCATTGCCTCCTCACGGAGCAGGGCCACACATGTGGCAGCACAGCCAGAAGATTCAGATGTATGTGGGTCTTGTTTGTTTTTGAAAAACAGCACCAGTTAAAGACCAGCATGTTTTGCATAAAAGTCAGGATCTTTAGCCTATCTTTAAAAATCCACAGCTCAGGCGACATTGGGCCTTCGCTTTCCTGGGGGCAGCAATCAGTGGTCCCCTTAGCCCAGACTCTGTCTCCAGCTGGCCAGCAGCCCCACTGAGGTCTCCCTCTCATTCCACAGTCTCTGCTCACTTACTTTCCCAGAGTGAGCCGCCTGAGTGTCAGGCGCCAGTGAAAACCCCGATAGTAGACTTGACAAGCCTCCCAGCCGGCCTCTTCCCCACATGCTCCGTGTCTCCCGGCCTCAGCAGTTTTGTTCCTACTCTGAGGCCCTGGCCTGAAGACATGTTGAGTCTGGGTGAAGGGTGCAGGGAGCAGAAAGGGAGCCACAGACTTGTCGGCTAACAGTGGACACAAAGCCAGCCGACTAGTGACCAAGTTGAGGTCCCTAGCATGAGCAGAGGAAGAACCATGGCCCAGCTGGGCTGGGCCCTTTCCTGGCTGGTCTTCTGTTCTAAGGCAAACTATTGATCTTGCCACAAGCAGACTCTGGGGTGGACCTCCTCTTGCAGGATGCATGCTGCCCTGGAGAGCAACCCCGTGGAGGGCAAGGAGGAAGCAACGTGTCTAGGTCAGCTCAGGCTGCCATAACAAACATCACCAACTGGGCAGCTTAAACAACAGACACTCAGTCCTCACAGCTCTGGAAGCTAAGAGTCCAATATCAAGGCAATAGCCCATTTGGACCCTGGTTTGCAAGCAGATTCCTTCTTGCTGTGTCCCCATGTGGCAGATCATCTCTTGTCTCCAGAGAAAGGTGCTCATCCCACCCATGAGACTCAACCCTCATGGCCTGTCACCACCCAAGGCCCCATCTCCTAACATAATCACACTGAGGGGGTTAGGGCTTCAACATATGCATTTGGGGGGGACACCAAACTTGCAGTCCATTGCACACATGTTGACAGAGGGACAGTCGAGCTACCGTGCAGGCCTGACACAGGCCTCAGCCACCCTCTGGGGCTGGTGGTTTGCAGAATTGTCCCAAGTTGGGAAGAAAGGGCCAGGCCTTATTCCTGGTCTGTTACTGGAAGGAGTCATGAGTCAGCCAGTTCTCTTTAGGTGAGGAAATCCCCCAAAAGCTGACCAGTACCAGTCAGCAGTCAGGAGAATAAGCCCCTTGTTCCTGAAGGGGGGATCTGACAGGTGCATCCCAGTATCTGCCACAATATGATGCTGAAATAAGTCCCCAGGAGAGTTCCTCCAAGGCAGACCCACAAGACTGTTGCCCCAGAGCTCCGCGGTCCCTGCCCTGTCTGGGTTTTATCTGTCCTCTGAGTCCTGACTTAACATCGCTGGCCTCCGAGCTCAGCCTGAAGGACCCAAGAGAAAAGTTTTCTGTGCGATAACACGAGGAAACTCTCCTGGAGAGTGCAGCAATCCCAAGGGGAGAGCAGACCTTCCCCCTGACAGTGAAATAGCTCCTGCGCCATTTCCCAAAGAGGAGCTAACTCTGCTCTCCCCATGGGGTCCTCCAAGTGGAAGAAAGATCTTAACATGACTGCTGAGAAATGGGAAACAGTAAAACAGAGTGCTAACTTTGCTGCACTCAGGACGGCTCCCTGAGGAGGGCTGGACTCAAGCAAGGCCAGCAAGGAAGGTGGTGTTAAAATCCAGAGAGATCAGAACTGGGGAGCCAGTGGTGGGAAGAGGGGAAGATGGGGAACCTGGTGGAGTACCTGCACCCCGCTTAGACGTGTGGGAGCACAAACCAGAGAAGCAGGTACCAGGGGAGATGGTGCCATGGACTCACGTAAGAAATTCTGCATGAGGAAATCGTAACATCAGAAATTCATGAGTTACACAAATAATATTTAAAAGATTTTTTAATATTTATTTATTTATTTTTGAGAGAGAGAGAGAGAGAGAGAGAGCAGGGGAGGGGCAGAGAGAGAGGGAGACACAGAATCTGAAGCAGGCTCCAGGCTCCAAGCTGTCAACACAGAGCCCGACTCGGGGCTCGAACTCACGAACTGTGAGATCATGTCCTGAGCTGAAGTCAGACACTCAACTGACTGAGCCACCCAGGCGCCCCCAAGCAAATAATTGTTAATATATACACACACACACACACACACACACACACACACACACATATGAAAGAGGCTCACTGAGGGGACTGGGGGAAATAGTACTGTCCTAAGTGAGTTTGGAAATGAGTGGAGACTCTAAGAACAGCAGCAAGAGAGTACATAAGCACCCAACCAGTAGGTGAAGCTGTTTCCTGTGGGTCAGCGATCCAAATGCCTCCCTACATCGATCCTGGAATTGTACAGTTGACTAAGGAACTGGATGGCAGGTGAGGGGCCAGGTTTCACACTGTTGGGGTAGGAGGCTACAGGCAAACCAGGGGAGAGGCTGGAATGATCCGTGCATAATGGACCAGGGTTGGAGGTGTGAATGCAACCTCATTTTTAACTTAACTAGGTACAGATGACCACATGTAGAAATATTCGTTGACCTGTGCATATGCACACACAGATATTCCTCTGCTCTGCTAGTTGAAAGAAGAAACGGCGCTCCCCTAGCACAGCCAACACCCACACCTTGGTTTCTGATGCCTGTCTCCAGCAGAAGGAAAAGGGATCCCCTTTCCTGGAATGGCTGATTCCAGGTTGGGCACAGGATGACCCTGGCACGTCTCATAGTGCCAAAAGTAAGGAAGCGCTCGAGAATCAAAACCACAATAAGGAAGACTGCAGGAGACAACTGCAGGAGACCCCCCTGGCCAAAGCTGGAACTGCTGGAGCAGAAAAATAAATATTGTAGCATACCATCACCCAAAATATAAAATATACTTGCACGAGTCCCGGGACTCTGTTCCAGACAATCTTCTTGCCCCAGGCCTGGACTGCAGGCTCTGCCCTTAGCTGCAAACTCAGGGCTGTTTCACACTGGCTACGGAGCAGGTGTAACCCAACATCCGGTAGCTTGGGAGACCCCCATGCATGGGGTGCCAAGACCACAGCCCTTCCTGCGGAGCTCCAGGAGTCCTCACCAGCCGTGTGTTAGTCAGCTCAGGTTCCACAACAAAGTCCCACAGATCAGGCGGCTTCGACAACAGACATTCATTCTCTCACAGCTCTGGAGGCTGGAATTCAAAGATGAAGGTGTCTGTGGGGTCGGTTTCTCCTGGGGCCTCTGGCCTTGGCTTGCAGATGGCTATCTTCTCCCATGGTCGCCCCTCTGTATATGTCTGTGTACCAATCTGCTCTTCTTATAAGAACTCTAGTCTTGCTGGAAAGGTACCTCCCCCCCCCCAACCCCCGCAATGACTTCATTTTAACTCAGTTACCTCTGTAAGGACCCTGTCTCTAAATGCAGTCACATCCAAGGTACAGGGTGTTAGGACTTCCACATGTGGATTGAAGAGAAGGCACAATCCAGGAGCTTCCACACACCTACAAGCCCCCCTATGGGTGAGTGCCGCCCTCACTCAGGATCCCCTAACTCTCTGCCACCCTAGCCCACCACAGGGGCCCAGTTTCTGCCAGTGCATCCACATCAGGATGCCAGGGCAGTGCTGGGTCCTTGCCTGAGGCAGGGGATGGTCTCCCCCAAGCCCCAAGCCACTCTTGTCACAGTCCCCTCTGCAGCTCACTGTCCATATCTGCAAGTTCCCTTGCTATGCGTGTCCATCACTTCCAGCCATGATAGCTACTCCAGAATCTCACCCCCCCAACACAAGAAAGGGCCCTTGCCCAGACAGCAGAAGCTTGAGCTCAGTCCAAAGGGCCTTTGGAGGAAGAGAATTCCTGGCATATTCCTTCATCTTCCACTCTCTTGCCAAGTCAAGCTCCTGGTCTTCTCCCAGGTGGACACACAAACACCACTGTGTATAAGCAGGTGCACATTAGACCCTGGGAAAGGGCTGACTATGTTAACATCTGGGTCCTGGGCTCAGCCAATCCAAGGTGCCCAAGTGTATCTTCCACCTTGTGGAATCATGGTGCAGGGAGGCAGGAGGACCTACTTAATGGGAGCCATTGCTCCAGAGGCCTCTATCCTGTCTTCTCAACACAACTCAGAAGTTGTGAAAAACACTAGGCCTTGAGCTGAGACAGGGGAGCTGTCTCCTGCCCTAAGTCATGTGCCTGGACACAGTGCGTACTTCTCATTCTTCCTCTGGAATCACAACTCATTCATCAGCTACCCCATAGGGGGAGAGAACCCTTTATACCCTGGTGCCTTTCTCCCCCAGGGCTCCAACCTTTATTTCCTCAACCTTCACTAACCTCTGGGAAAGTCAGCCAGGTCCAAGGGCAGCAGAAAAGGTAAGAATGTACTAGAAAGCACAGACCCTACTGCCAGCCTGGGCCCAGTGTTTGTGGACCACCCCCCCCCCCCCCACCGTGTTTACTACTAAGTGGTCAGGAATAAGCCAGGAAGGTGGCACAGCCCCAGCCCCTTGCTTATCAGCTGGCTTGGAGGTGGGACGGCAGCTGGTCCAACCAGTTCCCTATCAACTGCAGATAGTTGGGTTGGCCCCTCTTGCTTGGATCCATATTGCATGCACACGCTGTGCTCTATCCCTTTGTCGAGAATGGGAGTAGGATCTGTCCAGCCCCTGACTAGTCTGGGCCCACCAGGCAGCCCCAGTTCTGCAGCCTGTCCCAGCCCCTCCTTGCAGCATCTGGTGTCAGAGTCAAGCATGCTGTAGACACCTGTGCCTGTCAGAGTTCACGGGAAGAACAGCTGCCTTCTAAGAACCAGTTTTCAGTGTGCTCCTCCATTGATTGCACAGGTAGCATTTCCCCCACATTTTGTATTTCTCCTTCTCAGATGAGAGCTCACCAGGAACATTTGTTGGTATATTGATGGTCACTTTCAATAAAGCGAGTGAGTGGTTGGACAGAGACCGCATATGGCTCGCAAAACCTAAACTATTTACTATCTTGCTTTTCATGGAAAAAGCTTTCTGACCCTCGGTGTCAGGCAGCATCATTCTCATGCTAGGTGGCTGGTACCAATAGTCATCCTCAGGGAAGCCTGCCTAGGCTTCCTCACAAGGTGGTGTCAGGATTCCAAGAGGCTGGGAGCAGAAGCTGCAAAGTTTCTGGAAGCCTGGGCTCAGAAATCACACGTCAGTCACATGACAGCCATATTCAGGAAGTAGGGAAAGTTCCCATATGGAGACACTGTGTCTACATACCAAGAGTGGAAGGAACTGTCACCATCATTACAAAAATCACACAAATGTCTTCCCCTGAACACAACAGCTCAGCTAAGTTCAGCTTAGGGTCCTTGACAGAGCTTTACTGACTTGGTGGGGAGAAAGGAATATCACACAGAATGACCTTCACCATGGCTGGTGTGGTGTTCTTAGGGCTCAGAGCTCCCAGTCACATCCCCCGCTTCCTCCCATTCAGTAGGTCCTCCTGCCTCCCTGCACCTCTGAGCCTAAGCCCTAGGCTAGTAAGCCTCCTGAGAGCTGAAGTCGACATTTCCCAGGGTGATACTAGCAGGGCCCAGAGCCATTTATTTCACAGATGGGTCCAACACAACTCAACTTGAGCACCCTTCCATGTCCCCCTTGCCCCCCCACATCCCCTGCTCCCACACCGACCATACCCCTCACTCTGCATAAGAGAGAGAGGAATTTTTGAAATTCTAGAATAGGGATTGGCAAACTGCTTGAGGGCCAAATTGGGCCAGCGCCTGTTCTTGTGCAGGCTAAAAATGGTGTGTTTTTTTTAAATGGTTTTTGTACTTTTAAAGGATTGTTAAAAAAAAAAAAAGGAGAAGAAAAAGAATTTCAGCAAAGACCATATGTAGATGTGGCTCATAATGCCTAAAATATTTGCTATCTTCCCCTTTATAGGAAAAATCAGATTCCATCACAGTATAAAATGTGGGAGATGGAGAGCATAGGGGGGTTGTGAGCAGCCTCCTGTCCCATACTGCCCCTGCTCCTGCGTCCTCCTTAGGGACTCCAAAGTTGGGAATGCCTGGAGTCAAGAAAGGGCTGAGCATCTTCTCAGCAGGACTAGAAGAATCCCCACAGAAGGCCCTGGAAAGCAGCAGAGAGCTCAGAAGGCCTAAGACCCTCTCCAGCTAAGTAGTTCAATTCACTTTGACCTGGAGGGGTCTGGGGGTATACCCACTTCCTAGAGCGGACCCCCATAATGGTGGCTTATAAGCCAGAGATCAAAGTGTTTGGGTTGTGCTCCCCCCAGAGGCTCCAGACTCAGGTCCTCCCCACCTCTCCCAGCCTTTACCAGCTCCAGCTCGCCTCCCTCTTCACATGGCCATCTCCTCTTCTCTGTGTCTCCTCCTCTTCTGTCTCCTGCAAGGGCACCTGTCATTGGATTTAGGGCCCACCCAGATAATCCAGGATGATCTCATCTTGAGAACCTGGACTCAATTCCATCCTCCAAGTAAGGTCACATTCACAGGTTCTGGAAGTTTGAGCCTGGCCATATCTTTTGGGGGACCGCCACCCACTCCAGGGGGTTCCCTGGTGGCATGTATGAAAACTGTAACACCTCCCTCCCCCGCCGACATCATGTGTGCCACCCTTCACTGGCCACCAAGGGTCTGCATGGTGACATTCTGGGTGCAGGGAAGCCATTGGGAGTAATGCCGTGAGCATGGGCTCCAGAGCCTGGCAACATGGCTGGGATCTGCTGCTGTCTCTCACTCGCTGTGAAACTAAGGTCAGCGGTCTCGAAAGATGACTCCCATGAGCCTCACTTCCCAGCAGTCACACCTGCGACTTGGGCAGCCAACTCACTTTCTCCAGTAGAGTATTGTGCCATTTTTGTCTGAAGCCTGAAAGAGGGCCTGGCCATCACCACTTTCCTACTCTTGGGTTCCAGCACCCCCTCGAGAAGCCAAAGCAAAAGTGGAGACAAAGAACAGACCCAGCCTGCCAGCTGTCCCCACCAGGGCATGAACATGGAGCCCACTTGGAGATTCCAGGCCCAGACACCACCTGAGCATGAGACCCTCAAGTGAGACCAGCAGGACCACCACCCAGCTGAGCCCAATGTACAGCATTGAGAGAAGTGGCAATGCTGTTGAAGACACCAAGTTTTAGGGTAGCTTGTTACGTAGCAAGATAACTGAAGTGAGGACCCTGGGCAAGTCACTTAACCTATCTGTGCTTCTGTTTCCTCATCTACACAGCAGGGACAGCCACAGGCATACCTACCTCACTGGGCTTCTGTGAAGACTGAGGAAGTTCATGCAACTTAGCCAAGCATAGGTCCTAGGCCCATAACCTGCCCAGGGTTAAGGTAAGCAAGTGTCACACAGAATCAGATTCCTCCACCTGAGTAATGAAGGACAATGCTGGGCACCCTTTGACTGACTGACACACTCGGTTGGTGACCTCAGCTCTAAACCCAAAGTCCTGAGTGATGACCACATCTCTTCCGACCATCATGGTCCCATCTTAACATACCAAACCTATGGAGAAATTGCAAAGTTTACAATTTGGCATTCCAAAAGTTTAGAGACATCATGGGTATTTTACTCCTGTCCTCAAATTAGGCTTTGATGGTGAGGCAAAGACTGTTGTGCATGACCCAGAGGCTACCTGCAGACAGCCCCCTGCCTGCCAATGGGTGTTCAGAGACCAGGCAGCACACGTGATCTGGCAGGTAGGGCAGGCAGAAGTGCCACAGGATGAATGCCTCCAGAGTGACCCCCACCTGCAAAGGTCTTCAGTCCTTTTTGGGATGAGGCCAGATGGAGCCCCAGTTGCCCATAGTGGCAACCCATGCGTCTGCCTGCCCTACTCTTCCCACTCCCCTACCAATGTTTTTTGGATCTGTTCCTGAATAAACAGCATGTACCCAAATCTCTGTCTCCAGGCCAGCGTTTGGGGAAACCCAGGCTAGAGAATCTGAAAAAGGCATTCCAAATACGTAAAAATAGAATAAAATCACCAATGTGGGAATGGCCATATATATGTGGATGTGAAGAGAGAGGAGCAGGCCAGCCAGGCTGGAACAGATTATGTGCTATTGAGTGGCAAGGGTGTCATTGGGAGAGGCCCTGTCATGCAATGCCCAAGAGCTAAGGCTTTATTCTCAGGGGGAAAGGGGTGGGGCAGGTCACAGCAAAGGAAGGACAGAGTCAACTCACTTCCCTACTGTCACCACATGTGAACTATCACCTGTGCCCACTCTCCTGCTCTGCCATCTGGGAAAAATGTGGGTCCCACCTGTTGGCGGGTAAATCCTCTGGGCGTCCGTCATCCTCCTTAGAAAAGTTGTTCCACCGATTAGTTTCTTTCTCCTACATCTCTATATCTTCCCTTTGGATTTCTTTTCAGCCAATAAAATCACCTATTGTCACCCAAAGGTGTGGGAGGTTTCTCTGGGCTCAGAGCTGAGGGGAGACCAGAGGAAGGGACGAAAGGTTTGGGGGAGCTTGGGAGAGCCACAGAGAGCCAAAGCTGTCTAAGAATAGATCCATGGAGGATGTAGAAATGTGCCGGGTGGTGGGGGTGAGGGGAGCGGGTAGATGAATAGTCCAAACTGAATATTTCCTCCACCTAGCTGGCCTGCCCCCATACAGGATCAAGCCTTCCCAGGGTCTGTTTCACATGCTGGGAGAGCCGAGGGACAGACGAGCTGCCTGAAGGGCACATTGGCAGACAGACTGATTTGCTCAAGGTTCCTTTTTGCAAACAATAAACGGACTTTGACTTTAAATAATCAGAAAAGAGATTTAATGGAAAGACCCAGAGTAGCTCACCGCATCTATCAGAGAACAAGGTTCAGATCAATGGGCAAGAGCTGTGGGCAGAGTCACCTTCAAGATCACACCACAGAGAGAGACTTGTTGGTCTTGGCTGGCACTGCTGCTAAGCCCTGGACACGGCCCCAGTGCTGTTGTGAACTCTGCCCCAGGTACCACGTGCCAGGTCATGAAAGCCACCACAGTGAATCATGAGCTGTCGTCTCTTCTTTTTTCACTTGCTCCAGATCCAAGGATCAAGGCAGAAGCATCTGCTTGGCCAACCACAGGTCCTAGGCCCATAACTTACCCAGGGTCAAGGTAAGCAAGTGTCACATAGAATCAGATTCCTTGAACTGAGTCTGGCACCCAGGCCAGATTGCCCAGCACAGTCCACCCCTTCGACTGACCGACACATTCGGTTGGTGACCTCAGCTCCAAACTCGAAGTCCTGAGTGATGACCACATCTCCTCTGACCATCATGCTCCCGTTTTAACATACCGAACCTATGGAGGAATTGCAAAGTTTACAATTTAGCATTCCAAAAGTTTACAGAGCATCCCAAACGCATCAATGGGAGAAAGAGAGGGAAGAAAAGGAAAGTTACTCTATACAAATATCTCCATAACCTAACAAGGAAAGACATGCAAATATGGCCACATCCTCATTTCAGCAACTGACCATGAGACCATGGCTGCTGCCTGTGATCGCGACCTTCCCCTCCTGGCCCAGTCCTTGCGCTCTCTGCCAGCTTCCGGGAAAATTCTTGATCTCACCCCTGCTTGATTTCATCCCAGATCCCTAGGATTTTCCACTAAATTTCACCATAAGATTTGGAAGTACCAGGAGGTCCTCTAGATTCTATCCATCTCCTTCCCACCTTCACCATGGGGCAACAATCCCTTTGAGTCGAACACAGAAAGTAATACTACAAACCATGAATATAATGGCAGGTAGATTAGATGTCACCTGGGGCTGCCCTGTGCTCTGAGATCTAATTAGCACTGACTCTACATCCTTAATTCTATGTCTTGTGGACATTCAAATCCCTCCCAAATATATCTACAAATGTCCCAGGAAAAAACATCTTTGTGATCACTTTGTGCTCCAAGCCCCTAATTCAGGGCTAGCTGGCTCTGCTTTATACAGAGCCAACTTGGACCTGTGAAAAAGCAGCTCCTCTCTCCAAATCCACCATAATTCTTTCTTTCTGCCTTCACGCACCCTTCTCCATCTTCCCATCTGGTTCTTCTCCTCCAACAAATTCCTCCATTTTATCATGCCAAGCAACTTGACTATAACCTCATTCTGAGAACTTACCTCACACTACGGCAGTCCCCAAAAATGAAGGAGAAAAATTCACATTAATTTAGATTGTGTGGGATCATCCACACCCGTGTACTAGAAGGTGTGCTTCTCAATCCTGACTCCAGTTCAAAGAGTGAGTTTCCAGCCTCATTTATTACTAGCATTGAGAGACATGTATTTATCATACAAAATAAATGCCTCTTAAATGCAAGCCAACTACTGATTCTACCCAGCTTGAAGGGAAAAATATATCTGTGATGGCCATATGGACAGAGGGGATGTCAGTGACCAAGGTGGCCAGTATACATGACACACTGTGCTCTATGGATGATTTAAGAAAACTTTCAAAAGTAATTTTGGCTAATTGGGATTTCATTTGCTGAGCTGGTTTTAGGGTTTAACTCCCCTTTTAAGACATGACTCATCTTTTTTTTTTATTGCTTTTAACTAATAAGCTTTATTTATTTATATTTTTTAATGTTTATTTTTGAGAGACAGAGAGACTGAGAGTACAAGCAGGGGAAGGGCAGAGAGAGAGGGAAACAGAATCCAAAGCAGCTCCAGGCTCTGAGCTGTCAGCATAGAGCCCGACACGGAGCTCGAACTCATGGATTGTGAGATCATGACCTGAGCCGAAGTCAGACACTTAATTGAGCCACCCAGGCATCCCAGTAAACTTTATTTTTATAGCAAAGTTTAGTAAAATGCACAGAGTCTCTCTGTATCCCCTGTCCTGCCACACATGCACAACCTCCCGTTATCAACGTCCTTCACCAGAGTGGTACATTTGTTGTAATCGATGAACCTACATCCACGCGTAATTATCACCCAAGGTCCATGGTTTACAAAAGGGTTCACTTTTGGCATTGTACATTCTATGGGTTTGGACAAATGAATAATGACATGTATCCATCTTTATGGTATCCCACAGAGTATTTTCACTGCCCTAAAAACCCTCTGTGCTCTAATCATCCCTCCCCTCCACCACCCCCCAACCCCCAGCAACCACTGATCTTTTCACGGTCTCTGTAGTTTTGCCTTTCCCAGAACGTCATATGGTTGGAATCATACAGTGTGTAGACTTTTCAGACTGGTTCCTCCATGTGTTCTCATGGCTTGATAGCTCATTTCTTTTCAGTCCTAACATCCCACTGAATGATGGTCCTACAGTTCATCCATTCACCTACTGAAGAACATCTCAGTTGCTTCCAAGTTTAGGCAATGATGAATAAAGCTGCTGTAAACATCCATGTGCAAGTTGTTGTGTGGACATAAGTTTTCAACTCATTTGGGTAAATACCAGGAAGTGTGATCGCTGGATCTTAGGGTAAGAACAGGTTTAGTTTTGTAAGAAACTGCCACGCTGTCTTCCAAAGGTGCTGCACGATTTTGCATTCCCACCAGCAATGAAGGAGAGTTTCTGTCACTCCACATCCTCTCTAGCACTTGGCTTGTTAGTGTCTTGGAATTTGGCCATTTTAATAGGCATGCGGTGGTGTTTCGCTGTCATTTTAATCTGCATTTCCCTGATGGCAGATGATGTGGAGCATCTTTTCATATCCTGACCTGTCATCTGTGCACCTTGATGAGGTGTCTCTGTAGGTCTTTGGCCCATGTTTTAATCAGGCTGTTCCTTCTCTTATTGCTGAGTTTCAGGAGTTCTTTCTTTGATTTTAGTGACTGGGCTCCTGATCACAATTGTGCCTCCTCTCTCATACCGTGGACTTATCAAAGGCTTTCCCAAGAAAAGATATTTCTCTCCCTTGGAGGATTTCTAATCCCAGGTCATAAGATGACCTTTCCACGTACTCTGGCCAGAAGTACGATCGGCATTGAAGCATCACGAGCCAGGGAGAAGAGAAGGCGTGACTGATGGCTGGGGGAGATCTGGGAAGACCTCCCAGAGGAGGGGACCCATCTGAAGTGCTGCTGAAGAAAGAGTAAGACTCTAGTTGAGACACAGGGTGGGGCGGGCATAGCAGACTAGGGAGACAGTGTCAGGAGATGTCGTGACCGTGTGGGCAGAGTGACCATGTGGACAAAGCCCCTGAAGGTGAATGAAGGCAGGAGTGCAGAAGCTGCCCAGGTTGGGATGGGGGTACACACTAGACCAGGTTGAAACTTGCTGCTAAATTGTCCAGACTTCGTCAAAAGATCTCAAATTCCTGTAAGAGCCAAAGAGGTGACATAGACGGGCCAGGCAGGCAATGTGTGAGACAATTGGGAGTGGTGAGGACTCTGACTCACTGGAGGTCACATGACCCCTCTAGAGGGTCAGGGCAGAGCCTACACCGTTCAGAAACAGGGCCCAGTACTGCCTTATTACTTTTCAAAAGAAGCTGAACGTGTAAGTTTGTTTGTAAAACCTTATTTTTTATTTATTTGTTTTTTAATGTTTATTTCTGAGAGAGAGAGAGACAGAGTGTGAGTGGGGGAGGGGCAGAGAGAAAGGAAGACACAGAATCCAAAGCAGGCTCCAGGCTCCGAGCTGTTAGCACAGAGCCCGACGTGGGGCTTGAACCCATGAAGTGTGAGCTCATGACCTGAGCCGAGGTTAGACGCTCAACAGACTGAGCCCCCCAGGCGCCCCATGTAAAACTTAATTTTTTAAATACTAGCTCCGAGCTTTTGAATCATGAGAACCAAACAGAATGCTGCCAGGAGCTAACACTGGCAACAAGGCTACCATGAGCTCTCCATGCACAAAGATGAATACGTGAACACACACGCACACACACATGCACCCACACAAGAGCCTGCGCACACTCACATGTGTCTGTACACGTGCACATTCCGCGCAGCCCTGGCAGTGTGCACACAGATGAGCATGTATGCCTGTACACACATGCCTCACTCATGCCTCAACTTACCCAGCTGCACGTGCCCACACACACGCACGCACACCCATGTACACAAGTACTGCACACGCGCACACACGGGTGGCCTTGTGTTGGAACTCTCCAGCAGGGAGGCCTGGAGAACAGAGGTGCCCCCTTGGGCCTGGGTGAAGACGGTGGTCAGTCCAGTCTCTGTGGTTGAGGGATGGGGTATCATGGGCCAAGATTCTGCCTCCTACGTGGTACCTGCATGGTACCTTCTGGACCTTCTGCCTTCCTGCTTGGACTCCCTTCCCACTGGGCATGCTTCGGTGAGCTGTCGGAGGCCCAGGCACAATGTCCTCCCAGTAGGTAGAGGCAGCTCCAGTCTGCCTGAGCCTTTCTGCGGCCACTGGACTCCCATAGATGCATGGCTGAGGACACATTGTCACTTCTCCAGAGCACCAATGCAAAGCCAGGCTGTTTGTTTGTTTAAATTTTTTTAATGTTTATTTATTTTTGAGAGAGAGAGACAGAGTGTGAGCAGGGGAGGGGCAGGGAGAGAGGGAGACACAGAATCTGAAGCAGGATCCAGGCTCTGTCAGCACAGAGCCTGACGTGGGGCTCAAACCCACATACCATGAGATCATGACCTGAGCCAGTCAGAGGCTTAACTGACTGAGCCACTCACGCGCCCCTGTTTGTTTTTTTTTAATTTGAGAGAGAGCGAGAGCGTGCGTGAACAGGGGAGTGGGGCAGAGGGAGAGAGAGTATCTTAAGCAGGCTCCACACTCAGCACAGAGCCCAACAAGGGCTCCATCCCTCAAACCTGCGATCATGACCTGAGGCGAAATCAAGAGTCAGATGCTCAACCGACTGAGCCACCCAGGTGCCCCAGGAGCAGGTTTTGAGAGTGCATTTTTATGGCAGTCAGATGTGCCCACGATAATGAATCTATGAGCACCAAAGTGCAAACAGGGCAGGTGACAACTAGCCCCGTGAGCCTGGCCCTCTTCCAGGGACGGCCTCCTTTACCCGTCTGGTTCTTATCCTTCTAGGGGCTGCATCTGAGTGTAGCGGGTCCTGCGTCTGGAGTTGCTGACTCTGGACTCTGCCGGTTGATGTCACGTCGGCAGCCTTACCCTCCCTCTGTCTTCTAATCCCACCTCCTCCGCAGCTCATGTTTGGGACTTACATTTTTATTTTACTTCTCCTGGTACCTGGGTTAATTTGTTACTGCTGCTGTAACAAATCACCGCGAACTCGGTGGCTGAAAACAGCACCAGTGCATTCTCCTACAGTTCTAGAGGTCAGTCCTAGAATGAGATGTGGGCAGGGTGGCGTCCCTTCTGCTTCCTCACCTTTCCAGCTTCCAGAGGCTCTCGCGTTCCTTCCTCCATATTCACAGCCAGCAGCATCTTCCAACCTGTCCCTCTGAACTCTCCTCCACTGTCACACCTCCTTATGACCCTCCTGTATGGACCCTTGTGATGACACCAGGTGCACCAGATAATCCAGGATCACCTCCCCAGGTGGAGAGCCTTAGCAGAATCACAGCTGCAGAGTCCCTTTTGCTGTGCAAAGAAATACATTCCCAGGTTCTGGAGACTAGGATGCGGACATCTTTGGGGGAGCATTGTTCTGTCTACCACACTACCTTTATAACTTTAAATAATCTATTTAAACCTCTATACCTTATCCCATCCATTTTAGTCATAGCCCTTGCTACTACCCAGTTTGCTCAACAAATACTTGTTCTGGGAGCCGGGTTTATAGCACCGAACAAAATGGTTTCCCTGTTTCCTCATTCCCAAGGGGCTTATGTTCTAGTAAAGAACAGATAATAAAAGGAATAAATAAGTAAGACATGTTTCCAGCACAATTGTTTTGGGGATGATAATTCGGCAAAAGTTATCAAAATTTTAAATGTGCCTACCCTTTGACCCAGCAAACCCACCATTAAAAATCTGCATATGAGGGGCACCTGGGTGGCTCAGTCGGTTAAGGGTCTGACTCTTGATTTCGGCTCAGGTCATGATCTCACAGTTTGTGGGATTGAGCCCTGTATCAGGTTCTGCGCTGAGAGCGCTGAGCCTGCTTCGGATTCTCTCTCTCTCTCTCTCTCTCTCTCTCTGAGCCTCCCCTGCATGGTGTGTGTGTGTGTGTGTGTGTGTGTGTATGCACACATGCGTGTGCATGCCTGCTTTCTCTTTCAAATAAATAAATTTCTCTTTCAAATAAATAAATTATTTCTCTTTCAAAATAAATAAACTTTAAAAATCTGTCTATGATGTTCTATATGCTAAATGTTTATAGCAACGTTTATGACAGCAGACATTTGGGAACTAATCAATCATGTAGTGATGGTGAACAACTTACCATTAAATAAGTGGTGCCCAGAATCTAGAATTTGTAGATTAACACGATATTTGTTGTAGGATGTGGGTTTATGGCAAACCCTGACCTCACAGAGCAGTCTAGCAGGGAATGAACACACAAGTAAATCAAGTTGTGCAGAAGGCGGTAAGTGCTGCAGAGAAAGATCAAGAGCTCAGAGGGAGAAGGAGGGCTGGTGGGTGGAACTTCTGCTTGTTTTTGTCCTGACACATTTTAGGTTTACAAGAGTTGCAAAGATAGTACAGAGGGCCCCCGAATGCCCTCCCCCAGTTTGCCCTAGGAACACATTACATATGGAGGGTATATTTATCAAGACTCAAGGCATGAAGGTAGACCCCCGCTATCAACTGGAGTCCTTTCCTGTACAGTACCATCTGAGCACAGGCTTGAAGGAGGTGAGGAAGGAGCTATGGAGTAGCTAGGGAAGAGCGCTCCAGACAGAGGGAACCATCAACGCGAAGCCCACAAGGCGGGAGCTGTTTTCCCAGATCAGCAGAGTAGGCTGGAGTGGATGGAGAAGAGTGGTGAGGTCCATGCAGTGCAGGGCAGACAGCCCTTGTAGGGCTTTCTGTCTTCCTTTTCCTCTGAGTGAAACACAGGAACCCCTGGAAGGTTCTGAGAGGAGGAGGGACACCATCAGACAGATTTTATCTGGATCCTTCTGGCTGCTGTGCTAGGGGTGTGAGGCCACAGCAGGGAGAGCTGTGGGAGGTACTGTAATAGTCCGTGTGAGAGGTCAGGGGTGGCTTGGGCCCCAGTGGGTGGGAGGAGATTCCAGTTATATTTTGCTGATAAAGGAGATGTTCCTTCATGAACTAGACTCACTCCATGATTCTTAGGGCTTGTGTTCTCCCCGGAGCATACCTCTCCATATTCTTGTCGCATCTCTGTCAGCTATGCTCGTGTCATGGATATTTGCACCTTAATTAGGTCCCTTAACCAACCCTTCTATCTTCTGTGCACAGGGTGATTCTAAAAATTAAAACCCTATGCATAATTTTTATTTATGTAAATTGTATCTAATTATGAGCATTTCACTGCCAACCAAGTAAAGAACTGGTTTCTGGGCACCTTACTTTACCCAATTCTCCATTAGTAGATTTTTACACTGTTCCCCACTGTTGGCAGTTATAAATAATGTTAAAAAGAACAGGGACGCCTGGGTGGCTCAGTCAGGTGACAGTCTTTGGCTCAGATCATGATCTAGCAGTTTGTGAGTTCCAGCCCGACATTGGTCTCAGTGCTGACAGCTCAGAACCTGGAGCCTGCTTCAGATTCTGTGTCTCCCTCTCTTTCTGTCCTTCCCCTGTTTGCACTCTGTCTCTCTCTCTCAAAAATAAACATTAAAAAAGATTTTTTTAAAGAACAAAGTTGGGAGTGCTTGGGTGGCTCAGTCGGTTGAACATCCACTTCGGCTCAGGTCATGATCTCACAGTTCATGAGTTTGAGCCCCACATCTTGCTTGCTGCTATCAATGCAAAGCCTGCTTTGGATCCTCTGTCCCCTTCTCTCTGTCCCTCCCCAGCTTGTGTGTGTGCACATGCTCTCTCTCTCTCTCTCTCTCAAAACTAAATAAACATTAAAAAAGAGAACACATTGGGGCGCCTGGGTGGCTCAGTCGGTTAAGCAGCCGACTTCGGCTCAAGTCATGATCTCGCGGTCCATGAGTTCGAGCCCCACGTCGGGCTCTGTGCTGACAGCCTGGAGCCTGTTTCGGATTCTGTGTCTCCCTCTCTCTCTGACCCTCCCCCATTCATGCTGTCTCTCTCTGTCTCAAAAATAAATAAACGTTAAAAAAAATTAAAAAATAAATAAATAAGAAAGAAAAAATAAAAATAAAAAAAAGAACACACTTGTACACATATCTTTGTACATGGATTTTTTTTGAGACAGAGAGAGAGTGCGCACAAGCAGGAGAGAGAGGCAGAAGGAGAGGGAAACAAGAACCTGAAGCAGGCTCCAAGCTCCGAGCTGTCAGCACAGAACTCAACGCAGGGCTCAAACCCATACACCGCCAAGATCATGACCTGAGCCGAAGTCGAACACTCAACCGACTGAGCCCCCAGGAGCACCTGTCTGTGGGTTTTTAAAATATATTCCTTAAGTGTTCTTTTTCCCTCCAGTTTTGAGATATAAGTGATGCCCAATACCGTGTAAGCTTAAGGTATACAGCATGATGATTTGACATACACGTATCATGACATGCCAACCACAGTAGTTAACGTCCGTCATCTCGTATAGATACAAAAAAAAAAAAAAGGAAAGAAAAATATGTTTTATTCCTTGTGATAAGAACTCTTAGGACTTACTGTCTTAACAACTTTCAAGTATACCACACAGCACTGTTCACTACAGTCATCAGGCTGTATGCTACATCCTTAGTGTTTCCTTATCTTATAACTGCCAGTTTCTACTTTTGGACACCCCTTCTCCAATTCCCCTCTCCCACCGCCCCAGCCTCAGGTGATCACAAGTCTGATCTCTTCTAATTTAGTTTTTTTTTTCCTTTTTAGATTCCACATCTAACTAGGATCATACAGTATTTGTCTTTTTCTGTCTGACTTAGTTCACTTAGCATAATGCCCTCCATATGCAGATTTTTAATAGTGGGTTTGCTGGGTCAAAGAGCAGATATATTTTAAATTTTGATACATTCTTCCAAATTATCCTCCAAAAAACAATTGTGTTGCAGTCAACAGTGATGACAGTAGTCATTTCCCCCACCCTGGACATATTGTCAATCTTTCACCTGTTTTCATTCTAGCCAGCATAAATAGGATATATTGTTATTTTTATTTTCCCATGTATTTACAAAGTCAAACATCTTCTCCTATACTTATTTGCCACTTGACATTTCTTTTTCCACAAGTTACTAGCTTATATCCATTGCACACTTTTCTGTTGGAATTTTTACCTTTTATTCGGTAATTTATAGAACAGTTCTATGCATTCCAGATATATTTGGATCGTTACTCACATACTTCTCTCCATATCTAATACTTGTCCTTCAACCCTATCCATGATGTGTATTCTTTTTTTTTAATTTTTTTTTTAATGTTTATTTCTGAGACGGAGAGAGACAGAGCATGAGTGGGGGGAGGGTCAGAGAGAGAGGGAGACCCACAATCCGAAGCAGGCTCCAGGCTCTGAGTTGTCAGCACAGAGCCTGATGCAGTGCCCGAACCCACGAACTGCGAGATCATGACCTGAGCCGAAGCCAGACACTTAACGGACTGAGCCACCCAGGAGCTCCTATTCTCACACATTTTTAATCAGTTTACTGCCATGTTGTTCTTGCTGTTATGAAAGTCATCAATGCTATTTATTGTTACAGCTTTAGTTGGTTTTTTACTGCATCATTGGCGCCAGTGATGATCGCTCCATTTATGTATGTCCTTTACCATGTGACCTCACATGCTCTCACTTAGGGTAGGGATAACCTATCCCACCCCCTGACGCTTGACCACATGACCTGCATTGGTCAGTGGGTTGTAGTGGATGGGACACGAGCAGAGGTTCGAAATGGGCTTGCACATTCAAACTCACGCTCTTGCCCTTCCCATGGTTAGAAGTTCCATGTAGGATCCTAGCTCTGCCCTCTCCTCGAAAACATGGTGGCCCACCACTGGGCCCAGGAGAGAATGAGTG
This sequence comes from Neofelis nebulosa, assembly GCF_028018385.1. Lineage (NCBI taxonomy): Eukaryota > Metazoa > Chordata > Mammalia > Carnivora > Felidae > Neofelis > Neofelis nebulosa. The sequence continues at coordinate 110,412,818 of NC_080785.1, forward strand.
AATGTAGAGCACAGGTCCAGCTAAACTGCCCATGCCCAGCCCAAGTTAGAGCAGAACTCCCCGCCAAACCACAGACACATGCGTGAGGCCAGCCTACGTCAGCGGACCCCTAGCCAGTTGCCAGATGCATCAGCTAGAATGTTAAATCACTGCTGTTCTAGAGCACTGAGTTTCGAGGCAGGTCATTATGCAGCAATTCCTAGCTAACACAATGATATGTAAGCAATCTAATTTTACGTGTGTACCTTGCACCTGGCCACTAGGTAAACAGTCACGAATTCTGATAGACCTTCAGTGGATGGTTTCCCCTGGATAATCACATCATATGCAGTAAAGATCACCCTGTTCCTTCCTTTGCTATTGTTGTTCCTCTTTGTTGTCATTGGCAAGGTCTTCACGAACAATACCAAGGGTGTAGTTAGGTTTTGTGTGTGCCAGGAGTGTGCTGCTGTTTGTGAATACAAGGGCTATTATGGGACCCAGTGTCTCCAGCAGCCTGAGAACATTCTTCTAGACACAGTAAATCCATCTAGCATCCTTCTCATAGGAACAGCAGGGAGGCGGAGGGAGAGAAAAAGAAGCACTTAAGACACCCCCTCACCCTCAGCTCCATGGACAGAAACTCAAGAGTCACCAGCGCCCACCACAGGGTGCCCAGAATATCCACCTGGCATTTTTAAGTGAGCCTCAACTGCCCAGTTGTCTGAGAGCACAACTACCCTCTGGAGACAGGCCACTACCCTCAGGTCTCAGGCCCCGAAGCACAGGGCCATATACCTGGGGGGCCTTCTTATGCACTGCAGGCCTGCCCCTCTGTGCAGGTGAAAAGAGTGCTGGCAAGAGAGGATTCAGGCCTAGGTAGTATTCCCAGGTGTGTGGCATTGAGTGGAACAGTCCAATGACTGGCTTTCTGTTCAAGGAAAATGCAAATGAAACCCATGAGACATGCGTGACCTTTTACAGCCACTACAGTTTCTGATTGGCTTTATCTTGTTTATTGCTTGATACTTAATCAGCAGTGGCTTGAACACATTGGCTTATAGTTCTCCCTAGCGTTAAGTATTTGATGGTCTGTGAATGAAGACTGAGAACACACTGATTAAACAGAGCCTCACGATCCTTTTGCCAAAGGAATGAGCTTGGCCTCTGCTAGACCCATCTGCACACTAGACAGCAAGGTGCCAGTGCTGGAGAATGTTTGATCCGAGAAACATGCTTATCAGAAGGGGACAGTGTTCATTTAGCAGAAGTGTCTTATTATACCCCTTGGAGTGAAGCGGATGGGGATACTGAGGGAATACTCAAGTGACAACGGGTGGTAATAGAATACTACCAACAATAACAGCTTTTGTTCCCTGCCAGAGGCTCTTCTAAGTGCATTTCATGCTTTAAGTCATTTTGTCTGTACTGTGACCCTATGAGAGAGGTACCATCATTGTCCCACACGGATGAGGAAATTGAGGCAAGGAAAGGCTATAGGAACCCAGGGAGTCTGGCTCTAAATTCTTCTTGTATTTAAAAAGGTAGGGAATTGGATGTTCTGAGAGGAAGAGGAAGATGCTCACAAGGTGGTCAAGGGACAGATTCAAGAAGCAAGTCCCTGGGTGCTTCACAGCGTATGTGACAGTTAAGTACAGTTATAGTCTTTGGTTGCATTATATATCATATAGTTCTATTATTTAAGTTATAAATAACAGCATATAATAAAGTTGTGTTCTTTAAACTCTATATGTGTGCATATAGTTATTAGGCTATTTAGTTATGTTACAGTATTGTATTGTAGTTACATTAGTATATATGTTATATATTTTATATGTTATATATTAGTATATTGTATTAGGTATTAGAATATATGTTACATTAGATTATTATATTATATATTACATTCATATGTGTATTTATATGTTATAAATAATATAATTATAATAGAACTTAGTATATATTATAATTTATTTTATTACATTATTTCAACAGAATAAGTTGAAGTATTTTCCACGGGAAACCATCGGGGCCAGGGGACCCCACAGACCTTCAGGAGAAGTCACATAGATGGCACTCACCAGAGTGGCTGGACTTTCAGAACCAGTGGAGGGGTTAAGCATGACAAACTGGTGCTGTCATAGAAAGCAGAGTCTGCTACACTGCTGAGGGGTGTCATCACTACTTGAAAAACGTGTACTAGTGTGACAGGAGGGAACGGGTATCCCACAAGGCATAACCTTCTCCACCATGGGAATTCTGTGCAGGACGTCCGGTGGCCCTCAGCCTAGGAGGGGGCATGAATTTCCAGCTGAGCACCCAAATTTCTAGCAAGGTCCATCTAGCAAGGTCCTCTCTGGAGCGGAGTGACTGGGGACAGAGGAGAGAGAGGACTTCCACTGCTCACAATGTCACCACCCCCAAAGGTCCCCCCCTCTAGCTGACATACAGGGAGGGGCCACACCTTCAGCACCCAAGGCAGGAACTAGAACTTTTCTGCATGGTGCAATCACAGGTCTGGAACATCCTGTGGTTGCAGGAGCGAGGGGGGCACTCATCCACTTGTCCTGTAGCAGCCCCAAGCCAGCATGCTTGTTGTCCAGGTTTAGTGGGACTTATCACCCACTTTGCTGTGGGGCCAAAGTGGCCCTCATTCTTCTTTCAAGTTGAGCTCACTGAAGGCAGTTGTCCAATCAGTTACCAATTTACCCAATAGAAATGGCATCTGGCTTCATTTGTTCATCACGTGACCAGATAAAGACTTCTTGGGGAAGAGGGAAATACAAAATAGGATATCAAGAAATGCTACTGATGTACAATGCTCTTCTTTGGGAAAGAGGTGGTTGATGAGAGACCTACTTTAAGCATCACACAACTTTGAGTCTGTACAGCCTGGGGCTTTAAAGCCGGATAACTGGTAGGTATTACATTTTTATTTCTTCACTGCCAACTTTCCTTCTCTTTCTGAGACAGTATTTGACATCTGCATTTAGATTTTAAAACCCATTTGCAAGTATTTAGACTCATCTCTACATAAACGTATTTTCATTCTTAGATATGTCCAACTATGACCACCCTGCATTTGCCCCAGGTCTCCCTTCTGCTCGTCTCCCAGTTGGTCACGTCTCTGATGTCATCATTCCACAAGAGCTGTGGTGATCCCGCTCCTCACCTGTGCCAGCAGCCACCCCATTCAGACACTGCTCTTGGGTTTTACCAGATTAGCTCAGCTCAGATTTGAGCCCAGTTCCCAGAATTGCCATTGGGAACAGGTGGACAATGAACAGCCCTGGGGAGCGTCCTCAGGTCTCTATCAGAGGCAGATGCTGGCAGGTTGTCGTGTGTGGGGGGCTCACAGAGTCAGCGCAAATGAGTTGAAATGGGGAGGGACCAATGGTGGTTGGAAGGTTTCTGCGTCTCAGGGTCTAGACCTCCTTCCACAACAGGCTCCTTCTTGCAAGGCCCCCAGGTGTCCCTTCCCACTTACACACAGCAGGACCTTATGAGATGTGGCCACTCCCAGCACAGCCTCTACGTCCTTATCTCAGCTGCTTCCTCCAGTAGTAGGCCCTTCTTTGCTTACTGCATTTTTTTCCTTTCCACCTTGTCACTTGTTGCCACTTCTTATCCACCATGCACTGCTTCCATTGTTTTAAACAGGGTGACTTGTCCCATCTCCACCCAGCCCAGAGGTCAGCATTATCACACCCATTTCACAGATAAGGATTCCGAAGTTCAGACAGGCCAACCAAGCTCACGTGGCTTCATGTCAACGAAATGCCTCTAAGATCCCCCACTATGCCTTCCTGTCCTCCAAGCTGAGATATTTTCCCTGTCCTCTGCTTATGTCACATGTGTGTATGGTCAGAATTATATATTATATTTTATTAGTATATATGTTATACATTATTATATGTTATATATTCATATACTATATACTGGTATGTTATGTATTATATGTTATATATTAGAATATTATGTATCAGTGTGTTAGCATATTACATATGTTGCATATTAGTATATTACATGCTATATATTAGTGTATTATATGTGTTTGTATTGGTATATATGTTATTTTTCTGGAGTCTGATCCAGAATCCAACTATTGGTGTTGTATTTTCTGCCCTCCACACTTATGTATCTCCTTTCCATCCTTCCTTCCCCACTAGTTCTAGAAGATCTATGTGAGTATTCCCAACCCCCCTTGCTGTATACCAAGGCAGGCTTTGACTCTGATATTACCATCTTTATTTCCCTGGGATTTTCCCTGATCCCCTCCATCTCTCTCTGCACTCTGTCTTGCTGCTCTTCTATTTTTTTTTTTTAACATTTATTTATTTTTGAGAGAGCGTGAGCGGGGGAGGGGCAGCGCAAGAGACGGAGACACAGAATCCGAAGCAGGCTCCAGGCTCTGAGCTGTCAGCACAGAGCCCAACCTGGGGCTCGAACCCATGAACCACGAGATCATGACCTGGGCTGAAGTCAGATGCTTAAATGCTCAACCCATTGAGCCACCCAGGTGTCCCAGCTGCTCTTCTGTTTCAACCTGAGCTCTCCCTATGGCCTCCCAGGAGACTGACAGTAACAGGAAACTTGCAGGGATGCCTTTCTTTGTCCTGCAGTGAATGGCTGGAGTGTGCACTTCCTTTGGGTCTTCAGAATGTTCCTCTTTTCCATCTGCGGTCTTTTTCTGCTGAGACTTGGTGTTTGTCACACAGAGGACAGACCTTGTCCTCACTCTGGGTCTCCTTATGTGACATTCAAAGCCCCTAGTCATAACAACTGCTGTCCAGACTAACACACCTATTCTCTGCAGAGTCTCCCTTGTACTCACTGCCCTGAGCCTTGGTACTCTGAACTCAGGGAGCCCAGAAAAGACTACGAGTCCCTAAAAGCCTGGACCCAGGGGATTTCCACTTCTGTTCATAGCACCTGTATAGACTCTGGGCCCTATGCAGGAGTAGACACTGATGACATTATAAGGGTTTGGTTTTGTTTACTTTGTCCACAGGATTTAGGATTCTGCCATTTGGCAGCCTTGGCTTGTCCACCAAAGCATCTTAGCACCCCTTTCCCACGGTTTCCCTTGGTGATCCCCTGCTGTCCCTGGAAGCCTGACTGTTGGTCCCAGAGCTCTCAGTGACACCCATTCTGAGCATGTGGGTGAGGCCATGCGTCAGGAGATCCACCAGTCCCCCCATGACTTCACTGTGCAGGCGTGGGGTTTGGGGAGAGCTGTAGGGCCCGCTCTGCACACATCGCCAGGCGCGGAGGATGTGCTCACGGCAGAAAGGCAGCTCCTAGGCTCCCTTTCATTCTCCTGCAGTACAACCCCTGCATTTTATTTATTTTTTATTTTTTTATTTAATTTTTTAAAAATTTACATCCAAGTTAGTTAGCATATAGTGCAATGATTTCAGGAGTAGATTCCTTAATGCCCCTTACCGGTGTAGCCCATCCCCCCTCCCACAGCCCCTCCAGCAACACTGTTTGTTCTCCATATTTAAGAGTCTCTTGTTTTGTCCCCCTCCCTGTTTTTATATTATTTTTCTTCCCTTCCCTTGTGTTCATCTGTTTCGTGTCTTAAAGTCCTCATATGAGTGAAGTCATGATATTTGGCGTTCTCTAATTTTGCTTAGCATAATACCCTCCAGTTCCATGGCAAGATTTCATTCTTTTTGATCACCAAGTAAAACTCCATTGTATATATATATACCACATCTTCTTTATCCATTCATCCATCGATGGACATTTGGGCTCTTTCCACACTTTGGCTATTGTGGATAGTGCTGCTACAAACATTGGAGAACCCCTGCATTTTAGCTGTGTGCATGACCTCACAGCTCAAGACCACATTTTCCAGCTTCCTTTGTGGTGGATGAGGCATGTGACTAGCCCAAGAGACCCAAGCAGGCCCAACCGTGCAAATCCCAGCCCGTGCACTCACGGGGAAAAGGAACATGCGGCCCCCTGCCTACTTTCTATGGGCTCACCTGATACCCTGTCGAGACACCTTGGACCAGCACCTAGGGTGTGGAGGGCAACAGGAGAGAAGGAGCCTGGCTGTCCCATGCCACAGCCACCTCTCAGCCAAGGCTGCCTGCTTCCAGACTATTCCAACAGAGAAAAATACATGTCTACCTTGTGTAAGGCACAGTGTTTGGGGTCTCTTTGTTACAGCAACCTGACCCATATTCTGCCTGATACAGCCCTTGATACATGGTACTTCCTTCCCCTCTGTGCGCCTTGGGGAAGGGGTACTGTGCAGGGCAGGGTGCCAGAGGCTGTCAAGGCCAGATTTCTGCTCTGCAACCATCCAGACTCCTCTCTGTTACAAACAGTTGGGGGCACGCTGGCTCACCTCTCACCCATTTCCTTAGCTTGTGGGCCAAGACAAACACTACTTTTCCAGTCATAGAGGTCACAAAGGGTGACAAAGGTGGTGGCATGGGGGTCTCCCAGGGCCAAGTCACAGGCCAGGCACCTCAGCAGAGCTCTCAGTGTTCTTGTGGGTCCCACTACGGGAGTGCCTGCACAGGTGCTGGCCACGGCCCAGCACGGAGACCCCGCCTCCCCAGCCTCTCCACCTGGCCGAGAGACAGGCTCCCACCCTAGAAAGGGGCTTTGCTGTTGTCCAAAGTCACACTCACGCTCACCAACGGCACCCAGGGACTATCGTGTCCATCCTGCAGGGTGAACTCGGAAAGTTTTAACAAACTCGTCTGAAGGTAGAGTGAGGATCCAGAGACAGCTGACTTCGTGCCCACATCCTTCCCTCTTGCCGTGCTCACTCTGCTGTCCCTGCCAGCTCTCTCTCAGCTGGCGCCTCTGGGAAGCAGAGCCTGGGGCTGTGCTGCCCACGCGGGATAGGTGTCAGCACACACATTAGGTGGGGAGTCCGGAGCCCAGACCGAGGGCGATGGCTTAGACCACCCTGCACACTGGCCAGCCTTACCTTGGCCAGCACAGGTTAGCCAGGGCACTGCAGGCTCAGAGCAGTGGACTTTGGGGGACATACACGGAGGTAAGCAGAGTCCTGGTGCCTGGCATCATGGGACATGGGCTCACAGACTTATTCCTCCTCCAGTATGACTGTCCTGACCTCCACTGTTCCTTTTATTTGGGCTGCACTGCTTGTTTATGAATAAAGAAAGGCTACGTTAATGCACTGGAAATCAATGCCTCACTTCCCCACAGCATGTTTGACCACAGAGGGTAAGTCAAAGGATAGAGGTCACAAGGCAAAGTCCTTTCCCCAGGGCCAGAGCTGGTCAGGATGGAAGCGTCCACTCCCCGATCACTCATGCTGTGTGCTGGGCACACGTGAAAGCTTCACACCTGCCAGCTCCTGCCAGGCAGGAAAGATGATGGTGGCAGATGACTCCCATCAGCAGGAACAGTGGCTCAAAGGCCTGTGACCTCACGCACGCACACACATCTCACTTAGACATCGCTCTGCTACAAATCCATGGATGCATCACCACCTGCCTCCATCTCCGAGGAGGTCCCTAAAAACTACTTGCCCAACTTGCATCGGACTTCTAAGGGTCACCCTTAGAAGGTCCTTGTCTGTCACCTCACGTGGACGGGAGAGCTGGGGCTGCCTCGTTACTACAGCCACCAAGCCTACCTTCTCTGCCCAACCTCAGCCACCCCACTGAGCCCCTTGCTAGCTCACAGCCTCTCCTTCTTCTCAGGCTCCCACTGTCCCCTGCTTCCAACCCACCAGGACATGTGGATGCACTCAGACCTCAACTGTGCAAGCACACGGTGGAGATGCCAGGAATCTGGGGGAATTCAGGAGGACTTGTCTCCCCAGAGCTCAGAGCAGCTGGGATGGGTGCAGGAGGCGGCCTCCTGGCATATACCGGCCTAAGTCTCCCCTCCACCAGTCCACTCGTTCACTATGCCCCGAGCCGGTGACAATAACTATGCCATCTCCGAAGGGGACTCTCCTCTGCACAGCAGATGCTTGAAGGACTGACTGCACAGGAAGCACTGTGTGAGGGTCTCCAATAGTCGTCATAGTGATCACTGCAGGCCTGGCCTAGCCCATGGTGGCTTCCCATAGGTGATGCTGGGATGGGAGCTGGATTTGGGTTTGTGGGGAGGGGAGGGAGAGCCCTCCGGGAGTCCACAATGAGCAAAAACCCAGCAGCCGGCATGGAGGAGGGCTTGCCTTGGGAAGCCTGCACTGATGGGCCAGGGGCTGAACCCCTAAGGGATCTTCGTGTCCCTCTGGATACAAAACAAGGCTCCCTAAATGCTGCAAACACAGACACAGAGCCTCTGCCCTCAGAATCACACCCACTTTCTGGAGAAACAGGAAAACAGCACTGGAATGCCATAAAGTTATCGAGTTCTTTTTTCTTTTTATTGGCAAAGTAAATATATTTTTATGAAGGACCAAAGAAAATATACATAATTGTAACATATGTACACCAGCTTTATAGATTTTTTTAATTTCAAATGTACACAAATGTTGATATGTTATTAAAAGATATTTTATGTAGATGTACCTATGTACAGCTTATTTACATACATTCATAGGATGTGAAATAAACCTGTCAAAACAAGCTAGTTCATTTGATATTAATTTCTAGACAAAATAAGGAATGCATTTCTAAATCAGGATTCGGAGGCTCTATCTAGTTCGTCTACATGCAATGCAGCCTGCTCCCCTCTTTTCCCCAAGGTGATCCTGGAGGCTGGTGTCTGGATTTGTCTGGAAACAGGACGAGGGGATGAGCCATGCTGGGTACCTAGACTGCACCTGTCTGCCCCGCACTGTTTAACTCAAGCACATGCACTGCCAGACCCCCCCCCCCAACCAAAGAGGGGGCTTTTCACCCTAATTCCATTATCTGCCCAGAGGCCAGGTTCTAAACCCCTGACGGCCCTTCCCGTACCCTCCTCCGGCAGTCAGGCTGAGCCAGAGGTCTGGGACCAAGCCACCCTCACACCACAGTGCAGCCCTGGACTTCTGGCCTACTTCCTTCTTCCCAGCACAGCTCCCTCTGGGAACTGACATTTCAAAACGGCACATTTCTTCTTCTGAGCAAAAAGTGTCGGCCTTGGCCCAGGCAGGGAGCCCAGTGGGAGAAGGTCCAGGCTCCCCGCGCCGCTGCAGCACAGGCCGGCCCGCTGGAAGGCACGAAGGCACAAAGGCGGGAAGGCAGGGCCCCCTGCGCGGGTGCTAGGGGCTCAGACCCCAGGGACCCGGGCGTGGCTCTAGGTCTTCCCGGGAAAGGCAGCGGGCCGGGCGGCTCCGGTTCCCGCCTCCCAGGCAAGCCCCTCTCTTCCTGCACCTCCCGGGCTCCAGAAGGTGGGTTTGCAACATCGTCACGTGCCTCTGAAGAGGCAAATAAATTATTGCTACAAAAGAACTGGGCGGGTGAGGGGGCGGGGCCGGCGGGCGCTCAGTTCACCGCGCGCACCGAGCGGCTGCTCCGGGGAAAGCGGTGCACCTTGATGTGCTTGGAGAGGTGGTCGCTCCGCGCGAACTTCTTCTCGCACACGGGACACTGGTAGGGCTTCACGCCCGAGTGCGAGCGCCGGTGCCGCGACAGCTCGTCCGAGCGGGAGAACCTGCGGGACACGCACGGGCAGCGGTCAGCGAGACCCGCCCCGCCGGACGCCCACCCAGAGCGCGGCCGGCAGGTGCAGGGCTCTACGCACGGGCCCGGCAGGCGCGGCCCCGGCGCTGCTCCGGCTCCCGATAACTTCTGAATCCACTGCTGAAAAGTCACTGTCCCAAGCCCCATCGCCCATCCCCCCCTCCAGAACTGCCAGTAAAAGGCCCAGTGCTGCACGGCGGTCCGCTCTCAGGCATCTGGGCCTGCGAGCAGCTGGTAAATATTCCGATAGGCGATCAAGCCCACCAGAGTCCGGGATTACTGCCCACAGCCCCCTCCCGCCCGGCAGTGTGCAGTGGGGTCATCCTGGCCCTGATACACCTCGCGTTCCCTTGCCCCCTTAGGCCAGAACTTGGGGCTTCTATGAGCGTGTGCGTGGGGAGGCCTGTCCGGAGCCGAAGCTGAAGCCTGGGAGAGGTGTCTCCCCGGCCCTGCAGGGATCTCCCGGCTCCTCCTGCCTCCATTACAGCGGAGGTGGGGGTCTTCAGACTTGAGTCCCCACTCCAGTCCCAGACACCGCTTTCCTGAAGGCTGGGCCCCCTAAAACGTCACCAAACAAAACCATGCCACTGCAAGGTACTTCTGAGAGTTTAAATGGTTCCCCTGCCACTTCCCTCTCTTGGCCTCAGCCTGCCTGGGAGTGAGTGCTCCCATAGCCCAGAGGCCACTGAGAATGAGCAGCTGCTAATGCAAGAGGTAAGGATCTGAGCTGCACAGGGCTCAGAATGTTGTCACTGACTTCAGGGATTTGAAGCTCTCTCCATCCCGTGACCCTCATCCTGACAACGAGATCCCACTCGTCCCCCTTCCCCGCCACATACTGTCTTCCTCTTGCTCCATCTACACGGACCTATCCTTGGTCCTTCTTGCCACAGGACATTTGCACATACTTTTTCCAGTCCTGGAATGCTTTTCTCTCCCCTCTCCTTGCTGCCTCCCCCCAGATGGAGTTAGAACTTAGCTCAAATGTCACTTCCTCAAGAAAGCCCTCCAGGACTGCATCCCATTCTAGGCTCCCACAGCACTATATGCACCTCAATTTCCTGGCCCTGCCACTATTGTAACTTTAAATTCGCTTCCAACTTCTTGATGAATGTCAGCCTGTACCACTAGACCATCAGCTCCATGAGGAAAGATGTGTGTCTCATTCCCTGTGGTCCATCCCACAAGCAGCCCAGGGCCTGGTGCATGGCAGATGCCAGCAAGTGCATTCACGTGAGAGCGTGGACACAGCAAGCACCCACAGGAGGACGAAGGACTGTTACAGGGCACTCTCAAATTCCATGGCATGCACAAACACGCACATGCGTGCACACCATGCAATGCACACAGACACACCCATACACACAAGCTACCCATGTGCTACATAAGCATGGGTGCACTGCACACACATGCGTCCACTCTACACGGGTGCACAGGGTGTGCACACGCACACATGTACACGTATGCACATTATGTGCGTGGGCATACGTGTACCTACGTGAGCACACACATGTACACACACACAGGTACCGGGACCAACAGTCCCTTCCCGAACCTAGGGCCACACAGCAAGAGGTAGGTTAGGTGGAACAGCTGTCCCCAGACCAGCCAATGTGTTGGGACCGGTAGCCTACCTGTGGCCTGACCCTATTGGTGGAAGCTTTAATCCCACAGCCTGCCAAGAATCAGGACACAGCAGAACATTCCCTGAGGAAGGCTCGAGGTGGGCAGTAGGAAGGCCTGAGCACCAGATAGGGATCCGGGCCCAGAAGCACAGAAGACAGGCGGCTGGCACTCCACTTCATATCCCAGAGCATCAACTGAGGCTGCTACAGAGCAATGCTCTCATCCTATCTTTGGAGCTGTGGAAGACTGACTGGCCCATTTGCCAGATGAGGAAACCAAGGCTCAGCGTGATGAGGGCCTGATCCAGCATCCCCAGCGCGACAGAGCAGCCAAGGCCGGAGCGAAGATCCTGATCCAACTCCCTGCTGTGCCTGGCCTCCTCCACATTGCCTGGCTGGGCGGTGTATCACTGGAGCCCTGAGCCAGTGAGGAAGCTGCACAACGCACCCTGGCAGTCAGAGCCTGGATCATGCTCTCAGGCCAGGGCCACCTGCCCCAGCAGGAGCTGAACATACAGCTTCTATACAGGTGGGCCTGCCCAGGGCAGGGGTAAGCAGGAAGCCACAGAAACAACGCCACCAGCAATATCTGAGCCATCCTGGGCACGAGGCACTGGGATTACCTTCCACCTTTCTGGCCAGGGAGCCAGGATCAGTCCCATAGGGTTGACAACACCACAGCAAGGGCTCAAAAGGATAAGGGGCTTGCCAGGGTCAGAGCCAGCAGAACGGCAGGATCCTTTCAGGTCCCTACCCCACCAGGAGCCCCGGTGTGGTCCTGGGCAAGATTTCCTCACTCATCCAATGAAGACTTTGGGATTCTGGCCCACCTGCTGGGACTCGTCTCAGAGGCCAAAGGAGTTGACACAATGGCCACAGTGGCCCTCTCATCCTGGGCACATCATGAGAGCCAGGCCTGAGAACAAGCTGTCCCTACCTGCCAGCCTCCTCCCTCTGCCTTAGGGCCCTGTGACCTGAGCGGTCCATCCCTGGGAACTGAGCCCTCAGAGGATCCCTACCTCACACCCTCACATTCTCCCAGACAGCAGCCACTGGAGGAGCCCGGGGACCACATAGTGGGAGGGGGGCCAGGTGGCTAAGATGCAGGCTCTGCAGGCTGTGAGCTCTGCCACCTATGACCAGGTGACCCGGGCAAGTCACCAAGTTCTGTGAGGCTCAGTTTCCCCACTTGGAGACGTGGAAAGGACAGATCTGCCTCGGGGGACTGTGCGGATTGGGGAAGGTACTTGAGGGTTTACAACAGTGCTCAGCACGTGGCAATGATTCAGTGACCGTGGGCTCTGATTACCTGCAAGCTGCTCAGCGCAGAACCTGCTCCTTGGTGACATCCAGGAGCATATGGGTCAGCACCATGATTTGTGCTGCTGAGGTACTAGAGAGGGAAGCAGCCGGTAACATCAGCCCCACCGCTGGCACACACAGCACCTTTGTGCAAAGTGCTCCTTCCATCAGCCAGAAAGCCATTATTGTAGACAGGTCTCAAGGCCTGCAATGGGCATGGTGCCCCCCCAGATTTGCACAGTGTACAATCTGTCCAACACCACTTGGGGGAAGGGGTGAGAGAATGCCTTGTTGAATAAGGGCAGCAGAGACATGGGAACCAAGCAGGCCAGCAGTGTACCACCAGGTCTGAATCCTATCCTGGCTCTGGGGCCTCAGGCCCACAGGCTCCCTTTTCTGGGCCCTCTGTGTCCCCCAGGGATGACCACAGTACCTGCCACACAGGGCTGCTAGAAGTTATTAATATTCATATTAGCTGTGGAAGGAGGAGATTCTTACTGGATAGAATGGCTTGGCCATTCCGGAACAGGATGTTCTGCTGCCGTGAACAAAAGGGGCCTGTGTCTGAGAGCGTAGCAAGGGAACTTCTAGGAAGGCGGGCAAACAGCCACTTCCCAGACAGACTGGAACAGGCAAAGTCTGGTTTCAGCCCCGTCAAGGATGCCAGCACCACGTCACGAGAAGGAAGGGGACAGAGAATACTGGGTTCAGGATCAAAAGCTGAAGGAAGTGGGGGGTTGGTGACCTGGCAAAATGATGACCTGGCTGTTGCAGGGGTGGGGGAGTGGGGGAGCCACCATCATTTCACAAAGGGGCACAGGACACAGGGCCAGGGCCACCAGGAAGATAGGTGGCCTTGGGAGTGGTAAACTCCCCATACAAGGAGGCAGGCAAGTGTGCAGGGGTGCTGCCTGAAGACCAGCTGCAGGTGGAGGTCCTCCCTCCCAGCACTGGGGCTGGCCATCCCTCACTGGAGGGTGCGCAGGGGGCTGGAGAGAGGTCCTGAGTCTGGGTGTAGGAGGTCAAGGGGCAAACAGTCTGGGTTGGACTCCGGACATTGCCACTCATTAGCTGTGTGACCAAGGAGAAATTACTTAACTCTTCTGTGCCCCAAATTCCTCCTCTCTAAATGGGGGCAGCATACTGGTGCCTACCTTGTGGACTTATCTGGCGCATTCAGTGAGTTACTTTGGAATGTTCAGTGCGTGCACGAGAGCTCTGTTATTGCTGTTGTTACTGTTAGCTCTTTGCTCCTCGCCCAGAAGCTTCACATCTGAAAGAGCTGATGGCTTCGTCGGGGAGAGACGACGCCCAGCCATCATGGTACCAGGTGCACAGGGAGAGAGGATGAGGGAAAGGCCAGCCGCGTAGCTGTCCAGGTGCGAAAGGCATGCCCACCAGACTGCTGGTGGGACAGGGCGGGGCTGAGGCACTTGCTTGAGGGCACACCCAGAGCCATGCTCACTAGCTCCACCCCTGTGGGCCCTCTGGGAAATGCAGACTGGTGCGCCCATGTTATGGGGCTGTCCTGAGGGCTCAACGAGCTCATTTCTGTGACATGTGCAGAAGAAAGCAGGGACCATCGCAAGATCGACTACCATTGCCATCAGGAGGGAAGTGTTGGAAACAGGGGGCACACAGAGGGGGCAAAGAGGGTGGGGGCCCAAGTGTGAGCCTGCACTGTGCAAGGGAGGCTGGCCAGCAGATCAGGCCAGAATGCGAAGTGTGGATAGGAATCTAAGAGTACCAAGTACATGAAGAGGCGAGAGTAGCCTCATAAAGTAATGGGCTCCTCATGGCAGGAAGTATACAACCAAGTAATGGGGATTTGTGGAAGGGATTCCCACTCTGAGCACCTTAGGGTGGTGCCCAGAATACAGTCGGTGGCCAGAAAATGTGGCACCTAATTGCCATCATCATCACTACTTCTGCTGTCCTGTCCAGATCAAGCTGTCCCAGCGCCGATCGGCCTGCCTGCCCAACTACTGCAAGGGCTCCCTCCGCATAGAAGGGACACACACATCTCGTGTACATCCCCAGGGGTTCTGGACTCCTGAAGGCCAATGAGGGACTCTTGCGTCCTCAGAGAAATAGCTCTCCCAAAACACAGGTACCCTCAGCTGCCTGTGCCTCCATCACGTGTAATCCCACAAAGGCCAGATCCCATTCCAGGGGAACCCTGGGAGAAGCAGGGGAGGCCTTTGAAGGCCTAGGAGTGGCTGGAGGCAAGGATGGCCCCAGGGTCAGTTCCACAGGAACTCACTATGCCAGGCACATGCCGTGCCTTCCCCTGCCAAGTGGGTCCTGGGCAAGAACAGTGCCAGGACCCAGACAGTGGCAAGGCTGAATCCCCTCCACAAATCCCACTCTTGCTTGCACACCTCCTACCATGGAAAACTCACTATCTCCTGAGGCTGCGGTGTTGGGGGTGAGATCTGCCTCCCTAAGATGCGCTCTGGGCTGAGGATTCTGTCTGTTCTCTGAGACAGCCCAGAAAGCACGTCCCCTCCTCCTGGGGGAATGAGACAAGTGGGTAGCCTTCACCAAGGACCACACCTTTCTCCCTGTAGCCCTGCCCAGCCTCATCCCGACAGGAAGGGCCACTCGCCAAGAGTTAGCAGTGGCCAGGGGACAGTGCCCAGGAAGGTGAGCCCATCAGGAGTCGGACCAGTGCTCTGTCCAGGCAGATGCCCAACCACTCCACAGCCCTGCCCCCCCCCCCCAAGAGAAAATGCATCTAAGAGGAGTCCCTGTGAGTCTGGGCCACCTCCAAAACGATACTCTTCTCAGACTCTGCCCTTGTATGAGTAACAGTGCCACCAATGAGAAAGGGGTGGTGCTGAGCACGCCTGCGCCCCTGGCCCTGAGAGGGAGAGAGCAGGCCCCCCACTTCACAGATGGGGAACTGAAGCTTGGCCAGGGGGGAGCTCCCCGAGAGCACATAGCAAGTCAGAAGCTGACATAGGCTGAGGCTCCCACCATTGCCGCCAGCTACCCCCCACCCAAGGTCAATGGCCCTCCCTTCTACAGTTGAGCACCTGCCTCTATGGCCCCAGTGCCTCGGCTTCCCCACACCCCCAAGCTCTGACCACCAACACCGCATACCCACCAGTGTACCAGGTCTCAAAGTGGCCCTGCAGGTACATCTGTCACCTGGGGGCCCACTCAACAGACTACGGCAGAGGCTCAGAGAGGGATGTGACACCAGCACCGACACCCTATGGGCCTCTGGCAGAAGCCCCGTGGGCCTGTCCGGTGGGTGCCTCTGGAGCAGTGGCTGCATGAGACCCTTCATCAGGAAGGGCCTCCATAACCCAAGACACTATTTGGGAAAAGTCTCTTTCTTGGCCAGCTCAGCACTCCACGGAAAGCAGCTGCAGGGTCACATCACATATTGCAGTCAGGGCCTCAGCTGGCCAGGACTCTGTGGCCAGCACCTCCCAACTGGGGCCAACCCTCCCGAGCTGCCGGATGAGTCTGACCAAGAAGCTGCCAACTGCTCCCTGTAGGCCACACCCACACAGATGCACACGCACGCACAAGGTACATGACATGCGTAGTCCTGCAGCACACCCAGACACACACGAAGAAAGCAAGTACACGTAGGTGCACACGCAGCTACACGCCCACTTGTGAGGTCTGCACACAGAGGGGCATGCCCGTTCGCTCTCTCACGCATGCTCACAAAGCGGCGGCCACAGCAGCCCTGGCAGTAAAGACCGGGAATGTGCTGGTAATGCACACTGCACCCACCCCCGGCCAGATAGGCCAGATTCCTGCAGGGTAGGTGTCCTAAAAACTGGAGACAGCCCAGCTGTGGTGCCCCTGAGCGTGTGAGCTCCCGGCTGCCTGCTTTTCAGGGAAAGGTGCACCCAGTCCACCTGAAGGGTGATCTGGGGACCCCTGGGGGCCCAGGTGAGGGTGACCCGGGGGGATCCCATCCAGCTCTGCCGTCTGCTGGCTGAGCAGCCCTGGAGCAAGACTCCGGCCCTTTGAGAGCTGGCTTCTCGTGTTGCACCACACAGAGAAGAGTCCGGGAGGACTCATCCACCTTTGCTGCAGCACCCCCAGCCTGGTCCTCCTTCACAGCTTCCCAGATACACCTTCAGGTACCCGCAGGGAAGCAAGGGCCAGGCCCTGTCCAGGTGTCTGAGGACGTCCACAAGTGAAGCTGGTCCCTCCGGTCAGAAAAGCAGCGTTTTTTCGGGATGTGACGCCTCTGATACGGCCCTCTGGGCCCAAACCCCATTTACCAAGTGGTATGGCCTTGGGCAAGTTACCTAGCTGGTCTGAGCCTGTTTTCTCAGCTGTAAGGGTAGCACTTGCCCTTAGGGGTTCTGTGAGGCACTGAGGGAACAGCGCACACAGGGCCACAACCCCATCTGACATACAGCCCTCACTCCATCATTCTTAGCTGCCATTGTTACTACTAAGAGAGCCCTTTTGCCATGGCCCAGCCCCTCACCTGCAGCAAGCCGGACCGGGTCATTATGAACCTGGAGACCAGGTGGCTTCAGGCTTCAGTGATCAGTAGGGAAGCAGGGACAAGGAAGCCTGTGGGCAGCCACGCCAGCTCTGGCCCCGCTGCCTGCCCGCCCCATCTCCCCTTCCTAATCAGCCTTATGTAATGGTGAACTGGGCCTTGACCACACCCCCAGGGGAGCAGAGACAAGCTGGCTGTGCTCATGGCCTGGCCTGTCACCTGTCATACTGACCTCCAGCCGCAGCCCGGCCAGGTGCAGGCAAAGGGCTTCTCGCCTGTGTGCCGGCGCAGGTGCGCCTTGAGGTGGCTGCTCTTGGTGTACATCTTGCTGCAGCCGGGGAAAGTACATTTGTGCATTTTGATGAGTTCTGCCGCTGGATTCTTGGGGAACTTCTGGCCCATGAGTAGGCCGGCGGGGCCAGGCCCCAGGGGTCCCGACCCAATGGGCTTGGCGGCGATGGGCACAGGGGCGATACGCACGAACTTGGAGGGCAGGTTCACATTGGAGGAGGGCACCACCTGGGGCACCAGTGCAAAGGTCTGACCCTGGATGTTGACCAGAAGCTGGGCTACCTTGACACTTTCCGGGGCCTGCCCAGGGGAGGCAGGCTCATTGCCCGACTCCTGCTTCACCTGCACAGGCTGGATCTGCAGCAGCACGGGGATGGGGCCGTCAGATGTGGGCCCCCCACCCGGACTCTGGCTGCCACCCACACTGGCACTGCCCAGAGGGGGAGTGCCACGCTCTCTCCCACTGGACCCAGGATGGAGGTGGTTCCTGTGTGGCCCGGCTGAGAGCTGGCCACAGGCCTCCAAGTCCTTGCTGCTGCCCTCTGGGGCCTCCTTGACCCCCAGCTCCATGTTCTCCTCCAGAAACTCTTCAATCTCCTCCAGGGTGGGCTGGAAGGGCCTTGGGACGTCATCAGGGTCACCCACAGGAAACTCGGGGAAGCAGAAATGCTCCCCCTTCACAGGTGCTGGTGCCCGCCGCCAGGACCCCCAGGCCATGGGGCCACTGCTGGCCCCGATGCCACCGCCACCACCACTGCCCAGTGTGGCCTGGGACAGCAGGAAGTCCAAGATGCTATCCTGGCCCTCAGCACCCGGGCCACCGCTATAGCAGGAGCAGACTGCTTGTGAGTCCGGGCTGGCACAGGAACAGAGGCTGGAGGCGTCACTGTCATCCTCGGAGAGGGGCGAGGGCAGCATGTGGTACGCCCGCCCACCGACCAGCCTGTCACCCAGATAACCAACTGGGCATTTCGGTGACGAGAAGGTCTCGTCCACTGGAAGCAAGTGGTCCACCATGCTGGCCTGGCCGTGCCGGTGGCGGCTGCAGAGAAGAACAAAGGAGGCCTGGTCAGAAGGATGGCATGCTCACCTGCCACCTCGTGGGCCTGTGCACCCCCCCCCCCACCTCCACTGCCTGCCCAGTCTCCCATTGCCAAATGCCTGGATCCTGTCTCCATCCCATCCCGTGGGAGAACTCTGTCTGCAAGAGTGTTTTCCGAAATTGCACCACCTGTTTGCAAAAGAGCGCTCTCCAAGCCCATTGCACAATCCGAGGTACTTTTGGTTTCAAACAGGTTTTCCAGAACAGTTCTGGGAAAGAACACGTGTGTATCTGTGAATGATTGAGTGTGTGCACGTGTGAGCGAGAAAGTATGCAAGGAGGATGTCTGTACCCTGAAATGGCCAACGTTGGGGAACCTTGTCCAGCTGACTGGAGTGGCTGCACTTCTGAGGACACCTGACCTCAGCTTCATTCTTGACTCACTGGAAGGGGGCAGGAGGATGGCCATTTGCCCCCTGACCCTTGTGTTGGTTGGGGCTTGGGTAAGGTTGCCAGATTAAACAAATAAAACTGCAGGCCACCCAGTTAGATTTGAATTTCAGGTTTTAAAAAACAAGCAATGTTTAACATAAGTATGTCCCAAATATTAAATGGGATATGCTCATATTAAATTATTTTAGGGACGCCTGGGTGGCTCAGTGGGTTGAGCGTCCGATTCGGCTCAGGTCATGATCTCGCAGTTTGTGAGTTCGAGTCCTGCGTCAGGCTCTGTGCTGTCAGCTTGGAGCTTGGAGCCTGGAGCCCACTTCAGATTCTGTCTCTCTCTCTCTCTCTCTCTCTCTCTCTCTCTCTCTCTCTGCCCCTCCCCTGCTTGTTCTCTGTCTCTCTCAAAAATAAATAAACAGAAAAAAATTTAAAAAAATATTTTATCTGAGATTGAACCTCAACTTGGCAGTCTATATTTTAATCAGACAAGTCGAATTTGTGCCTCCTCTGCAAAAAAATTAAAGACCCATATGCACCTGCTCTCACCAGCTCTGTTTCCCCATCTGAAGGGGGAGACCTCATCCACCCTCTTGTTCTCGGACCCCTCCAGCCTCAGCTGCCTCCTCTGTGAAGTGGGAGAGGCAGGGACAGAACAAAAAGGCTCTCGACTGTACCCAGTTTACTGAGGCTTTACCATGGGGTGGACAGGGCCCTGACCCACGGTGATAACTCACAAGGGCAAAAGTGGACCCAGGTCCCAGAGTACTTGCACGGCTATTACCCCATGTGACTACACGACCACCTAGTGGGATGAGAAAGAGGATGCCCTTGGCCTGTACCCCATGGAACACTCACCACCTCAGGAAGGCCCAGCTAACTCCCGTCTTCCCACTAGACCGTGAACTCCAGGAAGGCAGGCCGCTCTGCTGGGTCCCCACTGTGTTCCCAGCTTCTGGCATGGCAGCTAGTGCCCAGGAGGGACTCAGGGAACATCAACAGAGAAGAGAGGGGACATCTGTGTCCTCTGAAGGCCATGCTAGGTCCGGTGTCCAAGGAGAGTCAACAGTGTATGGCTATGATGGAGCCACCTCTGTGGACCTTTGTCCCCGCCCAATGACCAGTGAGGTTGGGGAACAGGGAATGTTCCACGTCTAAAACCAGAGATTCTCTGCTGCCTATCCCCACTCTGCACCCACTCCTATGCTCTGTCTCGAGGGCCACTGCCAGACTTAGCACACAGCATACTCTACGGCCGACAGGTCTGGCCATGGACAGAAACCTGTCAGGGCCAGGATCATCATCAGCTGCGACCTTGGACAAGTCCTCACTCCCCGAATCTCAGTTTCCCCATCTATTCCGGGCCCCAGTGACCTCAGTTCCCCACTAATCCAGGAAGCTTCATGCAGCTCCAGGAAGCTAAGGCAGGGTGGATGCCTTTGGCGAGTCCATACCCCAGGGCAGTTTTGCCAGGAGGATATTTGGCTCTTTAATTGTTAATACTCATCTGAGGATTTAAAACTGGAAGTTTTAAAATACATGCTATTCACCCAATCAGGTGCCAGGAAGGAATAAAAGTACCCGATAACATGAAGGGCAACAAGGCTGTACAGAGCTCACACTGGGCCCTGGGCCCCCCCCCCCCCACCACCACCACTTTGGCCCACCCTCTGAGCAGGGGGCTCTGCTCTGGCCTCTGCAACTTAGCTGGGCAACCTCGGGCAGGTGGCACAACTTCTCTGTGTCCAGTCTGTTGGCTAGGGATGCTGCCAGTAGTGCCTAGCTCCCAGGTTACTCAAAGAGTTCAATGAGCTAACACCAGGTGAACACTTACTACACTGGCTGGCATGCACTCAGGCGTTGGTCAGTACCAGCCATTAGGATTAACCTCCAAATGGGTGAACACGTGGTCTTTGTGCCCCTCCGATGTAATCCTAAGGAATCAGAGGGACTCCAGCCTTCCTAGAACCTAGGAACAGGCCTTAACTAGTGGTTAAGAGGCAGATCAGGCCATGTTCTTGCCCACTTAAAACTCTCCCCTGAAATGTGATCACCAACCGAATATTACATGATAGTAAGGAGTTAGTGTTCATATTTTTAAGTGCGATGATGGTATTATAGTTGATAATTAGATATTCACAGATGAAATGGTATAAAAAGAAATAGTGTGGAGGGAGGAGGAGTAAGTACGGTAGGGTAGGGTAGGAGAAAACATCCAATAACTTCCCTAGGAAATGTGACCCCATCTTCTCCCAGCACCTGGGCCTTGCCCATCTCTCCCACATCTCACCTCACCTGCTCCACTCCACCTTGACTGTGCTGTCTCTGTGGGGCCCTCTTCTCCCAACACTCCAAGTGGGAGTGCCTTATTTAGAGCTCAGCTCAGAAGTCACTGCCTGCGGGGCTCTCCCCTGACCACCATCTATTAACTCATCCCACACTATTCTTCCAGTAGTTGGTACCAGGGGGGAAATCATCTTGGTTATGGGTTTGTGTACTTTTCTGTTTACCTCCCCACCAAAATAGAAGCTATTCTGACTATCCAGTCTGCCACCACCCCGGCCTCCAAAACAGGACCTGGTAGAATGCGCTGGTTGTGTGAGAGGTGCTTGGGGAAGTTGGGCAGGGGGTGGGGGGGGTGGGGATTCTCCCAGGTATGGAATGGCCAGGGTCAGGCAGCAGGGTTTTCATGCAGGGCTGGTCAGCCAGGGTTGCACACTGAGGCACTGAAAGCAGAGAAGGGGTTCTGGGACACCCGGGGGCACTGGCGATAGAAAAAGGGCCCGCCGGGGCTGGAGGGAGCCGGCTAGGAAGCTAAAACACAGCAGCACATGGCATAGCCAGAAGCACAGGCTGCGTGCAGGGGGAGGGGACACGCTGTTCCGGGCACCGTCCCCGGCCTACAGCCGGACTCCGCCCCCTCCCCCCAGGCCCGGCCCGGCCTGCTGTTTATCCTCCCGGGGACACAGCCGCTGCAGGAACAACATGTAATTGATAACAAGCCCAGCGCCGGCCAAGGGCTTGCCATTGGGTCAGCGTGCAAATCACGGGGGTGGCGGGTGGGGGCCGCCCTTCAAAATAAGAGTCTCTGGTCCCTGCGCCACCCGCAGGCCCCAAAGTCGCAGAACCCAGGCGTTCTCCCACCTGTAGGACGGCGGGGGCTCCCACGAGCCACCCGGTCCTTGGGGGAAAGGTGATTTGAGGGACTAAAGCATTGGGGGATTTTTGTCACCTTCCCAGGGATTGGGCGAGAAAACAGCCCCCCGGTGCCCTGGGAGGGGGGCTCCTTAGGGAATACCACAGTGCGGAGGTAAGAGGGAACAGCACGGCCACGGTGGGTGGGGGTGGCCTCTCCTCTGCCCCTGCCACCCCTTGGCCATCGTTCTGCTAATGTTCAGTGGAAAGCAGCAGGGACTCTGCGTGGGGAGTAGAAGTAAGAGGTGTGTGAGCAGTGCGGGTGTGCGCGAAGGGGTGTGAGTTCATGTCGTGTGACTGTGCGTGTGCGGGGCGTGGTGCGCGGCAGCGGTGTGGCTGTGCCGGAGGGTGTCCGCGACATACTCGCGCGTGGAGCTGGCGTGGGTGCCCGCCCGCGTGTGGGAGGAGCGTGGGAAAGGAAGACCCCCCGGTAGAGCCCGGGAGCGTTGCCGGCCGGGCACCATGCCCTCGGCCGGTGCCCCTCTCCCAGAGGCCACGGCTGCGGTGACCGACAGTAACCCCTCCGCCACAGCCCCCTCG
The DNA here is from genome assembly GCF_028018385.1 of Neofelis nebulosa. Taxonomy (NCBI): domain Eukaryota; kingdom Metazoa; phylum Chordata; class Mammalia; order Carnivora; family Felidae; genus Neofelis; species Neofelis nebulosa. The sequence continues at coordinate 110,435,336 of NC_080785.1, forward strand.
TCCCCCCTTCCTCGGCCCCCGACTGGCCGGCGCATTCGCCGGCCCGTTCCGGTCGCCAGGCCCCGCCGGTGCCCGCCATATGGGAGGGCCAGCTCGCAAGGCGCGCAGGACCCGCGGGGCCAGGCGCCGAGGCAGCGGCCCGGACACGCGCGGGGAAAGTGCCGATGGGCACGGGGGGTGGGGGGGGTCACTCTCGCGCGGGCTTGTCCGACCCCGGGCCCCGAGCAGGGGCTCGCCCGGCTTCTCCGGCGTTTCCTCCGACACTGGCGCGGAGCTCCGGACAGCGGCGCGGGCACCCGGCCGCACCACCAGAGCCCAGCCGGCGTCCCACCGCCCCACTCGCGTCCCGATCAGCCCCCTGGGCTCCCCTCCGGCCTCCTAGAGCCTCTCCCACCTGAACTTGGAGCACGCCCGGCTGGCGGCCAGGCCCCGGCGGTCCTGAGGCCCCGGGGGCTGGGCTGGGGGCGGCGGCCTGTCTCCCGGTCCGGCGGCGGCCGCGGGCCCAGCCGCGGGTCCTGCGCTGGCTCGCTAGCCCGCTGGCCCGCGGGTCGCTGCGGCGGAGCACTCGCCCGCCGCCGCTTGCTCTGCGCTCACTCCCCGCGGCTCACGTGACGCCGCGGGCGCCGCGAAGGCTCGCAGGAGGCTCGGCCCCGGCCGCGCGCCCCATTGGCCCGCGCCGCGCGTCACGCGCCCCGCCCCGGCCCCGGCCCCGCCTCGGCCCCGCCCCCGGCCCCGGCCCTGGCCCCGCCCCCAGCCCCGGCCCTGGTCCCGCCCCCAGCCCCTTGCTCTGGCCTCGGGAGTTGTCGGCTGCGCGCAGCGCGGGCTCTCCGGCCACTTCCCCTCCCCCCATCCCGGCCGTGGCCTCGCGCAGTCCGCAGGCGTCGCTTCTGCAGGTCGGTCCCCAGGTGAGGACGGGAGACAGGCCGCGGGCCCCGCGAGAAATGGAGTCCAGGAGGGGGCGGGCGTCATGAGGCCGCCAGGGCAGGTCTGGCCTCTACCGCCACCCTCACTCCCACCTCCATTCCGGTACCCGCAGCTGGCCTCCGGCTGTGGGCCGGATAAAGTGGGGGGTTACCCTGGGGACGTACTGTTGGAGAAATACGGTACGGTGTTTCTGCCTAGCGATCACGGTTACCCTCGGGAAAGTGCACGCTCGCTGCGCTGCGCTGCCACGGAGCCTCCCAGCCTCCAGGACGGCCTAGGGCGTCTGACCCCTGCCTCGAATCAGTGACACCCCCATGTCAGGGACACCTTCCTGAGGACCGACCTGTGCTTCACTCTCAGGCTGCTGTGGTCCGCAGCAGTCCCGGGACGCTTTGGCACTCCGCGCGGAGATGGGAAGAGCGAGGCCCAGAGGAACTTGCCCAAGAGGTGGCAGTGAGCCGACGGTGCCACGCACCCTGCTAACGCCCTTTAACTCACACTCCTGTTGGATCCTCAGCCTACAGATGAAGACATGGACTGTGAGGGGCCACGGGTCCTCCCCGGGTGACTCGGCTGGTAAGGAGAGAGGAGGGGGTGAGGCAGAGCCTGTCCGCCTGCCCCCGGAGGGCATTTTTCCGGGCAACACAGGGACACGTGGGCAGAGCTCCTTCTAAGGAGTGACATCCTTTCCCTTCCTGGCCTGGGAGATAGAGAGCATTCCCTCCACTTTTCTCCCAGTGTATTGCCAGAGCAGCGTACTCATAGCCAGGACCTTTCCCTGCTCTCTGGAATGCTGTGGGTCTGGGCTCCTAAATCCAGGCTGGTGCTTGCCCCTGGGTCATGTGGTCCTCCCTGTATACCCAGCTGGGGCCAGGGATGTGGCTCCTGCTGCCACCAGGAGCCAAACCCAGCTGGGGGTGGCAGGGGCTGGGGGGGGGGGGACAGGTTAGGGGACACTGGTGTTAAAGGTGAAATACACCCATAGCAGTTTCAGCACGTAGGTGGTCAGAAACTGAAAAGCAGAAAAGGATAAATACTGTGTGACTTCACTTCTCTGTGAAATTTTAAAAACTAAAAACAAACAAACAAAAAAACTCATAGAAAAAGAGATCAGACTTGTGGTCCCAGAGGCAGAGGGTCAGGGGAGAAGAATTTGGAGAAGGGGGATCAAAAGGTACAGACTTTCAGGTGTAAGAGAACTAAGTCCCAGGAAGTCATGTGCAACGTGATGCACTGTGCTGCTGTGTGATATACAGGAAAGTGATTAAGAGAGTGGGTCCCAAGAGTTCTCACCAGAAGGAAAATTTTTTTTCTTTTTTTTCGTTTCCTTTTTATTATATCTATATGAGATGATGGCTGCTAACTAAAACTACAGTAATTATTTCACAAAATAGGTGTCGAACTGTTATGTTGTAGACACTAAACTCATACAATACTGCATGTCAATTATGTCTCAATAAAACTGGGGGGAGGGGAAGAAACTGAAGGACAGCCAAGGTGCTCCTGTTACAACCTGAGTCAGATCATGTCTCTCATTGGCTCAGAACATTCCAGGGGTTCCCAGCATCACAGCCTGCAATGCCCTACAGGATCGCCTCCCCCCCAAAATTAGATCCCTGACCTTACACTCTACTCTTTTCCCCTTGCTCACATCATTCCCCAAACATACCAGGCACAGTCCTACCTCAGAGCCCTTGCATGTGCTCTTCCCACTGCCTGTATAAGCTCTTTCCATGCAAATGACATGGTTCTCTCTCCTCCTTCAGGGTTTTCTCTGCATGTTATCTTCTCAGGGAGCCCTGCCTTAACCACCCAGTCTAAAATGTTAACACTCTCCCTGGGGCGCCTGGGTGGCTCAGTCAGTTGGGGGGCCAACTTCGGCTCAGGTCATGATTTCACGGTCCATGAGTCTGTGAGTTTGAGCCCTGAGTCGGGCTCTGCGCTGACAGCTGGGAGCCTGGAGCCTGCTTCGGATTCTGTGTCTCCCTGTCTCTCTGCACCTCCCCCACTCGCACTCTGTCTCTCTCTCTCTCTCTCTCTCTTAATGTTAACACTCTCCCTAGTATATCCTATTCCCCTATCCTGTTTAACTTTTTAATTGATATTTATTCCCTGCTAATGTATTATATATTTTATATTTTATTTGTTTTTGTCTCCTCTAATAGAATGTAAGCACCACCAAAGCAGTGATTTCTCTCCACCTGTTCCCTTCATATTTCTAGCATCAGGCACATAGTAAGTGCTCAGTTATTGAATTAATGAATTTCTGATTTAAAGCAAAAAGGTCGGCTTGAGAGGAATTCAACAGGGCTGAGGGACCTACCCCAAATGAGTTAAGGAGTTGGCTACTGGAGAAATTAGAACGGTTTTCCCCAAAGAGACCCAGAGCACCCTCAAGCTAGTTTCTGCCTTTGTACAGGGTGCCTTCTCTCTGCTTCAGTCTCCTCCTCCCTCCAGCCCCCACCTTGGCCTGGTGAACTGTATTCATCCTTCAGCCATCAGCTCAAACTTACCTTTCTTGGGGACATAGTCCCATAAAAACCTCTCCCACATGCAGGCAAGACCAGGTCTCACATGCCTATCCTTTGTGGCACTGTGCCCGGCATGTAGTAGGACCTCAGTAAACTTTTGTTGAGAAAATAAATAAATGAATGAGTGAATGTGGGGACACTGGCAGCCTAAGTAGCTGAATGTCCACCTGAGTAGTTAGGTATGGCTGTATCTAAGTAGAAAAACTCTCCCCATGTTGTGGGGAGACTCTGTTAGAAGAAAAAGAAACCAGGTAGTGTTTTTCCAAACAGATGACAAAGAAAAAGAAATATTTCTCTTCATAGCAATGAAAACCCCCAACGTTCCCACGCAATTAATTCCTTCCCTACTTGTACATCATCTCCCACAGAAAAGGACCCGAGTCCCTGGTACCTGTCCAGCCCTGAACGGTTGCAAAGACCCCAGGGACAGAAGTGGGGCTCACCTCTAGGGCAGGGGCTCCAGCTTTCCCTGTTTCGAGGACACAGGCACAGCTCCGGGAGACAGAGGGCTCCTCAGCTTCCCTCCTCCCCATCTCTGCCATAAATGGTGGTCTCTCTGACATCTGCTAGAATTCCAGACTAGGAGGCAGGCTGGGTCTCAGCCCAGCGGGACTGTGTTTATGGCAGCCTGGCCTCCGGTCCTGGTAGAGTCCGTCCAAGTTACTTTGCCCATCAGAGCCTCAGCTTTCTTATCTATAAAATGGGTGCCAGGACCCCTGACTTCATTACCTCCCAGGGTTGTTGGAGGAGCCAAAACAATAATAGATGGGAAAAGGCATTGGAAAGGTCCAGAGACTGAGGACAGGCGGTTAGCAGCACTGGGCAATGCTGGGGAATGGGAAGCCTGGCACACAGCACACACCCCCCCCCCCAGGGGGCAGCTGGATAATGGCAGTAAATGAGCTCTAACAGGGCAGCAAGCAGCCCCTCCTGGGGAGGAGGGAACAACTTTGCTGAGAAGCGTATGTCCAGGCCCCCTTGGAGAGGAGGCAGTCCAGGACGTGCTCTGGAATGCCGGAAAATACAAGAAAGCCTATGAAACAGTGGCCACACTGTGGATGGAACCAAAGGTGTAGATTCTCTGTCCCCTTGCAGGTGCAAGCCCAAGCCACTTGGACTGACATCCAAGCCATTTGTTTGAATAATTCTTTTCTTTTTTGAAGTTTATTTATTTATTTTGAGAGAGAGAGAGCACACAGGCAGGGAGAGAGTCCCAAGCAGGCTCCACACCATCAACGCAGAGGCTGACACAGGGCTCGATCTCAGAAACTGAGATCACCACCTGAGCTGAAATCAAGAGTCAGGCACTTAACTGACTGAGCCCCCCGGGCGCCCCTTGAGTAATTCTTTTAAAAGTAATGCCTGCACATTGTTTTAGTGTTGAAGCACCGCAGAAAGGCATGAAATGAAGAGTAAAATTGCACTCGGCCTCAGTTCCGCTCAGTATTTCTGTTTCCATGTGACCTAATTGTACGTACTATGCTTGTCTCTTCTGTGTCTACAAAGGAAGCGAATGATGCCCCCTTTCTGTGTGCTGCACATTCTGTGTTTGCCCCTCCAGATCTCTCTCTGCCCTTCTGCCCCTGCTCTGTGCCCCCAGAGGCTTATCTGCACAGACCATGAACAGGGGCCCTTTGGTTTCCGAGAGGGTTTGGCCAGTGGGAGGCACTGGTGACAGGTGAGGATGGGAGGAACATGACATTGCATTTGTCCCCTGTAGGTCACTGTCAGCTGGCTGTGTCTCTCCAGCAGGAGTGGCTCCTCTCAGGCAGCCTGGCAGAGCTTGAAGCCCCCCCTCTCCTAACCTTTGCCCAGAAAGCCTCTGCCTCCCACCGCGCCCCCATCCTCGCCCAGTGTCTCTTTTCCACAGGCTCGTCTGGGGGCAACCCTCCTGGCTGGGTATCTCCAGCTTTCGGGTTAATAATATGGAGGCGCACGCATCGCACTTCAAAGATGCTCACTTTGTTGTGTGTTCACGGCACCCCAGAGGCCGGCATCACAGATGAGGAAATGATGCTCAGAGGAGGCACCTGTTCGCAGGGGCCAATGACGCGGTCATGGCAGGGCCCGCACACACTTGCCCCCTCAGGCCCGTGCGGCCCTGTCCTTGCGGGCTCCCGAGGCCTGGCTGAGGGGCTGGGCCCGCTGCAGGGCCCGGGACACCCACAGCCAGATGGCTTGGACGAGACACGAGGCCTGGCAGGGCCTGTCCCGAACATGCTTGGTGGGCCTCGCCAGTTCTGCCGTTCTGCTCCCCCGGCAGGAGCCCTGTGTGTGGTCCCATAAACCGCATCCATGAGGCATGGGATGTCTGCGGCCCTGGCCTCCCCCCAGCCCCCAGCTCCAAATCCTCCCCAGACATCTCCCCTTGACACCTCGCAGATGTCACCAGGCGTCCCAAGGAAAACCCCTTAGGCCTGCCCCTCTGCCCCGGGGTACTAGTCAGCTCAGGCTGCTGTGACAAGTAACACGGACCAGACAGCTCAGACAATACGCATGATTTCCGCACGGTTCTGGAGGCCGGAAGTCTGAGATCAAGATGAAGCAATCCTGCTTCCTTCTGCTTCCTTCTGTGGATGGTGGCTTCTCCGACTCTTCACGTGGGCCGGGCCCTAACCTTCTCTTCTTATTAACACCTGTCAGGTGAGATGTGTGGGCACCCCAATGACCTCATTTTACTTCAATTGCCTCTGTAAAGACTGTGTCTCCCAATACAGTACATATTCTGAGGTACTGAGGATTTCAACGTACAAACTGGGAGGGATATAGTAACATCATAACCCCCCAGGGTGCCCCCATCCCGGCACCCCCCTCACCCAGTGCTTCATCCAGCAATTCCCACCTAGTCATGTGTGGGGGCAGCAGGATGGCCATGCTGCGGGGGGACGCAGGTGGCCAGGCAAAGCAGTCTCCTGCCTCAGAGCCCACACTGGCTCCCCATGGTCACAGTAAAAGGTCTGCGCCCTAACTTCCCCGGGCATCCATGGCTCTGAGTGACGCGCCTCCTGCCCCACTTGTCCCACCCAAGGACAGCAAGGACTCTGCACTGACCTGCCTGGGCTCACATCATGCTCCTGCCACCCCCGAGCTGCGTAACTCTAGGAACATTGTTTCCCCTTGTGGGCCACCATACCTACGATGCGGGGACAGCAGCAATTGTGCCTCGGCCATACAGGTGTCCTGCTCAGTCTCTCTTAAAGAGCTGCCACACGGAGCACTGCTGACTGACTGCCTCCAGCAGCAGCCCCACCTGGGGATCTGGCCGAGCTTCACCCAGAAGCCAGGATGTTAGGCACTGGAGCCACCGCTCCTGCCTGACCCCCGCTTCCCCACAGGCAGGCTGACCCCGGGGGCTTTCCACTGAGTGTGGCCCAGTTGTCTCCTGGCTGCACTGCAGCCCGAGGCTCTCCCTCTTTATCCTCCCTCCTCTCTTCTCCTTTCACGGGTGCCAACCCCACACCCAGATCGAAGGCTCTCCCTGCCAGTTCCTGCTCCTACTTCCTTCCCCTCATCCTCCACAGGCACTGCCCCATGAGCCTCTTGCACGTCTAACCCCTTCTTGGCATCTGCTCTCTGAAGATGAGAACTGGCCCAGGTAGCTGTCTCATAGGTTGTTCAAGGATTAAACACATTAACACACACAGAAACCTTAGTTAGAAAGGTGCCTGGAACAGAGTAGGTATCTGAGTCCCAACACCACATAGCTCCTTTCTAAGGGCCATTCCTGGGGACTGTATCTGCCCTGTCCATAGATTTCTGCATATTCTTTTGTGGACCAGGCCTTCTTAAGTTTCCGAAGTGTGCCAAGCTTCCTGTGATCACAGGGCCTTTGCACCCACCACTGCCTTTGTTCCTTTACTGTGAGCCCTCTTACCCCTCTTTCTTGTTAGCTCAGATATCACTTCCTCAGGGAAGCCTACCTGACCTCCTTTATATGTTTTCCCTACACTATGTGCCTCTCCTTCAAAGAATTTTTCAAGGTTTATCCATTTATGTGTGTTCATTTCTTTCACGCTTGTCTCTCTGGGGCAAAGATTGCCAGTCCTCAGATCCCTATCCATCCCTTCCCAGAACTCCCAGTTTTCAGCAGAGCACAGTATTGCCCCAAAGAAAGCTTGCATTCCTCAGCCTTTCTTGCAGCTAGCCAATGGGATGTATGCAGAAGTGATGGCTGTCCCTTCTGCGTTCCCCTGGGAAGAGAAGGGGTATGCCTCCTTCCATGTTCCCTCCTCCTCCCTGCTGGCTGGAATGCGGGCAGACAAGGCCAATACTGTCTGCTGGAGAGATGGACAAGGTAGAAGGAATACAGACCCAAACAGCCTCAGAGTGCACTGCCTCACCAGCGTGGGATTTCAAGGAGAGAAAACTCAAAGTGTAGCTTGTTTAAGCCAACACTACTTTGAGTCTCTGTTAACGGCAGAGATTTGGCTACCTGTAGAACAGGAAGCTCTGTGAAGCCAGGGAACAGGTCCACCTTGGTCATCACCATGTGCTCCCGGCACCCAGAAGGTCCTTGATTATTGTATGATGAGTGAGTGAATGAGTTCTTTGGGGGCTGGACCCTTTCTCAGCCATCTCGGGGACCGCCACAGCACCCAGCTCATGGAGTGAAGTTGTATAGAAATCTAGAGCAGCACTATCCGCTAGAACCTTCTGTGAGGCAGGAAATGCTCCATGTATGCCTGTTGTCCAGTAAGGTACCGCATGCGGCTGGCGGCCACCATGCTGGACAGTGCACACCAGGCTAGAAGGGAGTGTTGAGATGCAGCCCCTCCCCTAATGCAGGAGCTGCCAGCCTGCTGAAATCAGGTAGACACTTGTCCCAACCCTGACACACGAGCCAGGCCACCAGGCAGAGGAGGCCTTCGAGCCCCTGCTCCTGGCCCCCTCAGTGAGGGTCACACTGAGGACTCACGTCATGGAGGCAGCACGGCCAATCACAGCGGCCAGCCCTCCCTAGTCATCCAATTCCTGCTGACACCTACCACCACCGGCGAGGGCAGGAAGCCCAGATCTGCCTCATGGTAAGGGGTGCCAAGCAGCCTCACCAGTCCCAGGCTGCCGGAGAGGGCAGCGGAGAAAGAGGGTGGACTTACCATGTGCCGGGTCTATGCTGAACCCTTCACAGCCACGCACTCTGAGACAGGTGGAGGAGGGCGGGGTCTGTGGCGTGCCAGGCCCGGCGCTGTGACACGGGGGGCAGCGCTCACATCTTGACTCTTCCCGTTTTACAGAAAAGAAAGTTGAGGCCAGAGAGGGGCAATTCACCCAAGGTCACACAGCAAATGCACTGGCAAAGACAAAAAGAGAACAGAGAACTATCTCGCTCCAGAGACTTCTCTTCTCCCATCCCAGGCTGTAGAGCTTGGCCCCAGGACAGCGTCCCCACTGTTGCTTCACCCTGCCGCTCCTCCCAGGCCACCTGTACCCTTCCCTGCCACTCAGAGAGGATCTCCCTGTCAGGAGTCAGGATGGAGCCAGAACGGCTGGATGCAGCAGAGGCGGACCCCCACCTCAGACCTCACACCAGCCTGCAGTCCTGGGACCAGCAGTCCTCACAAGACCACCAGCGCTCTCACTGCTGCATCTACCCCACCTCCGTGTACCCGGGAAGGGGGAAGCATCATCATCCAAGCTGGCTGCTGGCCTAGCAAGTCAGTGGAGAAAGAAAGCTTCCTCTGGGGGGCGCTCGGCAACCCTGCATGGGATACAACTTAATGGGCCCACTGGTTGGAAACAGCAGGAGTCCCTTGGGCAAAAGTCAAGTGGGCAAGGGGAAGGCAGGAAGTATGCCCAGCACTGTGCTAATCTATTTTAATTTTTTTTAATGTTTATTTATTTTTGAGAGAGAGAGAGAGAGCAACAGAGCATGAGTGGGGAGGGGGAGAGAGGAAAGGACACAGAATCTGAAGCGGGCTTCAGGCTCTGAGCTGTCAGCACTGAGCCCGATGCAGGGCTTGAACCCACAAACCATGAGATCATGACCTGAGCTGAAGTCGGAAGCTTAACCGACTGAGCCACCCAGGTGCCCCTGTGCTAATCTCTTTAAACAGGTGACTTTATTTAATCCGCATAGCCCCCCTCCTACTTGGTCCATGCTACAGATGGGAAAACAGAGGCATGGTGAAGTCACTTACTAGAAATCACACAGCCCAGCCGGCAGGAGGTGGTGCTCAGGTTCCGGAAAATAACGAGGTCATGGGAATTTGGGAGGCGTCTGCTGCTTCCTGGAGAAGGCTTTGAAACCCTGGGAAGGGGCAGTAGGAGAAGGGTCTGGAGAAAGGGTCCCCTAGCAAGGTGTCAGGTGGGAGCCTGGAGGGGGTGGGTCAGGGCATCAGACCTCACACAATTCCCAGGGCAGGAGACAGATGAAGCCCAGCTCCGGCAGTGACACCTGGCATTCGCCTCTTCAGCATCTTCTGTCACTCAGTCCTTACTGTCCTTACCCCCACACCTCTGGACGATCCCACTGCACCTAGGCCTAGGGGATCTTGCATGGCTCTGGAGGTCCAAGTAGTGACCAGCAGCCAAGTGGGCACAGGCCTGGGGTTGAGCCAAGCTTCCAGCCCACTGTTGGGAGGGGGGAGGCCCAGGACAATGATGTGACACTGGCTCTGAGACTAGCAGCGTTGTAAATAAGAGAGGAATCCATCTCGCACCCACCCACCAGGCCAGACTGCTGCCTGCCAGGCTCCTTCCCTGCAGGGCCTTGCCCTCTCCCACATGACGACTCACAGCTACACGTGGGCTCTAGCCCGTGGGAAGGGGAAAGAAAAAGGGGAGGGATGTCTCTGCCCTTTAAGGCCACCATGCAGAAGGAGCCACTGTCACTGGGAGAAAACAAGGTTGGGGTGTGAGCTGTGTGGCCGGGTTTGTGTCTGTCTGCCAGTGGGGCTGGGAAGCCAGACACTTGCAGTCCTGTCCTGTCTCCAGCTGCAGAGATCAGAGCGAGTCACTGTATATACTCTGTGGCACTGTTTTCCTCTCTGCACCAAACGTTTGGCCAAAATAGCCTCTGAGGGGTCCTCAGTGGAAGACTCTGAACCAATAGTCTCTCGAGGCCATTGAGGCACAGTCTTGGGGAAGGAAAGGTGAAATCAGGCTGTGGGTGGCTCCCTCGACTGTACTGGGAGGCCAGGGGCAAGCAATGCACCCCAGGCCATTGACACAGCCCCCGAGCTCCCAAACTTTCTTGGAAAATCTTCTATGAACTGCTGCTAATACGTCAGGTAACTTTTTTATTAAGTGCTTGTTATACACCAGGCTTGGAGCTAAGGGCTAGCATTTATGAGTATTTTCTATATGCTGGGCATTATTTTAAGTGCTTTACAACTTCCACTTCGCTTAAGCCACACAACTTCTCTGTGATACAGGCGCTGTTGTTATCACCACAGGAATAGCAAACCTGTAAAACAAGAACCAACCACTATGAAAAAGGAGCATTCAGAGAACAGGAAAGAACATTCGAAAACGTAAGCGTTCACAGTAATCATGAAAGCCCAACCAAGACTGAATAGCAGAATGGACACACCTGAGAACCAAATCAAAGCGACAGATGAGAGACAGAGAGACAGAGAGAGACAAATTATGAGAGAAAAATGCCAGAGCCGCGGTTCAATGGAAGGAATTGAATTCACATGCAGAAATGAAGATGGATCAAAATCACCTTCCCAGTGAAATCTGGCCCCTCCTTGCTCCGGCAGAGAGATGTTGATGGATAACAGGGAGTTGGTGAGTCATTCCTGCCTAGTTAAAGCCCTCGAGGTTTAGTGTGTGCTTTTTAAGCCACCCTTGTACTTGAGGTCCCCATCTCCTTTCCCCAGGTGCCTATCCTGGTAGTCCGGGAAGTTGCTAGCTATCACGGGCCCCAAGCAAACCACAGGGAACCAGTGGGGCTGGGAAGTGGCCACTGATCGGCACCCACAGGGCAGGCTTAACAGGTAAGCGGGGGGGGGGGGGGGGGGGGGGGTTCTGTGTCAGAATCTTGGACTTACACGAAGATACCGAGAGCACTGGGCGGGCACCACGCCAGCCTGACAATAGCCACCTGGCAGATTCAGGGAGGAACTCCTTGTCATTTCAAAACACAACAAGGAAAACGGTGACCCAAGTGGGAAAAAGATGTAAACAGAATGTGCAAATGGCCAGTGCATGCACAGGGAAATTTCTAACATCACCACTGATCAAAAGAACACAAATGAAAACGTGCTGTCTTCATCCAACTGACAAGGACATTTTAAGTTATAACACTGTTGGGAAGAGGTACATTTCCAGAAAGCAACCTTGCAATATAGACATCACTTTTCAGTCTGTAAGTCTACTTTTAGGAACTGATCACAAAGAAGTGATCGGATTTGTTGGCAGATTTCTATACAAGCTTGTTCTTCCCAATGTTGCTTCCAGCTGAGAAAAATTAGAAACCACTGAATGAATGTCCAGCCAAAGGAAAGTGATAATGAACAATGCCCCATCTATGTAGTGGAATATCATTTATCTATTTAAATTGGGTTTTCATAAGACTATTTGATAAAAGTTACAGTGAAAAAAGGCAGGATGAAAAATTTATGTAGGAGTTATTCTATATGTGATTATGTAAAGAATATATGTTTATAGAAAACATTAGAGGGGCTTCTGGGTGGCTCAGTCGGTTAAGCATCCGACTTCAGCTCAGGTCATGATCCCAAGGTCCGTGAGTTCGAGCCCTGCGTTGGGCTCTGTGCTGACAGCTCAGAGCCTAGAGCCTGCTTCGGATTCTGCGTGTGTGTGTGTGTGTGTGTGTGTGTGTGTGTGTGTGTGTCTGCCCCTCCCCCACTCATTCTCTCACTCTCTCTCTTTCTCTCTCAAAAATAACCATTAAAAAATTTTTTTTCTTTTTTTTTTTAATTTTTTTTAATGTTTATTTATTTTTGAGACAGAGAGAGACAGAGCATGAACAGGGGAGGGGCAGAGAGAGAGGGAGACACAGAATCTGAAACAGGCTCCAGGCTCTGAGCGGTCAGCACAGAGCCCGACGCGGGGCTCGAACTCACGGACCGTGAGATCATGACCTGAGCCGAAGTCGGACGCTTAACTGACCAAGCCACCCAGGCGCCCCTAAAAAAAATTTTTAAATGAAAGTATTTATATTGAATAATGGGATTACAAGTGATCTTTTTTTAGCATTTTATTTTTCACTTTTCCAGATTTTCTACAATGAATATATACTACTTCTATAACCAGAAAAAAAATATCGTTTGATTGTGCAACTTGGTATGTTATTTTTTAAATAGGTTTTTCATTAGTATAGTAGTAAATGCTCTCACTGCCCTCAAATCAGAAAATACAGACAGGTATAAAAAAGAAGAAAACGCTCATCTGTAATCCCATCATTGTTAACGTTTTCTTGCTATATTACAAAAATGGAAACACATCATACATACTATTTTAGAGACTTTGTAAAACTCGTGACTACAAACATGTAACATAAAATTGACCATCTTAACCATTGAAATGTGCAGTCAGTGGCATTAAGTACATTCACACTGTTGTGCAACCATCCCCACTATTTCCAAAATTTTTCATCTCCCCAAACTGAGACTCTGTCCCCATTAAACACTAACTCCCCATTCCCCTTCCCGTGCCCCTGCACCCACCCCTCTACTTTCTGTCTCTGTGAGTTTGACCACTCCAGGGGCCTCATAGGAGTGGGATCATACAATATTTGTCCTTTGGTAACTGGCTTCTTTCATGAACCAGAATGTCCTTGAGGCTCACCCATGTTGTAGCATGTGACAGTGTTTCTTTCCTTTTAAAGGCTGAACCTTGGGGCGCCTGGGTGGCGCAGTCGGTTAAGCGTCCGACTTCAGCCAGGTCACGATCTCACGGTCCGTGAGTTCGAGCCCCGCGTCAGGCTCTGGGCTGATGGCTCGGAGCCTGGAGCCTGTTTCCGATTCTGTGTCTCCCTCTCTCTCTGCCCCTCCCCCGTTCATGCTCTGTCTCTCTCTGTCCCAAAAATAAAAAATGTTGAAAAAAAAAAATTAAAAAAAAAAAAAATAAAAAATAAAGGCTGAACCATATTCTATCACATTTTGCTTATCCATTCATCCATTGATGGACAGTTGGGTTGTTTCTAGAGCCTTTTCAAACAGAACAATATATTGTGTACCTCTTCCTGTGCCAATAATGATAAATTAATAGCAGTTACTTTTTTTAAAAAAAATTTTAATGTTTATTTATGTTTGAGAGAGACTCAGAGTGCAAGGAGGGGAGGGGCAGAGGGAGAGGGAGAAACAGAATCTGAAGCAGGCTCCAGGCTCTGAGCTGTCAGCACAGAGCCCGACGTGGGGCTCAAACTCACGAACCATGAGATCATGACCTGAGCCAAAGTCAGATGCCCAACCGACTGAGCCACCTAGGTGCCCCAAAAGCAGATACTTTTAAACATTTTACTTATTTTTTGAAAGAGAGAGAGCAAGTGGGGGAGCAGGAGAGAGAGAGAGAGAGAGAGAGAGAGAGAGAGAGAGAGAGAGAGAGAGAGAGAAGAGAATGAGAGAGAAAGAAAATCTCAGATTCCACACCCAGCATGGAGACCGATGCGTGGCTCAATCCCATGACCATGAGATCATGACCTGAGCTGAAATCGAGTCAGACACTTAACCGACTGAGCCACACATGTGCCCCAATAGCAATTACTTTTATTAAGTTGCCTAGTATTCTATATTTGGTAAATCTTTTTTTTTTTAATAATGTATCTTTATTTCTTATTGAGGCATAGTTGACATATGATGTTATATTAGTTTCAGCTGTATAACATAGGGATCCTACCAAATCTGTTCTTTTTTCTTTTTTTTTAAATTTTTAATGCTTATTTATTTTTGAGAGAGACAGAGAGAGACAGACTATGAGTGGGGCAGGGGCAGAGAGTGAGGGAGACACAGAATCCGAAGCAGGCTCCAGGCTCTGAACTGTCAGCACAGAGCCCAACGCAGGGCTCGAACCCATGAACCATGGGACCATGATCTGAGCAAAGTTGGATGCTTAACCAACTGAGCCATCCAGGTGCCCCCTACCAAATCCATTCTTGAAGGACATTTACATTGTTTCCAAATTTTCATATATACAAAACTGCAATAGTCTTTGTGTACTTATCCTACTATTTCTTAAAGATAAATTTGAAAAGTGAGATTTCTGAGTCAAGGGGTATTTTTAGATTTGGTTTCTTTGACCAATTTGTCCTCCAAAAATTATATTAATCTGGATCCCTGCCATCAATGAATCTCAATCCCCAAGTTCCAATATCCTGGTCGGTACTGAATATTAGCACTTCATAAAAAGTGACAACATTTTGGGCAGTTTTTGCCAGTGTGTCAGGTTTTTTAAAAAGTGCCGTTGTTTTCATGTGTATCTCTTGGATTATTGGTGAAGTTGCATTTTTTCCTGTGTTTATATTTTACTGGCAGTTTGTGTTTCTTCGTGGAGTCCTGTCTCTACTTTGTATAGAGATACTGATATTTCTCTTACCGGTGTGTAGGAACTGCACAGGAAGGATGCGTGAACTCTATGCACCAGGGATGTGACCAGCCACGTTTTGAAGCTGCAGGATTTTTTTTTAGATTGATGGAGCCAAATGCAGTTAAGGATTCTGCCTTTGGGGTCATATCTAGCAAATTCCTCTCTTTCAGGGTTACCTGTGGATTAGTCACATTTTCGCCCTGTTGCATAGTGACCCCTGTTGCATTGCTTCCAGTGCTGTCACGGTTCGGTGTTCTCACTTGCTTCTTTAGTCCAGCTGGAATTATTTGGATGGGTGTGTGCTAAGATTAGGACGTCCCCTGTGTCTAAAAGTCAAGGCCAGCCATCCCTGGATGACCAGTCTTCCCTGCACACTCTCTGGGCTTCAGCACTTCCTCCTGTCATGAGTTGGCCTTTTGCATAATCCCCACCTTCAAGAAAAACTCTTTTCCACAGCGAGCTGAGCAGGAGCCCTATTGAGCCCTATCGCACGGCCTTTCCCAAAGGCATTTGCCCTACAGAAGAGGATTCGGGAGAAGCTACCAGGTTGGGGGTGGGGGGAGGGTCCAGACAGTGGCATTTCAGGAACCACCACTGACATGTAATGGATGAGCCATCGTGGGACCCAGGAGCTACTTCTTCAACTGGCCAAACCGGCAGGCACCCACTCTGCCCCCAGTTTGGGATGATTTACTGTCAATGTCACACTGCACATCAGTCTTTCAGCAGAGCACACTATCTCCCTCGGTCCTCACAGTACATATCGCTTTCCATCCTGACTTCTCAGCTGAAGGGGGAGCCACACAGAGGACCGTGTCTGGTGATACCACCTACACACAGCAGAGGCAGGATGGGGGCTTTCCTGGTGCCTATCCTCGAGGTTTCTGCCACAGGAAGGGACCCGTCCCAGGAGCAGGGACCCATAGGGAGCTCCAGCTGTCAGGTCAGGGCTGTGTGGGACCTTGCAAGCCATAGGTGCTGACACGAGCGGGGCCCAGGGCGGGCAAGGGGCCGAAGCCTGAGGCTCAAGGACCCTCAGCCATCTCACCCACACCCACTCCTCTGAGTCCCAGCCCCCACCCAGGGTCGCCAAACACGCAAGGCATCCTGAGATGTGCTTCCCTGAAACCTCCCTGTTCTCTGTTACAGGAGCACTTCATCCACTCATTTACCTGGCGCGCATTTATGGAGAACTTACCATATGCCCGGTGCTGGCCCGGGTATACTGCAGTGCTTACCGTGTACCCAGTACTGGTCTGGGGATACAGCCATTAACTAGAGGCAAAAGCCCATCTTCTGGAGCTTTTATTCCAGTGGGAATAAGCAAGGAGAGGAGTAAAGGGACATGGCGTAACTCCTCATGCGAATAAGTGCTAGGAACAGTTACTAATACTCACCCAACAGCTTTTATGTCCTCATGGAGGTTCTAAGGAACCAATGTCCTGTGACCAGGACAGACAGAGGGAAGCTGCTTCAGGGTGGCCAACCGGGGAGGGCCTCTCTGAGGAGGTGACACTGGGGTGAGGAGGAGTTTTTAGGAGGAGCCAACGGAAGGCAATCCAGGCCAAGGGAACAGCACATGCAAAGGCCTCAGGAGGGAAAGAGCATGTGGGTTTGAGGCGCTGACAGGAAGCCGAGGCTGTGAGCCAGGCAGTTGTGGGGGTGAGGCAGGAGCAATGGAGAGGAGGCCAGAGAAGGCCAGGGATTCCAACATTCAGCACACCGCAACCCACGGTGAGACTTCACCTTCCGGCCTCGCCAGCTTGTGTGTTAGCAAAAGTCTCACCCCATCACCTAACCCGCGCTCCTGGCACTGAGTGCTGGGGTTTTCTATTCTGTCTATTCTGCTCTGCTCTCCTCAAAAGGAGGGAGGAAGAAGAAAGGAAAGGAATGCAACCCCTGCAATTAACCTCCTGACCCCCTGAGGGGCTGCAACTGGCAGTTTAACGCCAGGCCGTTGTAGATGGAAATAAAGATTTTTGTTTGTTTGCTCGGCACAGTGGGAGTCCACGGCGGCGTGTTTAGGGGAGGGAGAGACTGGACCAGACTGAGGTTTTAAAGACTATCCTGCTGTTGTATGCAAAAGGGAGTGTCTGGGGTGTGTCAGTCAGTCAGCCAGAGTCCCCGAAGGACAGACAACGCCCTCAAAAGGGTGATACTGAGTTAAAGACCGGGCTCTCCGCGCAGGTGGGGCAGGTGAGGGGCAGTCCCACAACCAGTCACCCCCACCAAGGCCGGAAGGAGCTGGAGGAACCGCGTGGGAAGGTAGGGGCCAGCAGCGGGCCAGAACCTTGGTTCAGGGGAAATGCCTCACCCCTCTCCGCTCCCACCTCCCATTGTCTGCCTATCATTGGCCCAACCACACAGACATCCCCTCTGAGGTGCAAGGTCAGCCTCCAGGACATAGCAGAGGTCCCTGACAGGGGTGGGGAGCAGAGTGGGGCCAATGGAAGAGCCAGGTGAGAGCCGGAGCTGGCTGGGGCGGGCTAGCAGCAGAGGAAATGGCCTTGGGAACATGAAGGTAGAACCCCAGGACCAGCCTGTGGGTTGGATTAGACTCCTGCAGAAAGGGCTTTTTTCCACTTTGGGGGCTCTTCAGAAAACACAAGATGCAAGATGTAGTGGGGGCCCAGGGTGGGTGAGGGGAGAGCACAGGTGTCAAGGCACACAGGCATTGTGGGCAGCCAGGACACTCAGAGTATCTCCCCACCAGGAAGGTGCAGGCGTCCCCTGGTCAGAGCGCCAGGGCAGGGCGGGCTGTGTGAGGTGCCCCCTTCCGTCACCAGGCCACGGGCAGCCCAGGGGTTGCAGAGTGGGGCGCAGGGCAGAGGAGTGGCTGGGAACAGGGCACCCTTGGAGGTCGGGACAGGGCTCTTCCCTGCTGGTCCATCCACACCAGGGCGCCCTGGGTGTGTCACCACCCAGGTGTGGCATTTGAGCTAAAGGGGATCATGCTGGAATGTTCCTAAGGCACAGCAAAAAACGACAGACAGGCCGAGCTCAGCCTGGGGTGGCATCTGGGGTGGGGGGACGAGCCCAACCCAGCAGGATGGAGGAAGGTGTGTGACACTCATCATCTCCCGGACCCCAACGTGCTGGGGGGAGGGGCACGGGAAGCGGCAGAGCCAGGCCTGGATGGCACCTTCCCTCCATGCTTGCTTGCCAGACGTGTTTACCTCTACGTCCAGCTGCAAGTTAGAGCCCAGTAAGTGGGTCATGGCGATCCCTTTAGTGAAGTGCAATCAGCATTGTTCGGAACAAAACCGAAGGGTACAATCAAAAGGGAAAGGAAGGAAAACATCAGAGTTCATTGCAGGCACCAAAACAGTCACTGTCCCCTGAAGAGTCCCTTTCAGGCTTGCTCCAGAGGACGGGTACTTTTTAAAGTGGGGGGGGGGGGGTCACTGCGTTTGCAGACAAGGGTCCTTGCTTCCCTTCTTTGCACTCTCGCTCCAGATGGCCAGCTCCTGCTGCTGTCCCGTCCCCGCTCCCTGGGACCTGCCCAGGCTCTCCTCTCTGGCTTTTCACCTCCCTTGGCTCACCGCATCATCCTCTTGACTGTTTTTGTCCCCATCTTACTGGGGAGGAGGGAATCCAGGGAGGAGGATGTCCCGTCCGGGACCCTATGGCTTCCTGCCCTGCCTGTGCACACCGGTACTGACCCCAGGTGAGGCTGGGGGGAGATGGGAGAGGCCACATGGGGTGGGTATACTGGGGGCCGTGAGAGGACTCCCCCTACCGACTCCTGTGGGCTCTGGGGCCATGAGAATCAGGGCAGAAGGGCTAGGGAGGGATGGCATCAAGGAGACAGGTGTGTGTGCTCTAGCTACCAGGTACAGGCTCCATTCTGGGTGCTGAGGAGAAGGCAGCAGACAAGGTCAGCGCAGCCCCTGCTCCCTGGCACTTACAGGAACACCTGTCGGGAAGAGAGCTTACCTGTAACGTGGTTGAAGAAAACCAGCCACAGACTGAGACAGAGAAAAAAGAGGAACAGAAGGCATAGTTATACTGCAATGTCAAGACAGGCTTCTCTTACATGGAAGGGCCCAGCCAGGCTGAGAATCACACGAGAGCATCTCTAGCCAAGAGCTCGGCACATGCAAAGGCACTGAGGTGAGACAGACCAAGACAACACCAGTGTGTCCGTAGCATGGTCAGCACAGGCAGTGGAGCAGAGGTCAGCAGGCCAGAGGGAAGGGCTTGTTTCCAGCCAAGGCCAGTGAGGAGTTGCACAGAGCTCTTCACTATCCTGCCGTTCAGCCCCGGATCTGCGGTCCTGGGCTAGCATGGTTCAGGGCCGCCACATTCTCTCAGTCGGCTTCCTGGTGACTTATGAATGGGTTCTCCCTGGTTCAAAACAGAACGCACCAGGGGCGCCTGGGTGGCTCGGTCGGTTAAGTGTCCGACTCTTGGTTTTGGCTCAGGTCATGATCTCGTGGTTGTGAGATCGAGGCCCGTATTGGACCTGACAGCACGGAGCCTGCTTGGACTCCTCTTTCCCTCTCTCTCTGCCCCTCCCTCTCCCACGCGCCCACTCTCTCTCTCTTTCCCAGAAACTAAAATTAAAAAAACAAACAAACAAACAAACAAAAACCATTTAAAACCAAAACAGAACGCCCGAGGCGCCCTCCCTGTGCTGAGCCCCGAGCAAGGCACGAAGGGAATGGAAGTCCGTGCCTGGTGAGTGAGTGTGTGCCCAGCATGCCCATTGCTGGGACCATGGCTGCCTATGTTTGTTTTCAGGGTAGCAGAGTTTTCTGTGTAACTCATGCGCACAGCAAGTAAGTCGAAAAGTGGAAATGGGTGTTCAATAAAGAGCCAGTGTGCCTCCTACTGTCACCCCCTCCCACAGTGCCCCTGCCCAGAGGCCACCCTGAGGTCATCTCCATGGGTTTGCCAAGCAGAAAAGCGTGTCCATCTTTAATACACAGTGGAGTCTAATACACACACACACACACACACACACACACTTCTTAACAATCTCCCTGGGGTTGTTCTGTGTGGATACAGCGGATATTCCCTGATACTTCAGTTCCACTGTGCATGTGACTCACCATTCACTGCCAGCGCCCCCTGTAGCATAATGGGCCGAGCAGGGGAAGGAGAAAGGGAAGGGGGGGGGGTGGAGCTAGGTCAAGGATATTTGCATTTTTAAAGTTGGGTTAACATCTGCAAGGTGTGTCACTGGCTCTTGATAAGAGAATCAAAGGGAATTGGGTTAACCCACTCCTAACCCCTTTGCCCAGTTACTGCCAGCCCCACCAGCAGCCCTGCCCGGCTCCCGTTCCTCTTGTAGGCGGGGAGAGGGATCACTATCTCGCCCCTGCAGGGCTGGGCCCTCCACACTGACCCAGCCTCAGGCCATCCTTCATCCTCAGGAGCAAGACCTCAGGAGCTGCCTGAAAATGGCTCTTTATCTGGTTCAGTCCTCACCGGGACTTTATTCTGTGCCTCTGGCCACTTGTTGCAAGAGCAAATGTGTCCCATACAGCACTGGGTGTGTTGCCACTGTCGGAGAAACCAGGAGAATTCGGGGGCGAGAACAGCTAGGGGCCCGAGAAGTGAGCCTCCAACTGTGGGCCGGGCAGTGGGGCATGTGGCAGTCAGGCGGGGTTCTGGGATGCAGGCCTCCGCCTTCCGTGCAAGGCCCTGAAGAATGTGCCCGCCTCAGACACAACATCCCAGTTCAGTCCGCATTATGAGTCACCGCTGCGTGTCAGCTACCACCTGGGCATTTGAACCACAGCAGCAAACACACAGGCAAAGACTTCTGCCCTCGAGGAGCTTGCGTTCTATCGGGGAAGACAGAAAACAGACAGCAGAAAGGCCCACACAGGCAATGATAGGAGAGGTCAGAAGGGGGATACGCGGTGGAGAAGAACTGAAATAGAGTGCTGTGCTCAGGAGCCCCAGGCCAGAGACGCAGGAGGCAGTCTGGAACAGGCCACTGGGAGTGAGGCTTGTTGAAGTGACAGCAGTCTTTCTAGGGGAAGGGAAGAGGAGAGGGTGCAAATGCCCTGAGGCAGCCGGCCTGTGGTAGCTAAGAAAGCAAGGAAGTTAGTGTGGCCACAGCAACACAGGGAGAGTCAAAGGAGAGGGGCAAGGTTGTATAAGGTGGAAGCCAGGAGAGCACTTGGAGACTCTGTAAGATGGATGAAGGTGTCTGAGGCAGGGGAGCGGCCGCGGCGTGAATCCAGCAGGACACACAGCGGGACCAAGAGCTTAGCCCAGGCCAGGCTCTATTCCAAGAGCTTTGCCAGTATTAATTCACTTAATGCTCACATAGCCTTATACAGCATGTGCACTCATGGTCCCGTCCTATAGGTAAGGATGCTGAGGCACAGAGATGTGAAGGAACTCACCCCCGGTCACACAGCTGAAAGATGGCAGAGTCTGGATTTGAAGGCAAGTCATCTGAAGCCAGAGCGCAGGCTCTTGAAGAGCCATAAGTTTGGGACAAAAAAAAGTCACAACCTTCATCCTGAGGGAGGACATCTGTAAAGAAAATAGAAGACTGAGTCCTCATCAGAGATGGGAAGCAACAGAGGCCCAGAAGGTCAAGCTCGGGTCTGACCGCCAGGCAGTCCCACTTCCCCACCCCTGACCCCACACTGGAGGTGGGAGCCAGGATGATCGCTACCCGGGAGGGTGGCGGCCCCAGGCACAGAGCATTGCTCAGGAGTGTAAGCATTGACACCCCCTTGGGATGGTGCAGGTTGTCCAACAGAGCAGGCAGACAGGGTTGGACATGGGACCAGAGGTAGGGGGAGCCTGTGTACCAGGGCCTTGGAGGAGGCGTTGACGGACAGGAGTCAAGAGTAGCGGTCACATGAAGGATGCTTGGTGACGGAGGGGGGCCCACATGTAGGGGATACTGACCACTGGGGAAGGCATAACCATGCAGGGGAAGAGGCCGCCAGAGGCTCAGAGGCCTGCCAGCTGTGTGGCCTCCAGATGTTTGGGTCTCAGTTTCCCCATCTGTTAAACAGAGAAGAAAAATGCCAGGGGCAGCTGGCTGGGACAGACAATAACTCCAAGTCTGAGAAAGGATCAGGAACGCTACTTAGCTGGTTGTAGAATCCTTTTGTCTTACTCTTGCCCCCGGAGGGCTTCTGTCACTCAGGGCTGTTTCTCAGGGGTGCAGTTTGAAGCTCATGTCTTTATTTTATTTCATTTTTAATTTTTTCTAACGTTTATTTATTTTTGAGAGACAGAGAAAGAGCATGAGTGGGGGAGGAGCAGACAGAGAGGGAGACACAGAATCCGAAGCAGGCTCCAGGCTCTGAGCTGTCAGCACAGAGCCCGTGGGGCTCAAACCCACAGACTGTGAGATCATGACCTGAGCTGAAGTCGGACGCTTGACCAACTGAGCCACCCGGGCGCCCCGAAGCTCATGTCTTTAAAAATAGTTTCTGTCTTCTGCCAGCAAGCTTCTGGGGGCTCAGCATTTTTCTGCAAAATACGTAAACATGTCCCAGCCGTATGTTACCACTGAGTTTTCAAGTTTGTTTGGTTTGGTTTATTAGTGGGCGTATTTTCATCCACGCTGGCTTACATCCTTCCTTGCTTTTTCCTCCCCCGAAGGCCCTTGGCTTCTATGCTGCAACTATCTGTCTTGCCCTGAAGAGGAACTCCCGTGTCAGTCCACAGGCCTCCGAGCTTCTGACTCCCGCGTTCTGGATGCCTGTCAACCACATCTCCCGTTTTCGCACATCCAGCCATTATTCCAGTATTACCGCCTGGACTTTGTTGATTTTTCTTTTTATCTTCCTTGTCCACGTGCAACAGATTTGAGGCCTTCTTCATCTCATCAAATAACGAAATCAGCCATTTTCTGATATTTACTTCTCTTTCAAGTAAGATATTTATCCCAAGGGGGGAACCATTTTTTTTCCCCTGCTCTCATTGAAATTCATCAAAACTTTGGAACGATGCTATGCCTTGGGATCGGCCTTTCCAGGTGACTTCATCTGTATTCGTGCCTTGTCTGCCGTCTTTTTGCCAGTGACTTGTAAATTTCCGTCTCCTGCTGGGACCTCTCCCCTGAATTCCCATCTTTTGCACCCAGCCACCTGTTTGTAGCTCCACATGAATGTCTCTGAAACACCACCAACCCTCGGTGATTGCTCTCCCTTGACCCCAGCAGGCTCACCCCTACTATCTGTGGAACCCGGGGTGAGAGGGAAACAGAGGCGCCGTCTACCTGCTTCTCCTCCTGTCCCAGATCCGTCCAGAGCTTCAGGGCTAGCACACACGTGCATGAACACTGGGGCCCACGCTCTGTCCACACCCACATCCACATCCACAAACAGCACCCTTGCTTTTCCTGGGCCTCAGGGCGCACACTCCTGTGATGCACCCTCCCTCCTGGAGGGGCAGGTCTGGGGCCAGGCTCCAAGTCATCTGGGCGGGGAACTCTGAGGTCCAGATCCTGAAGAGTCACCCCAACACCCTCTTCCTGGCCCCACAGCCGACCATCTACCCGGTCCTCTAGATTTTCTTTCAGCCTCTCCCTCCCTAGTCCCTGGGTTTGTCCATACCACCTCCCTCTCATCCAGAGGCCAGAGCCACGGCTCTTCCCACATGTGCTCTTGTCTGCTCCAATCCATCCCAACTTTTGAAAGATGTTAATGAGCTGAAGTCCCCAGGTGAGTGGTCTCCCCTTGCACAACACAGACTCCATCCACCCCCTGCGGCCACCCCACACCCCCCCTTGCTCTCAAGGTCAGCCCATTGACCACGGCAAGTGCGACGTCATCCCTCCGGGTCTCCCGTCCAGACGTAGAGCTGCCTCTCCATCCCTTGAGTCTGGGCTGGCCTGTGACTCACCTTGGTCCACAGAACGTGGCAGCAGTGAGGTTGTGCCCCTCTGAGCCTGGGCTTCCTAAGGCCCTGCAGCTCCCACCCACACCCCTGCCCGGCTTTGGCGGGACAGGCCCCGGCTGGCCCACAGGGGAGCAGGGAGGAGCCCTCTCACACCCAGGACCTCCGAGGCCCCCAGCTCCAACAACCTGCCCGCTGACCTCAGACATGCAAGCAAGCCCTGCCGGGCCCAGGTGGAGAGTCACAGAATCACAAGCAAATTCAGTGGCTGTTGTTTTAAGCACTACATTTTGGGGCCGTTTGTTATAGGGCAAAAGCTGACGGAAACTTCCACGTAGTTCTTTGAGCTCCCCGGGGCCTTCCTGACCTCTGGCCTTTCACGTGGGTCACTGCCCCTCTGGGTCCTGCTTCATCCTGATTTGCTGGCTCGGCTCTGCCTCAGCCTTCCGACTTGGGCTTTCCCGCTGTCCCTGTCCCCAACCCCTCTGCTCCTCAGAGCCCCATCATCCCTGCCACCTCTCTGCCCTCCTCCTCCCCGCCTCAGCTTCACCCTCTCCAGCTCACATGGACCCTGGAGGGGCCTCCCTCTAGTGCTTCTCCTGTCCACGAAGCCCTTTGCTCACTCCCTGTGACAGTCATCATCTGATTCACATCTCTCTGCCCTAAGGGGCCATGAGCTCCATGTGGACAGAGACCACCGCAGACCTCCAGTTCCTGCCACGTGCCCGGCAGATAGTAGGAGCTCAGTACACGTTTGCTGGGTGAATAAATGACTGAACAAATGATTTACGTCTGCATCCTCTTTCCCCGACAGCAATAAAGGTTTGCTGCAGGCTGGAATGTACGGGCGCGCTGCAGCCCTGCTGAGTGACCGCCAAGCCCTGCCTGGGGACTGAGAATTCCTCCAGAGCCCAGCGGTCACTCACCGCGTGCTCTGGTCACTCCTGGGTGCTCAGGCCAAAGTCACTTCCGGGGCCCTCACTGGCTTCTCTGTCTCATGACCCGTGGCGCCCCGCAAAGGCTCACCACGTACATGCGACCCTGCCCCTCTTCCCAGCATCCAGAACCCTGCCACATCGTCCTGGGTCCAAAACCCACCAACCGCTTCCCACTTCACCCGGGGCTCCTGGACAGCGTGTCTCCCAGGAAGAGGTACACGAACAGCATCACCTCCTTCAGGTCCCTGGACCAAAGTCCCCTTCCCCGGAAGACCTGTGCTGACCACTCTGTACGACAGAATAACTCCCCCACCCCAGACCCTCCGTGGCACCCTTACCAAGGTTCAGCTTTCTTGCCATTGCCTCTTCTCCATCCAGCCTGCTGCCTGTTGGGATGTTTATGCATTGTCTCCCTTTCTCCATGAGAAGGTTGGATCTTTGAGGGGAGAGATTTTGACTATTTTTGTTCTTTTCTGCATTCCCATGTGCCTGGCCGGTGATGAGGGCTCAATAAGTCTTTCTTGAATGACTGAAGGAATAACTTCACACTGCTCAGTCAGTCCCCCACCCCCCAGGGGTCATTCCAAGGTCTCGTCTCCAACCTCAGCCCAAGCACGAACACCTGCCTGGCTCCCACCTACGACGGGGGCAGAGAAGGACCCAGCTGTCAGCAGCTCAGCCCTTGCGTGCTCCCCATGGGCCCCTCTGCCCCCGTTCCAGGCTCACCAGAGCTCCTTCACGGCGGCCACACTCTTCCCCAAGGTGACCCCCCTTCTGCTTCATGTGGGTCGGGAGGGGCTGTGCATTTCTGGTTGTCACTGGGCAACCGTGTTCCAGAGCCCAGTAGCTCTGCCCGCCCTGTAGGTCTGAAGCCTGCCTCTTAAAGCCTTAGGAGCATGGCTCTCCAGCCCAGTTCAACAAACATTTCCTAGATCCCCACTCAGTCCACACTTAGGAGGAGAGAGCTGTGCTTGCTCTCCGGCCCCCGGGTGCCAGACTTGGAGCGGGCAGAAGTGAGACACTACCCGGACCACCGGACCACAAAGGGGGCCAGCACAGGCAAAAGCATCCAACTTCTCATCACCCCCTTGTCACTAGTACAATCTGACCAAACGTTCCCAGAGAAGCAGACCCACCAGCGTGCCTCCTACCCTTCAGGAGGGCCATCCACGGCCGAGTCTGAGGGCACCGTGTCGACAAGAACAAATGTTAAGGCTCCAGTGAGTATGTGGGTTATTCACCCTCTTTTACATTGTTTAAATTTTTTTAGTTGAATTGAATATATTATGATATCCTTAGGTGCGGGAAATAGCCCACTCCCTGTCTTATCCTCAGGGCCTACTTAGCCAATAGCTGGCGTAGAGAAATTCTGGTTGCGTTGGCTACATAACAAATACAACACAACTTACTGGCTTAAAACAGTGACAACACTTATTTTGCTCCCAGATCTTCAATTTGAGTGTGCCTCAGTGGGGATACTACGCTTCTGCTCCACTTGGCATCAGCTGAGGTGATTCAAAGTCTGGGAGTCGAAGTGATCTGCAAGATTGCTCATCACATTTCTGGGAATTGACGCAAACTCTCGGCTGAAGTCTTAGCTGGGGTTACCAGCCAGGACATCCACACACAGCCTCTCCACGTGGCCAGGACTTCCTCACCACGTGGACACTGGTTTCCAGGGCTGAGAGGCCTGACAGAGAGCCAGGAAGAAACCTTATCATCCCTTCTGATTGAGCCTGGAAAGCCAAACAACCTCCCTTCCACCACATACTATTTGTCAAGACAGTTGCAAAGGCCTCCAGGCTTAAAGGGATAAGAAATAGTCTCTGTGTCCTGATGGGCAGTAGCAAGGTTCTGGAAACACATGCGGGGCTGGACATATTACTCTGGCTATTTGGAGGAAATATTATCTGTCACAAAGGGCTACAAAATGCCTTAAATATCCCAGAAGAATAAAATTATTCCCACCTAGAATTCTGTACCCAGCAAAACTATCAGTCAGGTGAATGTCTGGAAATGCAATTCTTAAAAGTTTACCTCCTGTGACTTTCTCTCAGAGAGCTACTAGGGAATGCTCCACCAAAGCAGGAAAGTAGATCAAAGAAGCAGAAGACACTCCTTGCATGGATTCAATCCAAGGAGGAGGAGAAGGGAGCCCTCAGATGACACAGATGGTACAGAGCAAGAGGGTGGATGGTTCCAGAAGAGATGTGTGTGGGAAAACATGCACATTTATGGAACTGATGGAATATCTTGTGTGTCTGTCCATTAGGAAATGATAGAGTGATTGTAAGGATTTGTGATCATGACATATAGAATAGAACGGAGGACAGAAAGACCAATTGAATAAAACAGAGCCCAGACACAGGCCTGTGTGTAGATACTATATGGCCATGATAACAGTGTAGGTCAGACTGGCAAAATTTAGTATTTATTCTTTATTTTATTTTTGAGAGAGAGATCGAGCGAGCAAGGGAGGAGCAGAGAGAGGGAGACACAGAATCTGAAGCAGGCTTCAGGCTCCAAGCTGTCAGCCCAGAGCCCAACATGGGGCTTGAACTCATGAACCAAGAGATCATGACCCGAGCCAAAGTCGGACGCTTAACCCACTGAGCCACCAAGTCATCCAAGAGTGGCAAAAATTTAAAAGCTTGATGATACAGAATGTTGGCAAGGAAATAGATCAAAGGACACTTGAATTCCCTGTTTATGGCGTGTAGAGTGGCCACTTTGGAAAATGGTTTGGTATCACCCAGGAAAACAACAAAAGCATATCTTCTAACCCAGCAATTCCACTCACCGGTGCACACCCAAGAAAGATTTTTGTATCTGCGCATCAGGAGATATGTACACAATTGGCTTTAGAAGCATTGTTTGTAAGAGAAAAAACTGGACACAGCCCAGTGTCAATAGCAGTAAAACAGATAACTGTGTTATATTCTTACGATGAAATGCTACCATGCAGTGATGAAAACGGTTGAGCCACAGGCACATGAGCCAACACGGATGACTCTCCCAATGCTGAGCAAAAAAGCAAGTCCCCGAAGAAGAAGGGAAAAGGCTTCCATTTCTATGTTCACCACCAGGCAAGACTAAACAAGCTGCTGTCTAAGGACACATACCTGGATGATAAAATTGAACAAGCCAGACAAGGTACACCACAGAAGTCAGGAAGAGGACGCCCCAGGGATTTCTAAGAGACTGGAAAAGTTCCAGTGCTTAGCCTGGGTATTTGTTCTTTTTCTTAAATAAAATTGTTTTTACACATTTTTCTGTATGGTGTATACGTTTCATAATTTTAAAAATGGGAAATCGGGGCCCCTGGGTGGCTCAGCTGATTGACTGACTCTTTTTTTTTTTTTTAATTTTTTTTTTTCAACGTTTTTTTATTTATTTTTGGGACAGAGAGAGACAGAGCATGAACAGGGGAGGGGCAGAGAGAGAGGGAGACATAGAATCGGAAACAGGCTCCAGGCTCCGAGCTATCAGCCCAGAGCCTGACGCGGGGCTCGAACTCACGGACCGCGAGATCGTGACCTGGCTGAAGTCGGACGCTTAACCGACTGCGCCACCCAGGCGCCCCTTGACTGACTCTTGATTTCAGCTCAGGTCATGCTCTCACGGTTCATAAGTTTGAGCCCCGCATCGGGGTTGGTGCTGACAGTGCGGAGCCTGCTTGGGGTTCTCTCTCTGTCTCCCTCTCTCTCTGCCTGTCCCCTGCTCACTCTCTCTGTCTCTCTCTCAAAACAAACAAACAAAAAAAAAAACGGGGGGAAACTGAGAAGGTGGAGAATGGAGTGTTTAATTTCAGAAAGAATAGCAAACATTGTACAGGGAAGTGTCAGGAGGGAGCGACACCAATGTAGTCACAGCAGGACAAAGACACGTGGGTTCTCAAACCCTGAGCCAGCCACGCCAGGAACCTGATGGACAGAAGCCAGGGCTGCATGAAGTGCTCAATCTTCACCTGCCATGAGAGGAAGGCCGCTGATAAATTATCTGAAATCAGTAAATCAATAGATGGACGTTTAAACATATTATTTACAAAAACGGAGAAACATATCAGAAGAAACAACCAAAAGAGTCTGAGAAGAGGGGAGGGGTGTCATAGGGCCGGGAAGTGCTGGGTTTTATCACGCGGCTTAAATAAATGCTGAGTGTGTATTTAATAAGTGGTTGTTGGGGGCTTGAGAAATGCACATTAAAATGATACTTGGGCTTTTCTCCCCATCAAATTGGCAAAAAAGACAACCATTATTAATTCTCGGCGCTGGTAAGTGTTGAGGAAGCCAGCAGCCACCATGGGGGTGGAAGTGAGTTGGCACTCAAAATGTATGGGGCATTGTCTATTTTTTCAGTGTTTTGAAGGATCTATGCATCCATGGTTGGGTTTGGAGTTGGCTCATATTATGTTTTATTGCTTTTGATTTAAAGGGGTGCTCTGATTGGTCAGAAGGTGGAAATCTCGGGTTAGGAACTGGGCTTGCACTCAAAGCCCAGCAGAATTAGGGTACAGCCTTCTCGGGTTCGTGTTTCAAACTGTGAGCCTGAATCGAGATCTGGAATTAATGAGGATTCTGAGGGGGCCAAGGCTAGGATGAATGGCACTGGATTGGAGTTTGTTAGGACGTAGATTTATTTCCCCAGTAGGTGTGAAATCAGGCGGCTTAGAATGTAAGCGCGTTCGCATGTGGGCAAAAGGAGCTGCGTAGGCCTGCCCCCATCATCTCCCTGCGACTTTCTGCAGCAATTCAAGGCCGATGCCTTCGAGGTTCCCAGCCCAGACGCTGTGGTCCCGGGAGCGGCGGCTGCGTCCGCTTCTGCAACAGTGCTGGAGCGGACGAGCAGGACTCCTGTCCCTGCGTTCATCGCGCACTGGGGGTAGCTGGACATCGGCCGCGGGCGAGGGAGCCAAGGTCGCGGTGGCTCTGTTTGCGCGGTCTCGCTTGACGTGAGCCCGCAGGGCAGCGTCTTTTCAACTTGTTTACCAGCCTGCGTCACCCGGGAACCTTTCACCGACACCTAGGACAAAAGGTTCCTCTTTTGTAAGTCTCCTTTGGGCAGAAAGGGCATTCGCCAGAGCTAGGGATTCCAACTGGTGCAGGGCGCCACCCCGTGGTAGATTCGGACAGCGCGCACCCACCCATCTGCCCATTCCTCCTTTAGCCCTTCTGTACCCACCATGCATGCATCATCCATCCACTCCATGCTCCCATCCACCCACCCACCCTCCCATCTCATCTAATAATCATCCACCTACCCCATTCATCCACATCTCTACCCCTCCACCCAGCCACTGCATGTGGATCCATCAATACACCACCCACCCATCCACCTACATTTGTATAACTCAGCCATACGTACACTCTCTCCACCCATCCACTCATTCGTCCCCCAGAATTTTTAGCCTTTCATATAAATATTTATTTTTTCCATTCATATCCATCCACCATCCGCTATCCATTGACTCATTTGACAAAATATGGAACACCTTCTGTGTGCTAGGTACTGTGCAAAACATTGGAATCAAGGGATCACAGGACACTCTTCTTGTCCTTATGGAACCTACAGGACACCAGAAGCAACACACAGAGGCCCTTGCTTTGAAGGGGGTGCAAGGCACTGTGAGGATGTATCAGCCCAGATATGGGGGCCAAGGGTAGCTGGGCTGAACAAAGGACTTCTAGGCTGAGGTTTACAAAACAGTGGGAATGAGCCAGGCAAAGAGGACTAGGAGGCCAGAGGCTGGTGCCCTGGAAAAGGATGCCATGGAGACAAAGGCCTGGAAGCCAAGTGGGCTAGAGGGGTGGAAGCTATTTGGGCGTGTGTGTGCATCTGTGGAGATCTCCCTGTGCATCCAGGGGAAAGTCTGCACAGTGTTCTTTGGTGCTAGATGGTTGGGGTATCAACACATTGTCCGTTCAGATCCCCGCATCTCCTTGCTGACACAACTCATGGGGTCCAGGCATGCCCCCTCTTCCCCAGGGCCATATGCCCCAGGGCTGGGATATCCCACTGAGTTCCCATTTTCCATGCTATGACTGGTTTAGGCATGTGAAAAATCTCTCTGGCTAAGGAGATGTGACAAGTGTTCTGAGGGGCTTCTCATTGTGTGAGATGATATTGCCTTATTAAGTCATTTCTCATAGAGCTTTCTGTTTCTTGTAGCAAAATACAACCTAAATGCTATCAAGAACTATTACTGAGAACCTCTTGTGGGGCACAGTCCAGGAAGTGACACCTTGCTGCCTCAAATCTCCTGGTCACAGTAGAATGTCCTGCCCTCCCACCCCAGCCCCATATCTGGACTGCGTCTTCAGCGCCATGGTCCCTCTATCTTGTCCTCTTCCTCCTCTCCCTCCCTCCCTCTCTCTCTCTCTCTCTCTCTCTCTCTCTCTCTCTCAATCTTGCTTTCTCCATGCCCTCAAGCCTGGTCTAGTCTCAGCCCCTCTTCCTGGCTAACCACAATCCCCAAGACTGCCTGGGACCCCCACTCCAGCCACCCCAAGCCCGTGAAGGCCAAGCAGGGGAGCGCCATCTTTGATCTGGAACGACATCATTGTATCTTTCCCAGCCAATTCACAGAGTCCCCCAAGACTTGGCCATCTGACTCCGGAGCCGTGGCACTGAGTTGGCCTCTGATGACCTAGGCTCCAGCAGAGCTGCAGGGAAGAACTTGGTCAGGGCCCCCAGTCCCACAGTGAATTAGCACCAGCCCTGCCCTCAAGGGGGCAAGATAGGGCCCCAGCCAAGATCCTTGTGTCTTCTCACCCACCAGGTCACCCTCAGCATTTCCTGAAACTGTTACCCAGGCCCCTGACAGTTTTCTATTTGATGCTTTTCAGTCTCTTAACCACTCGAAATTTCTTCTTCTTTTTAATATATTTATTGATATATTCACACATCAAACAATTCATTCATTTAAAATGCATTTAGTCATGGGGTGCCTGGGTGGTTCAGTCGGTTGGGCGTCCAATTACCGCTCAGGTTATGGTCTCACAGTCCATGAGATCGAGCCCCACATCAGGTTCTGTGCTGACAGACAAGCGCCTGGAGCCTGCTTCAGATTCCATGTCTCTCTCTCTCTCTCTCTCTCTCTCTCTGCCCCTCACCCACTCGTGCTCTGTCTCTCAATCTCTTTCTCAAAAATAAATAAACATTAAAAAAATAATTAAAAAAATAAGATGCATTTAGTCGGGGTGCCTGGCTGGCTCAGTCAGTAGAGCATCTGCCTTTTTTTTTTTTTTTTTTTTTTTTAGCATCAGACTCTTTATCTCAGGTTTTGGGTTCAAGCCCCACATTGGACGTGGAAGCTACTTAAAAATAAATAAATAAAGGGGCACCTGGGTGGCTCAGTCGGTTAAGCGTCCAACTTTGGCTCAGGTCATGACCTCACAGTTTCCGAGTTCGAGCCCCACATCAGGCTCTGTGCTGACAGCTCGGAGCCTGGAGCCTGCTTCAGATTCTGTGTCTCCCTCTCTCTCTGCCCCTCCCCTTCTCATGCTCTGTCTGTCTCTGTCTCTCTCTCTCTCTCTCTCTCAAAAATAAATATTTTAAAAAAAAATTTTTAACAAATAAATAAATAAAATAAATTTTAAAAATATATTTAGTATATTCACAGGGTTGTGCAACCACCACCATAATCTAATTTTAGACATTTTCTTCACCTACAAGAAAAAACCTACGTCTCCATTAGCTGTCACTGCCATTTTTCCCCTAACACCACCCCTCCCCCTGGTCGCCCCTGGCAACCACCAATGGACTTTCTGTCTCTATGGATTTGCCCATTCCAGATATTGCAAATGGAATCAAACAACATGTGATCTTTTGGGACTGTCTCCTTGCACCTAGTGTAATATTTTCAAGGCTCATCCATGTTACACTATTTACCAGTACATCATTTCTTTGTATTGCCTAGTAATATTCCGTGTATGAGGGTAGCATATTTTGTCGACCCAGTCATCAGTTGATGAAAATCCAGGTTGTTTCTCAGCCACTATGAAGAATGCTGCTAGGAATATTCATGTACGAGTTTTTACGTGGACACATTTGCGTTTTGCTTGGGTCTACACCTACGAGTGGAATGGCTGGGTCATAGGGTAACTCTAGTGTAACTCTTGAGGAGCTGCCAGACTGTTTTCCAAAGCAGCTGAACCATATTACATTCCCACCAGCCGTGTATGAAGGCTCTGATTTCTCTGCATCCTCATCAACGCTAGTTATCAGCTGTCTTTTTGGTTAGGTCTATCCTAGTGGGTGTGATATATCTCGTCGTGGTTTTGATCTGCATTTCCCTGATGACGAGGTATGCTGAGCATCTTTTCATGTGTTTGTCCGCCATCGATATATCTTCTTTGGAGAACTGTCAATTGCGATCCTTTGCCTGTTTTTAAATTGGATTGTCTGCATTTTTATTAATGAGTCATAGGAGTTCATTATATACTCTAGATACAAGTCCTTTATCAGATGCATGCTTTGCAAATACTCTTTCCCCCTCTTTCCACTTTCTTGATGGTTATCATTTACAGCACAAAAGTTTATATTTCAGTGAAATCCAATCTTTTTTTTTTTTTTTTTTTTTTTGTCACTTGTGCTTTTGGTGTCAGAGCTAAGAAACAGCCACCTAACTCAAGGTCACAAAGATTCACTCCTGTGTTTTCCTCTAAGAGTTTTAGCTCTCACATTTAGGTCGATGGTTCCTTTTGACTTAATTTCGGTGTCTGGTATGAGCTGGAGTCCAACCTCCTTCTTTTGCATCTGGAAACCCAATTGTTCTAGCTGCACTTGTTGAAAGGCCGTTCTTTCCCCCATCAAATTGTCCTGGCACCCACTCTTTAAACTCTCTGTTCCTTTGGCTTTGTTTCTCTGTTCTAAGGAACACGCTTGCCTGGTTTTCTTCCTCCTTTTTGGCGCCTAGCTTCCCTTTTTGCGCAGCGGGGGCCTCTTTCTTACCCCTGGCGATGGTGTCTTCTCACTCCCAGAGAGCCCCTCTCCCTGACTTTTCACACCTGCTCCAAGGACATCCTGCAGGCCCCTCCCAGCCATCTACAATTCACCCTGTTCTCTCTCCCTCAGCACTCCCACTCTCCATGTCAGTGCAGATCCTCCAGGAAGCAAATGCTAAGACAGAAACAGATGTACAAGAGATCTGTTGGGAGTGACGCCCGTTTGGATAAAGGGCAGGAGGAGCCCCAGGCTGTGGCTCTGAAGAAGTCTTGTCCAGGCCACAGGAAGCAAAGCTCGCCCACGGGAGGAGTCCCTTGCAAGGCAGAAGTGGCCTCTGGTGCTCCCACGGTGCCTGGGCATTGGCTGGGGTGGCCTGGGGAAGGTATGGCTTCAGTATAAGTTGTGCTTCATCCCAGATGTGCAGTAGCTGGAGCCTGTCAGCCAGCTACACTCCTAGAAGCTTCTCTCCAGAAAGCAGACCTGAGCCCATGTTCTGCGCCCCACCCCATTCTCATCTCAGCCAAAACGCTTAGGCTGCCTGAGTCCACTTAGCTCTGTCTACTGCCACAGCCAGCCTCTGACCCTGTTTGGTTCAGCCCCTGCCCTCCTAACTGCCTCCACCTTAAATCTAAGTCAACATTAGCTCTTGCTGGGAAATGGTTTCCTAGGACCTCTCCCCAGCCCATCATTTCCACGGAGCTAAAGCTTCAACTAAATAGCAAATCTGACGGTGGTTTTCTCTTCTTTGTGCTCCATGAGCAGTGATGGGACAAGATTCTAGCCTCTGTGACCTGGCAAGGACCTCCCTTCCTTTTCCTGGCACCCCTCCAAGCCCTCCCCCCCACCACCCCTGCCTCTGCCAACAACACCTGACACCCCCAACCTCACAAGATCACTCATGCTCCCTGAACTGGGGCTCAGTCTCCCCTGCTCCTCAAATCCTTTCACTCACGGCCCTATCTGCCTATTTACATCCTATGTAGCCTTTGTTTTTTATTAACATTTATTTATTGTTTGAGAGTCAGAGAGAGACAGAGCACAAGCAGGGGAGGTGCAGAGAGAAGGAGACACAGAATCAGAAGCAGGCTCCAGGCTCCAAGCTGTCAGCACAGAGCCCGATGCAGGGCTCGAACCCACAAACCGTGAGATCATGACCCGAGCCAAAGTCGGTCGCTTAACCGACAGAGCCATCCAGGCGCCCCTACAGCCTTTGTATTTTAAAGTTTATTTGTTTATTTTGAGAGAAAAAGAGAGTACAAGTGAGGGGGGCAGAGAGAGAGAGAGGGAGAGAGAAAATCACAAGCAGGCTCTGTGTTGTCAGCGCACAGCCCAACATGGTACTTGATTCCATGACCTTGGGATCACAGCCTGAGCTAAAATCAAGTGTCGAACACTTAAGGACTGAGCCACCCAGGTGCCCTAGACTCTATGCATCTTTTTCCAAAAGTGTATTTATTTTGAGACAGGCAGAGAGAGAATCCCAGCCTAGAGCCCAATGCTGGGCTCAATCTCACCAACTGAGACATCATGACCTGAGCCAAAATCAAGAGTTGGACGCTTAACCAACTAAGCCACCCAGGTGCCCCTTATGCATCCTTTAATCTGGTCCCAATGATGTCACCCCCGCACGATGCCTTCCATGATGATTCAAGCCAACAGAATCTTACCCTGGGCTTCAAGACCATTCTTGTTATCCCCCTTAACACTGTAGTCAAATGTGGATGCCAAAAGTCACCCTGTTTTCTCCCCAGACACCAGTGAAATCATCTGTCCATCTGAGCTGGCAGGGAAGCAGTCTGATGAGCGGGACATAAAAACACACGGGGCCAGAGCACCACAAGGACCGGTGAGGGCAGAGGGGTAAGGAGGCGACCCCGCGTGGGAAATGGCGTGGTGCTTCAGACTCATTGTCAAGACGTGGCATCTTTCCCTGATACACAGCTCACGGAAGGACTGCAGACCACAGCTTGAACTGGGGCCACGGCCACGTGCAGCAGGTAAACTGGAAACAGCACACATGGTCAGTAATGCCCGTGAAGAGCCGACACACCGTGAAGTAGAGTAGACGTGGTTTAGTCTCTTTCCATGTCCTGCAACCTCGGAGGCTGAAGGAAGGGGCAAAAGGAAATCCAGACGCAGGGCGCACAGGCGAGTTGAAGCATCTGCCCGCTGGGGTGCCTTCCAGTCCTGACGGGGCAGAGTCACCGAAATCCTCCTGCGTCTCCTCTTGCTGCAGGTTTGCTCCCTTCTGCTCCACAGGAAGCCTCCAGACATCCAAGAGCTATCAGCACGTGTGTTGCATATCGTCCAGACCCGTCTACTGCAGTGGGAGAGAGGTTCTAAGGTTGGCTTGAGTTAGGGGCACCCAGGGTCCAAGCAGCCCAGGCAGACAAGTGCAGGTAGGGCCGCAACGGGATGCTGCCTGGCTGACCAAGCAGGAGAGTCCATCTCCAGCCCCGGGCCCCACGCCTTGGCCCTCCCCAGCCGGCCAAGAGAGTGCTGCCTCTCCCAAGGCCAGTGGGAGGAGGCATGGGGTGGCCTTTGATAGCCTGGACTACAGAGCCAGGCTGCCTGGGTTTGAGTCCCACTTCCACCACCTACGGACAAATGTCTTCGTGTCTCCCACCCTCAGCTTCCTCGCAGAGATCACAGCACCCTAGCTGGGATGCCCCTTCTGCAGACAATAGCACATGGACCTTCTCAGTCAGCCACACCCCTCAGATCGTGCTATAATCCCGGCACACAAACGTTATCTGAGGCCCCAGATGTTTATTATGAATTTTCATAATGTAATTGTTCAAACTTCAACATTCAGAAATATTGCAAGAATTTTGTAATAAACACTCACATACCACCACCTGGAATCTACAATTAACACGAATCTCTCCGACTCTTCATCACCACGTATCCATCTATGTGTGTATCCAGCAACCCATCTCATATTTTAAATTAGCTTTTAATTGACAAATTGTGTTCATAGTTAGATCTTGTAGGCTCAAATTAAGAGTTTAAAAAGGCCACATTTTCTAAATAACCGACAGCCAAAGACAAGAACGTACACATTGACTAGAGAATGTGTCTTTATTATGAAGTATGCCCTTGGATTTCTTGGGCTTTTTCAAAGTGTATGCATCATTGCTTTGGATAATTGTATACAATTATAAAACAATTCCAGGTCAGAGTCCATACGTGTCTGATTAAGAGCAAAAATAGAACTCCACTGCCTGTAAATCCTGTCTTGGGCACACCCTGGCTTTGCTGGGCATGTTTCTTAATCTCATGGTGATTCAGTCTCCTCACTAACCCTGGAGGTACTAACAGGACTTACTTCACAGGCGGACTGTGCTAGATGGGCACAGAGAACAGCAGCAGGCACACAGAAGCATTCTGTAAAAGTGCACAGGTAATTCACAATAGTTCGTAAACTCACCTGTTAATAACAATGAATTGGTAGTATGCTCAGTAGCTTTTCCCTCTTCGGGTCATTTTCCAGATTCCTAAAAGTCTCAGACCAATAAGTGTCTGAGATAAACCATTTTGAAAGTGTTTGCTTTCCTGCTGATACCTGACCCCAGTGCACAGCTCTTTATTCTGCTGCTGCACAGACAGGCAGGGGCTAAACCATTTGGGGTTTTACCTGACAGTGTAAGCAGCCTCTATCCTGGGGGTAAACACCACTTGTCTATTCAAGGTATTGAATGCTAGCTGCTGTAATAAATACTCCCACACATATGTGAGCACACTCACACACACACGCACACAAATCACGTATATGGCTTAACATAATATTTCCTTTGTCCCTTGTACAAAGCCTATGGTAGATACTGCCAGTTGGGACACTGTCCTCCAGTGGGAATTGAGGGATCCCTGCTCCTTCCACCTCAGGGAGCCCCTCCATGTTCCGTGGAACTGGTCTCCCTACCCGCTACACCTGCCTTGGGCAGAGCCAGGAGCTGCTGGGATTCTCCCCGGCATCTTACTGGCTGGCAGTCTGCTCCAGAGCACAGAATACTGCTAGAAAGACAGAGCCCTGACTGTGCTCCAGCTCCAAGCACCCTTTGTCAATCTGCAAATTCCCTAGATGCATGGGACTATGTGGTGAGGACTGGAGGGGTTCTCCTGTTTTGAAGGAACAAGGGGTGTCAGCTGGGGAGGCAGAGGGCCCACCCTAGCCCACATCCGCTGGTGAATCTGGACTATCTGAACTGGATCCCTGCTCTTTAACATCTCATTTCTTCCCTGTCTTTTGATAGTCCTTGCTCGTCATTCTGTGTCTTTCGTACATGTCTCATTCGCCCTCTGGAGTAGGGATTCTCAAGCCTTAGCCAGCAATGTAACCAGCCTGTTACCGCCCTGGTTGCACGGCTCTGCCCCTAGACTTTCTGCTTGAGAAACAGGCAGAACATTGACTTCTCCAAAGAGTTCCCGGCATCTCTGATGCTGCTGGCCCCGGGGCCACACTTTGAGAACAGCCCCTCTAGAGAGTGAGGTCCACTCGACAGAAAGGACAGGTCTGTTTTTGCACCACAGGTATCCCGAGGTGCACACTGAAGAAATGAATCGGGGAACGACAGGAAAAGAGCAGGAGTGAGGAACGAGGAATGACGGAGGGAGGAAACTCCTGTTCCCCAGGCCCCATCCGGGACACCGTTCGGGCGGCGACCCGACAGCTCGGACAGCAGGACTCCACGACTTTCTGCGCCGGGACCCTGCAGCCTGCAGGCCCCACCCCCACGCAGCCGGGGCGTCTAGGCTTTGTGACGTCACCGCCCTGGCCTGCAAGAAGAATGGTTGCCATGGCGACGTAAATAGAAGGCCCGGACGCCCTGAGCCGTGAACTGCCGCGCGGAGGTTTCGGGGCTCGCCGCTGCGCACGGGGGCCGGTGGGTGCGCGCGGGGTCGCATGGCGGGGTGCGCGCGGCCGGGGATGCGCGTGGGGCCCGGGGAGGGCTCCTCTGGCGCCCCTTGCAAGGCCCCTTTGCAAGGCTGCCCGTGTGTCCTTACTCGTTACTTTGCTTTATCATATACCTAGCTGTCTAGCCATCCCTGTGTCCTTCCATGCCTTGTGCACCCCCGCTGTATGGCCCACCGCTCATCCCAACCGAGTTGGGGTGTTGGGAGGCGGGGCGCTGCTAACTCGTCCCTCTCCAGGCCTGGGCAGTAGCAGAGTGTTGCTGGAATGGCTCGGACTTTGGAGTCCAGGAATCTTGAGCTGGAATCCCCGCTGTGGCCTTTCTTTGCTGTGTGACTTTGGACGCCTCGCTGAATCTCCACTTTGCTTCTTCCTTTGCAAAAGGAAAATTTCATTCAGCGAATCGTTAAGACGCTCCAAAGACGCCACGCTAGGCGCTTTGATGAGCACATTGGCTCCACGTGAGAAAAGACCCCTGTCCTCTTGGAGGTTGCTTTCAGGGGGAAAAAGGTAATGCACGGATTTTTTTTTAAGTGATAACTCAGACAGCGGTAACTGCAGCGAAGAAAGTAAGGTGAGGTCATATGGGGTTGGGGAGAAAGAAAGCATGTGGACGGTGTGGTGAAGGAAGACATCTCTGAAGTGGTGCAGGGGGAGCACCCTCCCACCCACAGCTGGGTGTGGGTGAACGTTTTTTGGCCAAGGAAGTGGTACATGCAAAGACCCTGAGACAGAGCAAGGCTGTGCAGGAAGTCTGTGTCTTGTGTGGCGGTGCATGCTCTAGAAACAGAAAGATAAGGCAGGGCAACTGGAACCAAGTCAAGGAGGGGAGAGAGGATGAAGGAGGGGGGAGGCTGGGAGATATAGGTGTTGGCCACACAGTGAGCCCTCAGTAGATGCCAGCTGTTCCCAGCCACCCAGGGATACGGGGGTGAGGGCCCGGGGTCATCTGGCTCAAGCACTGTGTCACTCCTCAGGTTGGAATCGCCTTTAGCCAAGGCCAAGTTTTGCAACAAGCCTTTGTTCCTCTGCCCAGATGTCCAGGATAACATCCACTATGGTCTCCAAGGACATGATTTACAACAGTAAGTATGGGGCTGGCCTAGGCTCAGAATCAGTGACAGCCTAGGGAGCTTGGGATAGTGAGGTCCAGGGTCAGTTGAGGTGAAGGTGTTTCCAAATCAGGCCATGAGGCAGAAATCCCAGGTGTGCCAGGTTCCCTAGAAACTCCATGTTCCATTCCTAGGGCGCTGTAACAAAGTGCCACAACAGACTGGCGGCTTAAACCACAGACATTTATTGTCTCACGGCTCTGGGGAGCTGAAGTCCAAGACATAGGTGTCCCCGGCAGGATTGGTGCCTTCTGAGGGCCACGAGGAAGAGTCTGCTCCAGGCTGTCTCCTGGCTTCGTTGGCTGGCAATGTCTGGCGTTCCTCGGATTATGGATGCGTCATTCTGCCTTCATCGTCACATGGCATTCTGCCTGTGTGCGTGTCTGTTGCAAATTTCACCTTTTGATTAAGGTCGGGAGTCATACAGGATAGGTGCCCACACTACTACCCATGACCTCATCTACGTCTACAATGACCCTATTTCTTACCAGGGTCATGTCATGAGGTGCTGGAAGTTAGGATTTCAAGTACTCAGAAACATTAACTTGGAGGGGTGGGGGACACAATTCACCCCGTAATAGGTTTTGTAGAAGGTACCATAGTGGAGGTGGGGCTCTCTCAGCCTTTCTGCAGCTATGGTCACTGGGATGAGCCCAGAGGCTGGCCCCAGGCCCTTGTGGGAGGACATCCTGCCTCCTCTGAAGTCACACACCTGCTGCCAGGTGCCCCCCCTGGGTGGCCTGGAGGGAGGCCGCCAGGGCTGGGGGGGGGGGCGGGTTGCAGAGTAGGAAACACTGTCATCTGTGTGCTCTTAAATGCCTTCA
The DNA here is from genome assembly GCF_028018385.1 of Neofelis nebulosa. NCBI lineage: Eukaryota > Metazoa > Chordata > Mammalia > Carnivora > Felidae > Neofelis > Neofelis nebulosa. The sequence goes on from NC_080785.1 coordinate 110,475,836, forward strand.
GCTTGTAATTTGTTTTTGAGTAGGTAAACTATTGCCATGGTTCAAAATTCCAAAGTGTTCAAAGCCCCCTCTTGTGAAAGGCCCCACCTGTCCCCAGATACGCAGTATCGCTGCCTCAGAGGTAGCCCTTGGCTCCAATCTCTCACCTCCTTCCACAGAGCTCCATTCATAAGCTCTGTGCACACTGGCATATAGATACAGTTCATACAGTTTGTCCCTTTCTCACACAGATGGCCACACAAGACACAGGCTTCCTGCACCTTGGTTTTTTCCATTAACCCAGATACCGTGGAGACGCTTTCTTATCAATATATGAGTACCCTTAGACTTCTAGTGTTGTGAGCAGAACAGTAATCCCATAGTGTGGATGTACCATAGTTTATTTAATCAGTCCATGCTAATTGGCATTTAGTTTGTTTTAAAACATGTACAGCTATCAGGGCCCCCCAGGTGGCTCAGTCGGTTAAGTGTCCATCTTGGTTCAGGTCATGATCTCACGATCCATGAGTTCGAGCCCCATGTCAGGCTCTGTGCTGCCAGCTCAGAGCCTGGAGCCTGCTTCAGATTCTGTGTCTCCGTCTCTCTGCCCCTCCCCCACTCGTGCTCTATCTCTGTCTCTCAAAAATAAATAAACATTAAAAAAATATTTAAAAACATGTACAGCTATCAACATTTGCCCCCGCTATTGCCATTCTGTGCTTACTCGCTCTGTTCCAGAGTGAATTAAAAGATGAAGAAAGGCTGAAATGGGGTTACCAAAAAAAAAAAAAAAAAAGATAGCTTTGAAATGTTTGCAGACAACAGATCGATTCTAAACGCACACACACACACACACACACACACACACACACACACCTGGGGGGCCCTGAAAGCTGTACATGTTTTAAAACAAACTAAACACCAATGCAGCAACATGACTGCACTAGCACAAGACTGCTGAAGATTTTATAAACTATGTTGATTCATCCAGAAGAACCAGGAAAGTGGTTACATGGCAGTGGGGGGTACCCTGTAACCCTCAACACTGTGTATATCACTTCCCTTGCAAGTGACGTGTAAACAGGAGGCTTCCCTGGTCTGGGTTGAGGGTCTGTGCCTTTGGGAAGAAACCAGGCCAAGCAGGTACCTCAAGTGTACAGACCCAGGGCCTTACGAGGCCAGGCCAAGCAGGGGCACACGGGGGGGTACGTGAAATCGCTCCATGGGGGCGGATTGTTGAGCCTGACATCCTGGGTTCAGCTGCAGGAGCTGGGGACTAAGGTAAGGGCCAGAAAGACTGAGTTCCCTGGGGGGAGAGGGGAGCCTGGGCCAGGTACAAGTAGGCTGTCCGGACCCCAGCCCTACCCAGAGAGCCGAGGGCGGAGGCACTGGGGTCAGACACACCCGGTGGAGCACCGCACCTCTGCGAGCCTCAGCTACCGCATCTGTGGAATGGGAGCAATCCCCAGTCCCTAAGGCTATTGTGAGATGCAAATGGAAACACAGGTCAAGGGCTCAGCATGACGCCCTGTGCACTGTAAGTGCCCTATAAACAGTAGCCTCCTTGACATTGCTATTAGTCTCTCCACGGTCACCATTATTACAACCAGTACCCCACCTTCAGGGCCTCGGCTGGTCTCCCAGTGTGAAGCCTGAGTCTAAAGAAGATGCTCAGAGAATACAGGTGGAGCAGTGGTTAAGGGCTCTGGGCCAAGACGGCCGGAATTTGACATCAGAGGAGTGAGCTCTGGGTTTGCTCTTCATTCACAAACCTTTCTTAAGTGCCAGCTGGATGTAGGCATCTGTTCTAAGCACTAGGGATTCAGGAGTGAATAAAACCCTCCCCACAATATGGGGACTCATATTGTGACAAGGGAGGCAGACATTGGAAAGCAAACAGTCTGTATTTACCAGCCAAGAAGCAGTAGAAGGGAGACCTAACAGAGGCTTTGGGCAGGGGCATAGGGCATAATTGAAATGGGAGCAGTAGTCCGGGAAGGCATCTCAGAGGAGGTGACATTCGATACCTATCAGTAATGATCCTGAAGGATGAAATAAGAGAGGACATTCAAGGCAGTGGAGAAGGTCCAGCAAAGGTCCTGAGGCCAGCATGAGCTTGCAGTGTGAGAGGAAGAGACAGAAAGCCAGTCTGGCACAACTTGGGTAGGGCCTTGCAGGCTGGGGAGGATTATTCAGTTCTGTTGAGGTGCTAGGAGGGGTTTAAGCAGGGAGATTGCACCATTTCTGGGCCTTATGACTTCAATGAGTAGGGATGCCGTTGTCTGTGACACAGGAAGAGGGGCTGGTTCACCCACAGCCTCCCTGGAGATCCTGGGCAAGGCGTCACCCCTGGTGCAGAGGTGGACACTTGACAGAGACCTTGTCCAGGCAGAGGAGCCAGGGAAAGCCCAGACTAGACCCAAGGCTTCCCAGTCAGGCTTGTGGGGAGGGGTCTGCAGGACCCCTGCAGAAAGTTGGAGAGAAAAGCAATAAACAGCTTCCCTCTCAGAGCTGCTCCGTTCCTGCCACTCCGCTGCCTGTGTTCCTAGGCCAGACCAGAATGCTCTTCCCCTAGATCTCCCTGTGGCTCCCTCCTCCGCCTCCTTTAGGAGTTCATTCAAATGTCACCTTCTGTTTTATTTTTCTTGGTGCCACTTTCCACCTGCCAACGTGCGTCAGCGTTCCCAACTTGTCTGTCTCTCCCCAGCACGTCGTAAGCTCCACCCAGGCAGGGGTGTTTGCCCATCTTGCCTGCCGTACTTGCTTGGCAAGTAACAGGTCCTTGGTACAATCCTGTTGGCCTGAAAGCTTTCCCCTGAAGGTCGGAGTTCGGCAGGGATGTCTGCTAGCTATTCGATACTGTGTTAAAAGCTCAAGCCAGAGCATTTGTGTTTCTTTTCTGAAGATTTTGTTTTTTGGGGCATCTGGGTGGCTCAGTCGGTTAAGTGTCCAACTTCAGCTCAGGTCATGACCTCGGGGTTCGTGAGTTCGAGCCCCACGTCAGGCTGTGTGCTGACAGCTCGGAGCCTGGAGCCTGCTTTGGATTCTGTGTCTTCCTCTTTGCCTCTCGCCCACTTGTGCTCTGTCTCTCTCTCTCTCTCTTTCTCTCTCTCTCTCTCTCAAAAATAAATAAGCATTAAAAAAAAGATTTTGTTTTTAAATAAACTCCCCACCCAGTGTGGGGCTCCAACTTACAACCCCCAGATCAAGAGTCACATGCTCCACTGCCCGAGCCAGCCAGGCGCCCCCTCTGTAAAGGAAGACGGGAAACTACTCCTATATATAAAGATAATCCCAAGGAACACACCAGAAAGCTGCTTATGCAAGTAAATGAATTCAGCCAGGTTGCAGGGTACAAGATCAAAACACCAAAACTATTTGTGTTCCTACATGCCAGCACCAAGCAATCCAAAGTGGAAATTAAGAAAGCAACTCCATTCACAAGGGCATCTAAAAGAGTAAAATCTCTACGCTTGGGGTGATGTCATGGGAAATGTTAAGAGTAGGAAGATCCAGGAATCCTTCTCTCCACCAAAACAACTTCTGAGCTGGCAGGAGCTATCAGAATCCCAATTTGGAACTCTAGAGTCTAGATGGACACTTGCAGTTTCCAGGGCAGAACTGGATGAAGAGGCTGGGAGGGGTGTGGGGGATGGGTGAAATAGGTGATAGGGATTCTGGAGAGCACTTGTCATCATGAGCACAGGGTGATGTATAGAATTGTTGAATCACTGTATTGTACACCCGAAACTAATATAACACTGTATGCTAACTAAAAAGAAAAAAAAAAGAGGGGCTCCTGGGTGGCTCAGTCAGTTAAGTGTCCAACTTGGGCTCTGGTCATGATCTCGAGGTTCGTGGGTTCGAGCCCCACATCAGCTCAGAGCCTGGAGCCTGCTTCGGATTCTGTGTCTCCCTCTCTCTCTCTGCCCCTCCTCTACTCACCTTCTGTCTCACTCTTTCAAAAATAAACATTAAAAAAATTTTTTTTAAAAAGAGAACAAAAGCAATCATAAATATGCCATGTAGATATATCAACGTAATGAAAAAGAACTATGAGAATGTAAATCCATATATAGATATTAAAATTGACACACAAATAAAAAAATTTTAAAAAATACAATGTAGGTTGCATTACTACTCAGGTCTGACGAGGCCAACAGATGAGGGGGTGGCTGCCATGGGAGAGGTAGTTTATTATCCTCACAGATCCCTAGAAACAGGAAGCAGGGCCACACAGGGAAGGACCAGGCTGGGTCAAAAGCAGAGGGAGCAGGGCAACTGTGGGCAGGAGCCTCTGTTGTGATTTCCATGGGAAGGAACGGGTGAGGCAGGGTATATGGGCTTAGGGTTGACTGGATTGAGTAATTTCTGGACTCGGGGCATAGTGCTGTCTTGAGATGTCTGGTACCTGGCCCTAGGTGATTGGAGCAGGGGCCAGTGGCCCTCGGTATGAGAACCTGATAGCAGAGGTGGGAGGTGGGTGTGTGAGCTCCGGATTAGTTAGTTTGTACTCTTGGACAACTCCTTAACTCTCTCTAGGGATTGGCCAACCCCAGGGTGGAGAGGCAGGGACAGTCCCTGCAGGGTCAGTAAGATCCAAATATTAGAGCATCAGATATAGAAAGGACAAGCCACAGTTAATGCACCTGTCCTCAAGGAGTTCCCCATCTTATGAAGGAAGGTGACCCCTACAGAATGGCAGGAGTGGCACTTACCAGAGAGGTGAGGGCCATGAGACTCCTCGAGTGGCTGGAGCAAGATAAGAAGCCACAGAGATGCCTGGGTGAGATGACACAGTGTCCCAGACTGTGTGGATACGGGTCCCAGTCCTATAAGCTACTGAAGAGTGTGCTGGTTCTCTACTGCTGTGTAACAAATTCCCCCCAAAACTTGGTGGCTTAAAACAATAGTAAGCATGCGTTAGCTCAGTTTCCGTGGGTCAGGAACTCACGAGGGGCTTGGCTTGGGGTTCTGGCCCAGGGCATCTCCTTTGCGGTCATCTGAAGGCGAGGCTGGGGCCACAGCATGGGCTCCCAGCAGGCTCAGTCACATGGCCGTTGGCTGGGGCTGACACTTCCAGAGCAGGTGATCCCAGAGAGAGCAAGGCAGGACCACAATGTCTTCTCTGACCTCGCTCCAAAAGTCACACACTGTCGCTTCCATGGCTGGAGGGGTCATGGCAGGGCGTGAGTGCCAGGAGCCCAGGGACGCTGGGGGCCATGGTAGGTGGTGGCCACCACAGAGGATACGAGCGCATGATCATTTTTGCAAATTGTGTCTTAAACGGTCTGCCAGGCTGCCAGGTATGGTCAAGACTCCATGCAGCCACCTCTTTGGGCTCTGGAATGTGTCTCTCCTTTGCCCTCTCACACCCAGGGGTGGGCAAGGCCCCTGCTGTTAAAAGCACCAAATTACTCCTCTCGGTTTTCCCCGCCTCTCAAATACCTCCCCTTGAGTGGACCTTCTGTGTCCTGCGGGGAATCTGGTGGTGGCCCTTCCCCAGCTGTGTGGCCCCTTTCTGACTGTGCACCTCCCCCGCATTCACAGCCACCCCTTGAGCGCTGGCCAAACCTACCGTGTCTACTGGCGTCCCCTCCCTAACCCTGTGGGATCCTGGCTTCTGCCCCGTCACTCCACCCTGCCCATCTCGCTCTGGGGGCGTGGCTGAGGCCTCTCCAAGGGCACCTCCCCTCCACTCGCTCCTTCTCCGGCCCTCCTCCCTGGGCTCTGGTCCTCTCTGGCCTATCTGCTCCGTCGGCCTCCCTGCCAAGCTCCTCCACCATCGGGGTTCCTGGGGCTGTGTCCTGGGCCGTCCTCTCTCTCAGCCATGACCACAGCCTCAGTTTCCATCTGTTCACCAGGGACACCCACATTTCCGTCCTCTCTTCCCGTAGTCCCCAGGCCTCCATCAACAGTGGCCTCTTCAGAGCCCCTGTTTGGCGGTTGCCACGGGGACCTGAACCCAGCACCCTGCCTGAGCTCCGGGCCTCCTAATCCCCACCCCTACCACCCCAGATCCCTCCTTCCTTTCTCTGCCACCTCAGCAAACAGCGCTTGATGCAAGGGCGTTCTTGCCTAAGGGATGGAGTTATCCCCGGGGCTCCCTTCTCTCCCATGCCCACACCCAGTTAGGCACCAAGCACCCCCCCCCCCCCACACACACACACACACACTGGGCTCTTCTGGAAAGCACTGCATCCATGCCTACTCCCGCCCCGTCCTGCCACTGACTCCCACCCTCATCTAAGCCCCCAGCTGTCTTCTGTGGGGAGCAGAAGGTCCTGGTAGTGCGGAGGACAGGCTTGGCGGTGTGCAGGGGAGATACTAAGTCCCAGAGTGAAGGAGGGACGAGTCTGGGTCCCATAGTGCTGGCCCATCCCTCTTGTAGCCGGAATGCAGAGAAGGTGTCTCAGGGGAGCAGAGGCAGAAAGACAGCTGGCTGCTGGAGAAGGAGCAGGTCAACAGGTAGCTTCCCCAGGGAGCCAGCATCTCCCCCTCCCCCCCCCCCCCCCCCCCCCCGCCCACCACACAGGTGCTACTGGAGGCAGGAGGCGCCCACACCCCGTCTCCTCCTGCTGGGGGCGGGGAGGGGGCATGTTATCATTTTTTATGAGGACATGTTGCAGCCAGCTCACCTCTCCCAGAGAATTTTTCTAAAAGTAGGCTTCCATTTTTAAAGCTTTTTAATTAAAAAAAAAAAAAAAGCATCCTGTTAAAGCACTAGAAGAAAACAGAGACTTTTTACATGTACTTAACCTTCAGATGCAGAATGCCTCTCTAAGCAAGATACAGAATGTCAAAGCATTGCACTGAGTAAACATTAAAATGTCCTGTAAGGCAAATGCATGAGAGACAGTCCAAAGGTAAGAGTCGTATCAGCGGGAGCAAACATACTGTCAGCAGCTCCGACGAACAAAGGAGCTAGTGTCCTCTAATAAGTAGAAGTGCTTGAGATCATTTAAAAACCACCACATCCCAATTTAGAAATGAGCAAAGGATACTAACAGAGAGAAGCCAGGATAATCAGCATCTGAAAAGATACACGATCTTTTCTGAGATCAAGAAGTGCAAAGTGCACGTTAAAATCGAGATGAGTTTATTGCCTCTCAGACTGACAAATTCCAGGTGTGTGGGAAACAGTCCAGCTGAAGCTGGTGATAGAGAGCAAGGATTGTGCAAGTTTGGAAATTGCATGAGATTAGAAATAGCCTCAGGGTCCTGACTAAGGGGCACCTGACTAAGGGGACCTGACTATGGAGCAAGGAGATTTGTACATGAGCAGATATACTGTTTCTGAGAGAGAGAGAGAGAGAGAGAGAGAGAGAGAGAATGCAAAAGGGAAGAAGGGCAGAGAGAGAGAGAGAGAGAGAGAGAGAGAGAGAGAGAGAGAGAATCCCAAGTAGGCTCTACACTCAGCACAGAGCCTGATGCAGGGCTCGATCTCATGACCCTGGGATCATGACCTGAGCCAAAATCAAGAGTCAGACACTCGACCGACTGAACCGTTCCTCTATTCTTTTTTTTCTAACTTTTTAAAAATGATGGGAAATGATCCATAACAAAATTTACTCCTCTGAGCATTTTTAAGTATACAGACCAGTGGCATTGTAAGTACCTTCGCACTGGTGGGTAACTGTCACCACCATCCAAACCCAGAACTTTTTCATCTTGTAAAACTGAAATTCTGTCTCCATTGAACACTAACTCCCCACCCCACCCCCTCCCCCAGTGGCTGACACCCACCATCCTGGTTTCTGTCCGTAGGAGTCTGACTGCTCTGGGGACCTCATGTAAGTTGGCTCATACAGTGTTTGTCCTTGTGTGACTGGCTTCTGTCACTCAGCACAGTGTCCTCAAGGTTCATGCATGGTGTAGCATGAAAGCAGACGATTTTGCAGTGAAAAAGTAAGGGGACATCTAAGCATGCGTATGCAAAAATACCTCTCGTTAGAGAAACAAAGATCCATTTGGTAGGGAGGGCTCCGGGTGAGGATTTTTCGTCATATCAACATGTCATTTCAGTGGTCATCGTAACACAGCAAACCACATTGTTAACCCTTTTTGCCCATGCCTGTGCATTGCTCTTTTAATTAAGACAAAAGTTGAATTTCATTAGAGTTTTGGTTTGTTTGGCCTGGGTTTTCATCTATTTAAATAATAGCAGTATCTGCTGACTTTTGTGATCTAGTTAATTAAATGTTGCTACCTGGCAATTGAACCATACAGTCAGCCAGATGGAGAATATGCACCCAGCAGTCTGTGCTCCTGAATTCTCCACACACCTCACCGCTCCTTATTGCCTCCCCTCTGCTCACCGTTATATATGCAGTTTGACCTGCAGGCATCTGAGTTGTCAGCCCCATGCCCTTGACCCGCCTGCCAGGGCCACAGGACAGCTCTCCTCCTCACTCTTTCTACAGCCCATCACCCAACTGCTCGGGGTCTGCCCTTGGTATACGTCCTTCACCTCACAAGCCCTGCCTTCCCGGCATCATCCCAAGTCTCCTCCCCCAAGCTGGTCCAAAATGACCGGCTGCCCACCTGAGCACATCCCCAGGCTCCCTGGCAGCCCCCTCCCTATCTGCCAGCAGCTGGCTGCCCTCCCAAGCTGGCATAGACTGGAATCTCCAAGCTACAGATGATTTCTGAGTTGGGGTAGGAGGACCCACCAGGCCAAATGCCTCCATCCCTGTGGGTGTCAGTTGAAGGGAAGGCATCAAGGACATGGGTTTCCCCCAATCTTCTGCTGCAGTCCCGAGGGAAGCCCTGGGAGGCTCACGGCAAAGGCGCAGGCAGGGCCCTGAAGCAGAGGGCCTGGGTCTGTGACCTCCCCATAAACGGGCCCTGCGCGCCTCTCACGGGGCAAATGGAAGGATGCCGAAGAGAAAAGCACAAAACGTGTTGTGTGTGTCAGGCACGTGTGCACACGGGCCATTTTTGTGCACAGTTATCACAGCTTGCCAGCAAAGTCCGTACAATCCTCTCAGATGTGGAAACTGAGGCTCAGGGAAGCTGGGTGACGTGGGGGGTAGGGGCTCAGCAGGCAGGCAAGGGCACTGGAGTCTCTCCCAGCCTCCTGCTGTGTTCACGGCTTCAAGAGCCAATGAGTCATTTGCTGTGGCCTTTGCTTTCGTCTCCCCGCAGAGAACATCCTGGAGTCCACGGAAAATAGTTCTACTTCAGTCATTGAAGAAAAAAAGGAAAAACGCAGGAACACAGGTAAAGGGAGCCCTCAAGCTGGGAGCTGAAGTCTGCGTGGGTGAGAGTCAGACATCTCCCTCCGTAGGCCTGTCTCCAACACCAGTGGCAAAAGGAAAGTCTTCTGCTTCCAATGGGTTACCGAGACCCAAAATAATAGTAATGTAAACAAAGTAGGGTTTATTTTTCCTCAAGTAAAGGGAAATGTGGGAGGCAGTCCAGAGCTCCAGGAGGCCCCACAAACAGCAGTTCTACGAAACTGTCCTGGTGACCAGGTCCCAAGTCTTTCTGCCTTCAAGCCAATTTTAGCCTTCGGGTTTCAACTGCAAAGTTATCATGTGGTCACAAAATAGCTGCTGCAGCCTCAGCCATCACATCTGATTTCAGACATGGGGAAAGGGTCAAGGGAGGAGCAAAACAGCCTCCCAGCCAGCTCAGTCCTCCTTGGAAAAATACCCTTCCCAGAGGACCCACACAGCAATTTCTGCCTATGTTCCATTGTCTAAAATTTGTCCCGTGGCCATCAGTATCTGAAAGGGAGGCTGAGCCATGTAATTTTTCAACTAGGCAACTTCCCCTTGTTAAGAGGAAGAAGGGTAGGCAGCTGGCTGCTTGTACTGCTTCCTCTGAGCGTCTGCAGTGCTGTTCCATCCCCCTGGCCTCCTGTGCTGCCCCCCAGGTTCGCAGGCCAGTCTGATCCTTCCACAGAAGGGGGCAGATGGGAGCATGCTCCCTGAGCCTACCTCTCACAGGCTGAGCTCCCACCTCTCATTCCCCTGCCCCCCCCCCACCCACCTGGTTTCCTCTTTCTTTTAATTCTGAAAACCCAAACCTGTCCAGGAATAGAGACTAAGGTCCTGTGAACTCAGGTGCCCATCACCAGTACAGAAGATTTAGCCACATTTGTTTCATCTATCCTTCTCTTTTTTTGTTTTTCGTCTTTGCCAGAACATTTTTTAATTTTAATTCTTAAAGTTTTAATTCCAATATAGTTAACTTACAGCATTAGAATAGTTTCAGGTGGACAATATAGTGATTGAACATTACTCAGTACTCACCATGATAGCTGTACGCTTTATTCCCCAACACCTGTTTCTCCCATCACCCATGCCCCTCCCTCCCTCTGGTGACCATCAGTTTGGTTCTCCATGGTGAAGTGTCTGTTTCTTGGTTTGTCTCTTTTTCTGCCTTTGTTCATTTGTTTTATGTTGTAAATCCCACAAGTGAAGTCACATTGTATTTGTCTTTCCTTGAGAGACTTAACATTGCTTAGCATAATACTCTCTAGCTCCATCCACATTGTCACAAATGACAAGATTTCATTCATTTTTATGGCTAATATTCCTGTGTGTGCACACGTGTGTGTGTGTGTGTGTGTGTGTGTGTGTGTGTGTGTGTGTATCACATCTTCTTTATCCATTCATCTATCCATGGACAACTGGGTTGCTTCCATACTTGGCAAGCATACTTTAAATTTAAATCCAGGCAGGGCACCTGGGTGGCTCAGTTAGGCATCTGACTTTAGCTCAGGTCACGATCTCCCAGTTCATGAGTTCAAGCCTCACGTCGGGCTCTGTGCTGACAGCTCAGAGCCTGGAGCTTGCTTCAGATTCTGTGTCTCCCTCTCTCTCTGCCCCTCCTCCACTGACACTCTATCATTCTCTCAAAAATAAATAAACATTAAAAAAAAAGTCAAATCCAGGCATGTCCTTGCGTCATTACATCCCACAACGTACATTTTTCAAAAATAGGGCTTTTTCTTTGTAAGACCACAGTGAAGTTACCCAATTATCTCAGATATGTCTTCCTATAGAAGATTCGTTGTAATTGATTCGAATGAGATCTGATCATCTTCTCTCTCTTTACAATCTAGCAGAGCCCCTCCCCCACGTCCTTTCATTTTCTACGTCTTGACTTACTGAGAAATGGCGTTAATTACCTGTAGAATGACCCCTGTTCTGTATGTATCTGTTTGCTACCAGGTCATTGTTCTAGAAACTGTTTCTCTGTTCCTCATCTTTCCTTTAATTGTACATTTTAACCTTACGTGCTTGATAAGATATTCCATTTTGTCCACAAGAATGCTTCCTACCACCTCTCACAAGAAGCCTGTGCGTCTAGCTACCCCCCCACTCGTGGCATTGCCACGCTCGGTGGGGTCTGGTGGTGACCGCCTGGCCTTCTGCCACATTCCCATCAACCATTCACCCAACAGCTTCTTCTAACCATGGATCCCTGTGCCTGAACTGATCACCACATTAAGGGTGAGGCATCCGGGTTTGTTGTGATTGGTTTGGTTCCTTCGCTAAGGTATAATTAGGTGAAATGCACATATCATAGGTATACAGTTTGACAAATTTCAGTAAATGTATACACATTTGTAGCTTCCATCTCATTCGCCATCTAGAACATTTGCATCTTCCCAGAAGTTCCATTCCCCCAGAGACAGCAGGGCTCTGCTGTCACCCCAGAATCATTCTACCCATTCTCGAACCTCATATAAGTGCAGTCACACTCTGTGCTTTTTTGGTCCTGGCCTCTTTCACGCAACATCACACCTGTGAAATGCCAGTCACAAGAGTCCCTTCTTGGTTGTTGCTGTGTGCATTCTGTTGTGTTCATATGCCGACAGTATATCATTCTTTCTGGGATGGATGAACATTTGGGTTGTTTCTGGGTTTTTGATATTCTGAGCAATATTGCAGTGAACATTGCTGTGCATGCCATTTAGAGGACATAAACGCTCATTTCTCCTGGAAATGAGGAAGGAGTGGAATTGCTGGCAGGATGTTTAACCTTAGTAGATAGTGCTGAGCAGTTTCCAGAACACTTGTTCCAATTCACAGTCCCACCAATAATAGGTGTGAGCAATCCAGACGCTCCACATCCTTTCCAACACCTGGCACGTTGTCAATACTTTTGCTATTACCTGGCCCTTTGGATATGGATTAGTATCTCATATTCCCTGTAATCCATGAGAGTGATTACCTTTTCATATGTTCACTGATGACTCTGTTGTGAAGTGCCTGTTCCTGACTCTGCCCGCTTTTCTGCTGGGTTGTCTTTTCATTTTAATGATTTCTAGGAACTCTTTACATATTCTGGAAACAAGTCATTCACCAGTTCTAAATATGCAAATACCTTCCCTCACTTGGCAGATTGCTTTTTCCTTTCTTAGTGGTGCATGTTTAATGAACAAAACTTCCTAATTTTAGTGGAGTTCACTTTCCCAATCATTTTCTTATCATTGGTATGTTTGATGAACTGTTTTAAAGCTCTCTGCTGACCCCCAAGGCCATGAAGATACTGCATTTTATACAAGTTTTGTTTTCACTTTACAATCAGACCTATAAATCATCTCTAATCTAGTTGTAACCATTTTGTTTGCAGATTCTTTGGATTTTCTCCTCTACAATCACATCACCTTGAGATGACATTATTTGTCCTTCCTTTCCAATCTTATACGTTTTATTTCTTTTTCTTGCTTAACTACAACCCTGAGTAGAAGTGCAAAGACAGGCATCCATGCCTTGTTCCTGATCATGGGGGGCGGGGGAAGCACGCAATATTTTGCCTAGAGGTTTCTTGTAGATTCTCATACTCATTTCCTGTTGATGCTATAGCAAATTACCACAAACTCAGTGGCTTAGAGCAACACGGTTAAATTATCTTACAATCCTGGAGGTCAGAGTCCAAAATGAAACTTAGAAAACTAGAATCAAAGTGTCCATGGGTCTGCGTTCCTTCCAGAGGCTCCAGGGGAGAATCTGCTTCCTTGCCTTTTCCAGCTTAGAGGCGCCTGCATCCTTGGCTCCTGGCTCCTTCCTCCATTTCCAACTCCAGCAGCACAGCGTCCTCCGGTCTCTGTGACATCACTCCAACCTCTGCTTCCATTGTCACACCTCCTCCTCATGCTGCTGGCCTCCCTGCCTCCTGTTAGAAGGACCCTCGTGATTGCATCAGACCCATCTACAAATCCAGGACCATCTCGCATCTCAAGGTCCTTAACTTCATCCCATCCGCAAAGTCCCCTTTACCATATAAGGGAGCCTAGTCACAGGTCTGGGGTGTAGGCCATGGACATCTTTGGGGGGCCATTACTCAGCTCACCACATTTCCTCTTATCAGACCAGGGAAGTCTCCTTCTATTCCTATGTTGCTAAGACTCTCATTAAAAATCAGTTTCGAACTGTATCAAATACTTTTACTGCATTTCTTGGAAAGATCAGATAATTTTCTCCCCCATTCTGTTATTGAGGTTACTACATTGATTGGTTTCTAAATGTCAAACTGACTTTGCCTTTCTGGAATGATCTGCTCCAAATGACTGCCATCCTTGATCGTGGGCTCATCTTCACATTAATACATTAACCATTAGCTGTTCGGAAACATTCCCTACTTGCAGGACTGCAAATGCAATTTCTGTTTTTGGAAGCCCATCTCCACATAGCTACTTCTAGCTCTGTGGCCCCCGGTGAGCTGCTTCCCTCTCTGTGCCTCAGTTTCCTCAGTGGGAGTAACAAGAATTCCCAACTCATAGGATTGCTATGAAAATCAAGTCAGGTATAGTCCTTGGTCTGGCCCACGGTTAAGTGCTCAGTGCTTGCTAACTATTGTAATTAATCTTTTCGTTGGGGACATGGGACATGCAGCCCAGGCGTGCTACCGGCCAGTTTGGGGACATAAAGACTCCGACTCTGGCTCAGTCCTCACTCTTCTGAATTTAGGGAGATGCCTCTGCCCGGGGCTGCTGGGCAGATGCAGGGAGTGAGAGAGACAGGCATGAGGATGTGAGGAGGGGGTTAGCTGTGGCAGTTCTGTCCACCCCCGTTGCTGCGCCCAGAGCCATCACTTCCTGCACACCCTCCTTCCGCAGCCCAGCCCAGTGGGCCGCACTTCCCGACTTAACCCCAGACCCGCTGCCTCCCCAGTTCCAACACTACACTCCCTGTCTGCCAGACTCCCCCCCTTCTTGTCCAGAGCTGTGTCCAATTTCTAAACTTATGTCTTTTCTGGGTGGGGGGGAGTGGCCTGATGAGGGAGGCGAGCCACATGCCCAGGGCACCATCTCTCCCGACCTCCTCCCCCCGCCACCTCCCCCCACCTCCCCGGCCGCCTGACACAGAGAGGCCCTTGGGCGGTCTCTTCTGGAACCCCTGTGTCGGAATCAAAGGATGTAAAAGAAAGTTGTGATTAGGCGTGGGACAAGAGTGCACGACTCCAAACCAAACCTGCACAAGCCCGGTCCCTTCTCCTCCTATCCACCACCCGTGTGACCACCACCCATGTGACTTCTCCCTATCTTGGCTCCCCCCCCACCCCCCACAGGCTCCCCTCTCCAGAACCCAGCTGAGAACGGACTGCCTGCTTCTTCCTCCCGGCTGGGCCCAGGAGTGGATAATCTTTCTTTATTCTTCTCACTCGTTTTCAAACTATTTTGACTGGTTGAAAAGTTGAAAGAATAGTACAAAGATGTAGTGGACTTGGGGCTTTCCTGACACCTCCACAGGACAGGTGTGGGTGAAGGGTCCTGGCGGACCGCCGGGGTGACATGCTGGGATTGCACTGGCCAGAAACGGCCCACCCCTCTGGCTTCCGCCCTGGTTCCCTCCGATGGCCTGAGCAGGGTGGAGTCTGTCAGTTTCTCCACTCTTCCTAGTTGACAAGTAGGACTCTTGTGCGGCGGTATTTTGAGTCTCTTAGAACTTCAAATCCCCCCTTCACAGCATCCCCTTTCTGCTGGTGAGGGTGTGAAATAAGACAGACAGGAAACGCAGGCCAGCATCAGACTTTGAAGTCTGGAAATGCTCACAGCCCCTGGCCTCTGTTCTCCCTTCCCGAAATCAGTTGCAAAGACCCAGTCCATGGGGGCACACGGGTGTGTGCCTCGGGGTGTCCGAGGCAGCTCCCAGGCTGCTGCACATGTCCCGGCAACGGGTCCTGATGAAATCATGCGTTACCGCAGCCTTTTACATTTGCCTACAGGTCCACAAAGAATTAGTAATTTCACAGGCAGCTGCTGAAGGTAAAGTGTTTTTAGTTATTTATTTTCTTAAAGATGTTTTTATTTTATTAATTTTTTAAAGTGTTTATTTACTTTTGAGAGACAGAGCATGAGTGGGGCAGGGGCAGAAAGAGACGGAGACACAGAACCCGAAGCAGGCTCCAGGCTCTGAGCTGTCAGCACAGAGCCCGATGCGGGGCTCGAACTCATGAACCATGAGATCATGACCTGAGCCGAAGTCGGACGCTTCACCGACTGAGCCACCCAGGCGCCCTGGTCAAGTGTTTTTTAAAAGAAGATATGAAATTATTAAAAATAGGTGTTAGCATGTACTAGAAGAAAATACCCCCAGAAATATTACCAGCGATTGTTTTGAAGTGGAGGAATTATTTTGTTATTATACTCTTTAGCTTCCAAGAATGCTTTAGTTTGTTTTACAACAAATGCTGTGTCCTCCAAATGGAGGATGCGGGAGAAAGCAACCATATTTTTAAGACCTTAGTTTGGTGCTTCTGGGTTCTGTCCTCCCTGATCCTTGCTGAGCTGAGCAGTGGGAACCTAACCCTTACCCAAAGGGGTGGGGGGAGCAGCAAAATTAGGGTCCTTGGCAGCTCCCATCTCTCAAAGTCCTGCCCTGCCTCCCCAGGCCTCAGGTGTTTTGCCGTCACTCGCCCCCAAACTCAGCCTCCCCCTGGGGGGCTTGTGGAGAATCCTGCGGACAGGGCATTGCCCTCCGCAGGCAGGTGCCTCTGCTCTGGAGTCACTGGGCCTCCCCGACCATCTGGCCCCATCACTTCTCCACTCCTGCTTCTCCCCTCTGCAGAATGGGGGTTCCTGGGACTTTAAATGAGAGGGGACAGAGGGCCACATGTCTGAGACTGGGGGTGGGGGTGGGGGCTGTGTTTACCAGGCCTCTTTCAGATGCCAGGGACAGAAGCCCAAGCCCACCTAGGTTAAACCTGACAGGTGAGTTTCCGCAGTTAGAAGGTCCAGGGTTGGATTTCAGGCACAGCTGGATCCAAGAGAACATTCGACACCTGCTCACGCTTTCAAGGAAGCTCCTCATGCTGGGTTGGGAGGGCACCAGGACTCCAGAGGCACAGACCACCTGTTTGGAAGAGCTGGCTTGTCTCTCCAATGAGATATCTCCCTCCCCAGTGCCCGAGATTGTTCCTGACCATGCGGCTAATCCTTTCCACATGTCTGGAGACGTGGATTTCTTCTTGCTCAGAGATCAGGAGCGGAATAAGTCTCGCCTAGTGAGTATCCAGGACTGAGGCCTGCCTGTAACTCTTCCCTCCCTCATGCACGCAGACCCAGATTGCCTTTCTCAGAAGAGTACTTTCTTCAGGTCATCCTCTCACTCTAGAATAGTCAATGGTTCACTATTTTTTAAAAATGTTTATTGATACTTGAGAGAGAGAGAGAGAGAGAAAGACAGAGGGTGAGTGAGGGAGGGGCAGAGAGAGAAGGAGACACAGAATCCCAAGCAGTCTCCAGGCTCCGGGTTGTCAGCACAGAGCCCCACACGGGGCTCGAACCCATGAGCCGTGATATCATGACCTGAGCTGAAGTTGGATGCTTAACCGACTGAGCCACTCAGGTGCCCCTCACTATTTTTTAAAAATCAACTCGAAACCCTGACAGGCTCTCCAATCTCTGACCTGTCCCACTGCCTTACCCAGCTTCATCGCCACTCTTTCTGGGCCTTGTCAGAGTGGGCTGTTGGAAGCTGCTGTGGCCACCGTGCTTCAGCCACCAGGTCTTTCTGCTGTCCCTTGCATGAGATGCCACCCTCCTGACACTCCCTGTCCTTCACGGCCCGTCTCAGACCTCAGGCCCCCTCTCGCCTCTCCCAGGAGACCCGCCCCTCCAACTGCTCCAGCCTTGCACAATCCCTCTCGTGGGAATTCTTGGAGGCCAAATCCACACACAAACATGCACCTGTGCATGTGTGCGCGTGCGCACACACACGTACACATATGCATGGCCCTCAGCAGCACCTGGGAGTCCCTGAGCTAGCCCCGGACCCCCCTCCACCGGCCTGCGCCTTGTCTGCACCCCAGCATAGTCTGTCTTGCCTCCCCACCCAAGAGCCCACTTGCCCACTCCCACCTGCCGTGGCATGGCTGGAGCGAGCAAGCGTCACTGCAGCCAGGCTCAGGGAGGACTCACCAGCGGGCAGCTTCACTGAGAAGTGCTCAGCATGAGCCAGGTTTCTGGGACACGGTCTCAGGCACATGCATATGACCAGCCCTCCCGGGCTGACTCTGTCTACTTCAACTCATGGCTCAGTATCTGAGATTCCTCGGAGAACTGGCTCCGGCCGAGACCCCAACCGAAGACACAAAAGGAAATGCACGTTTTCCAGCCCCTACTCAGACCTCCCTGCCCCACCAACCGCCTAGAAGCTCTGTGGGGGCCACCATCAGTGTTTTCCCCATCCTGCTGCCATGCTGTGCACCCACTCATGCCCTGGAAGGAGACACTCCCGCAAAGCCACACTGAGCAGCACACACTTCTGTGAGGCCTCTAAGTGGGCAAATACAGCAGAAACACACACAACTTTCTCTGACGGACTCAGAGACCTTCCTCCAGGGCAGGATTATCTCTTCCCAGCCTGGCCCTGCTTCCACGGTCGCTTCTGCCTTCTTCCTAAACCTCCCAAACATGGCACCCGTCCCCCCCCAGCACAGCCCTCCTCCCTCAATCCCGCACCCCAGCAGAGCCCCCCCAATGTCACATTGACCCCAAGCAGCTGCCCAGTTTCTTCTAAGTGCAGACCCTCTGCCACTGGGAGTCTAGGTGATATTTCCCCAGCTTTGCTATATGGAGGTGCAATCTAGGGGCCTCGGGCTGGGTCCCGCCACAGATGTGGTTTCCCTAAGCAGCTTTCTAAAGAAAGCTGGCAGCCCGGGGGAAAGGACAGATGAAGAGAAGAGGATTTGTTCAGGCCTGTCTGATCCTGCAGGCTGAGGTGCCTGGGCCATGGAAGGATGTGGAGAACCCCCAGGGCTTGGGCTGCAGGAAGGGCTGGGCTCCCCTGAGGGGGCCTTTGGCCTGCACTAGTTCTCAGGGAAGAAAAGCCCCCATCCCCACGCCATCCTGGGGTCCCCCCAAGCTGAGGGCTCAGGGACGGGAGCAACGCTGGGGCAGGTTGGAGGCCAGGCTGGGTGGAGAGGAGCAGATCCCCAGCGACCTGCCCGCCGCCGCCAGATCTGACTACTGAGCTTGCAGACCAAACTCAGGATTTCCAGTTTCTTTTGGAAACTCACAAGATCTAGCTTCCGGGAACCTTCGGTGTGTCCGATTTAGCAAATCACAATATGAGAATATGAGAATAGTGTGAATGAATTTCAGGAGGAACCATCGCTTAGTGAGTATGTCCCTGCACTACTGACCTGGAATGCACACCTGGCTCGGCATCCTGTACTTAATCTGGCAACCCCACCCCCACCTCGCCCTTAACCCCCGCTCTCAGCCCCACTGCCTTCTCACCCCGGGAGCTGTGCTCAGAGCCCCCAGGAGCGTTTTCCCCGGCACACAGCTCCGCAGCCCCCTCTGCGCGCAGCAATGCTCAGCCCCGCCAAGCGCACCCCCACCCTGACCCAAGTGCGCCCCCCCCGGGCAATTCCCCCTTTACCTCCCCGCGCCGCATGCGCGTCCCCTCAAGGCTGTGCGACCCTGGGACAAGGCATCGCCGCCGATGGGAGGACGCTGGTCCCAGGCGCGGTGGGGGAGGGGGTGGAAGTGGTGGCCGCCCCCGCCCGACCCCGGCCGACCCCGCCCAACAGGAGAGGGAGCAGAAGAAGACGCTGCGGATGCACCAAAAGATGACCTACGCGTCCAAAGTGTTGGCCAAGCACACCAGCCTGCGTCGCGAGCTGCAGCTGGAGGACGAGATGCAGGACCAGGAGGTGCGCGCCGAGGCGGAGCGGCTGCGCGCCTTCCACGACAACACGGCGTGGAAGCTCTCCATGACCAAAGGTGGCCCCCTTCCCCAGCGTCGGGTCTTGACCTCGGGGCTCGCGCAGTGCTGTTCACGTGCTCGGAGAGGCAGGGCTCCGGTGCAGTGGGGAAAGAGGGTCGTTTCTGTGTCTGACCCCGCCTCCCTCCATCACAGGGATGGATTCCAGCCGGACTGCCAATCTAAAAGCCTTTGAATCCCAACGTTGCTTGCATTCGGAAGGTTCCCGTGCACGTGAAGGCAGATTGCGCCCATATAAAATATAGTCCCTTAATATGGTGGAGGGAAAGAGCATCAGTCTGGAACCAGGTTCCCTGGGTTCAGATGTCAGCTTCAGCACTGAATGCCCTCGCCATCCTGGGCCAGGTGTTCACCTCCTCTGCACGGCAGTTTCCTCTCCGGTCTGATGACAGTGGCGACCTCGTGGGTTGTGGGATTCAAAGTCTTTAGATGCTACACGGAAGTCGTGTGTGTGTGTGTGTGTGTGTGTGTGTGTGTGAGAGAGAGAGAGAGAGAGAGAGCTGTTATTAATTTTATGACCCAGTAGGAAATCTTAAGTACCAGCATTAATACTCTACCAGCCCAGATGATAGAGTCCTGGAACCCAACTGGTGTACTGAATGTGAATATTAATCCGAGACCCCCCAGCCTCTACCCCCTGACCCCGTGGCTTGTTATTTGGGGGAACAAAGCCCCTGAGCTCACTTTGACAGTATGTGTGCCGAGCTCTGCATGAAGAGACACAGAACTGCACGTTTTTCCTTTTGGTCTCTACCCTCCACTCCAAGATCTGGGAGAGGAAGCTGGTCTCAGTGGGAAGACTGGACCCAGCAGGTTTAGGCACCAGACCCGTCGGTATCCCAGATTTGACTTGCAGTGAGGAGCTGGGTCTCCTTGAGAGAAGGGCCTTCCCACAAGATGGGCCAGGGAGGCGGAGGCCCAGCTGGGTCTCTGCCAGGCTTCTAGGCTTGAAATACCACTCCTACACCACACCAGGGTCTTCTGGAACGGAGAGAGTTTAAGAGATGAGGCAGAGAGCCACATGACTCTGCTGTCCTTTCCTTGGCTCCTGCTCTCTCCAAAGTCAGGACGTCTCTGGGCTTTCCTCTCCAGAAAGACCAGGGAAAGAGGATCCCGTGGCCCTTTGCCCTCTGCTTGTGCTCCAGAAGGTCTTACAGGGGCCCACCTTAACTTTCTCCCACTGGCTTCCCGCCTGGTGTGTAGACCTAGCTGATGAGGGTTTTTGGGGTGATAGTGGGGCCCATGCGGCCCGGAACCAAAGGCCAAGAAAGAATTCTTGAAGACGTCTTTGGTGCAAAAGGGTGATTTTCTTGAAGCACGGGGACAGGACCTGTGGGCAGGAAGAGCTGCCCGGGGACAATGAGGAGACACTGGGGGAGGTAGAGGCCAGCGGAAGTTTCCAGTGAGATTTTCATGAGCTAAAGAAGACTCACAGGATACTGGAGGCCTAGCTAGTGTCAAGCTAAGGTTGTTTTTACCTCTAGCAAAGCAGTAGCATTAAGACAGCTCCTGGAGAAACTTACTCTGCCTGCCTCAAGTATCTGTCAATGGGCGGCAGGTTATAAGGAAATTTAGTTCTGCCATTTCCTTCTGCCTTCGTTTCCCACATCGCTATGGAGGGGTAATGGAGACTTAGGTCCCAAAGGACTGTGATGCTCTATCAGTTAACCATTTGTTTTTCCCCTTTCCTTTGTTCATGGGCCGCCTGGGGCGGGGGGGGGGGGGGGGTGTGGGAATGTTTGCAGCCTATCAGCTTGCCTTATGCTCCCTCATCGTAGGTACTATCTAAACTGGATCCTGAGGACTTAGAGTACCCCAAATAGAGATCATGCTGCCCTGTTTTTCTCTCCCCATCCCTTTGCAGTTCCTGGCCCAATAGGTCTTTCATTATTAGGTGCAGCTGGGTGAAACTTCCTGGGCAGGGCTGTCCAGAGTCTCACTCCAGGTGAAAAGAGTACTACGGCAGGAGAGGCTCAGGCCAGACTCAGGAAAGGACTTCCCACCTGGCCCGATCTCCAGCACTGGAGAGTGTGATATATCCACAGAGCCTCCTCTCCTGTTGCTAGAGACGGAGCCCAGTCTCCCAGAGTCCCCGTAACAACCTGGACCTCACAGCACAGCAGGTGCCTGGAGAGGTATCCCGGCCGGTCTGGGTCTCTCTCACCCTGCCCACCCCGCCCCTCTCCTCTCTTTGCAGAAAAGAAGATGGAATCTGACAACCTGAACAACTACATCAACCAGAAGCGTCAGATGTTCCGCATCCAGGTTGGCCCAGCTGTGCTGTGGGGGGCGGGGGGGGGGGAAGGCCCGGGCGGGGGGCTGTCCCAGTGAGGGGTGTGACTCCCACTCTGGTGGCCCTCAGTACGCCCTGGACATGAAGCAGCAGGAGATCCAGCGGCTGGAGCTGCTGGTGACCAAAGAGGAGGCAGAGCTGGAGCGGGCAGAAAGGTCCCTGGAGAATGACGCCGCCCTGTTCGAGGAGTTCCTCCGGGAGAATGATCGGAGCTCGGTGCAGGCCCTGAAAGCGTGAGCCCACACGGAGGGCCCCCCAGTGTTCGTGGGGCCTGAGCACCTGCGCCCACGCTAGCCTGCAGCCTGCCTGCCCCCCATCCCCTCCCCCCACCACCTGACCCTGCAGCTCCCCCCACCCACCTCCCGCCCCAGGGCGGTGTATATGCCTCCTTTAACAGTTTTGCGACTGGCCCCCTGCCCCCATCCCCATCCCCACCTCCAGGGCTGAGAAGGAGACCAAAGCAAAGGTGGAGAAGATCTTGGAAATCCGGGACCTGACCACCCAGATCATGAACATCAAAAGGTGAGCGCGGAGGGCAAGCCACTGAGGTTGGCCTGCCGCCACTTCCCTCTGTCATTCGTCCCCAGCCAAAAGAAGCCCCCACGTGGGCAGACCTCATGGCTTTGCCTCTCAAACCTAAGTGGTTCAGGGACTCAAAGCCCTGCGGACGCAGCTGCACATTTTACAGAGGAAGTGACAGGGGCCAAGAGAGATCCAGTGACTTTCCCAAGGCCACAGCACCAGGAGGCAGGCTCACTTGGAGACCAGGGTCCCCAGAGTCAGCTGCAAGTCCAAAGTCACAGAGGGTTACACCTGTGGAGGTGTGACCCACGTCGGTCCCCAGCAGGCCAGTGTCCTCTCCCAGGCACACCTGTCCCCAGGAGAGCCAGGAGCACTCTGGGCTTACCCAGGCTGCAGAGGCAGTTCCCTCTGGAGGGGTCTCCTCACAAGGAGGAAGCTGACCTCCCCTCCCCCTCCCCAATCCAGCGAGATCTCCAAATTTGAAGACACTTTGCAGCATTACAAGGCCTACAAGGACTTCCTGTACAAGCTGTCGCCCAAGGAGTGGTTGAAAGAGAGGGAGGAGAAGCGTTTGGCTCTCAAAAAGGCCAAGGAGGTCACTGAGCCCCCCATAGAGAACACTTTACACTCCACGATCCGGGACAAAGGTAACAGGAAAGAAGGTAGTTCCCTGGGTCCACCCAGACCCCGTACCCTGCTGGCAGTGGCCTTGGAGGTGTCCAGGCCACAGGCTGGGCCCCTTCAGTGCCTGTAAAGCCCCAGCCAGGGGCAGCAGCTGCCCCTTAGGGCCCACACATTCCCTCAGGGAAGACAGGGCCATCTCTAACTCAGACCCAAGGGGCTTTCCTCCCTTGTAGGTCTTTCTGAAACTGCGGGGGCCCTAAAACTGTGTGAGGGCCCTGAAACTGTGGGGGCCCTTTCTGAAACTGTTGGGAGGGCCCCAGGGAACCCTGTGCCCTCAAGCAGTATTGCTGAAGGCCTTGCTCCAGGGGAAGCCATCCGAAACCCCTCCCTTGTTTCCTGTAGGACCAGGGACCAAGGGCAAGACAGGCTCCAGAGGTACGTGGCTGGCGCAAGCTGGAGGGGCCCTGCCCCGGGCTGGGGCATGTGAAAACCATCCCTCTGTTTCCTCCAGAGGGGCAGGGCCCAAAGAAGTCCTGGAAGTTCCTGCAGGTGGCGCAGCTGGGGCAGATCCCGTCCAACACCCTGAACCTCCAGCATAGAAGCCAGGCCAGTGTGTATAGTGGGCTGAACGCCAAAGGGTGAGTGGGTCTGGGGTAGGGCAAGGAGGCTGGGGTAGTGGCTGGGGCCCTCTGGGGACTGCTCCCAAGTGGCTCCAGGCCAGGGGTGCCTAGGACAAGCCCAGCCTCTCCAGGAAGGGTGAGACCGTGACGAGGGGGCTGTTCCCAGCTTGAAGGGTGTATAGTCTGACTTAAGCCCCAAGATCGAGATGTTTTCTAAACCGTTTTATTTCTGTCCGATTTGGTAACCTTCTGTCTGGGGTGGCCCACTTGGGTGCTAAGATGAGACAGTCAAATATAAACGGATGCAGGCAGGCAAGTGGGTGCAGGGAGCGTCAGAGCCTTTTAAGAGAAGCCAGAGTCTGGATTTTTACGTAAAATGCTCTCTGGGCCTGGCTTGTCTCTGCTGCATGCCTGCGTGATCGTGCGCAGAAGCAGGCGTTGTTGGCAGTCGCCGCCTAGTGCCCCACCGCACGAAGCCCCACTCTCCAGGTCCTCTACGATTGGTGGCCTTTTGGGTTGTTCCCAATTCTTGGCTATTTTGATTAGAGCTGCTGCAAACATTCCGGTACTTTTATGTTGGAGCACTCTTTGCATGAGTATTTTTGTTGGAAACAAGAGTGGGAGTGCTGGTTCACGAGGTGAGTAGATGCTTAGCTTTAGCGGCTTCTGCCAAAGACCTGCCATGGCTGCTACGTTATACCCTCCAGCCAACAGGCAAGAGAGTTCCGGCTGCCCTGCCACGTCCTGTTCAGATCTGGCTATCGTAGGTCCCTTCCATTCTCGGTATTCTGGCATGGTTAGTTCATAATAGAGTGTCTTGGGATGCCTGGCTGGTTCAGTCGGTTGAGCATCCGACTCTTGATCTGGACTTAGGTGGTGATCTCACAGTCCTGGGATTGAGTCCGCACCTACCGTGCAGAAACTGCTTGGGATTCTCTGTCTCCCTCTTTCTCTGCCTCTCCCCTGTGCTCTCTCTCGGCCTCTCTCTCTCAAAATAAATAAACGTTTAAAAAATAAAAGAGTGTCTTGACAAACAGATCAGGAGATGAGGCCACTGAAATGGTAGTTTTTTTGTTTTTTTATTTTATTTTATTTTTTTTAATTTACATCCAAATTAGCATATGGTGCAACAGTGATTTCAGGAGTAGATCCCTTAGTGCCCCTTACCCATTTAGTCCATCCCTCCTCCCACACCCCCTCCAGTAACCCTCAGTTTGTTCTCCGTATTTATGAGTCTCTTATGTTTTGTCCCCTTCCCTGTTTTTATATTATTTTTGCTTCCTTTCCCTTATGTTCATCTGTTTTGTCTCTCAAAGTCCTCATATGAGTGAAGTCCTATGATTTTTGTCTTTCTCTGACTAATTTCGCTTAGCATAATACCCTCCAGTTCCATCCACGTAGTTGCAGATGGCAAGATTTCATTCTTTTTGATTGCCGAGTCATACTCCATTGTAGATATATACCACATCTTCTTTATCCATTCATCCGTCGATGGGCATTTGGGCTCTTTCCATACTTTGGCTCTTGTTGATAGCGCTGCTGTAAACATTGGGGTGCATGTGCCCCTTCAAAACAGCACACCTGTACCCCGTGGATAAATACCTAGTAGTGCCATTGCTGGGTCGTAGGGTAGTTCTATTTTTCATTTTTTGAGGAACCTCCATACTGCATTCCCAGAAATGGTAGTTTTTAAATGCAATACCACCTCACACCTGTCAGAATGGCTAACATGAACAACTCAGGCAACAACACATGTTGGTGAGGATGCGGAGAAAGAGGAACCCTTTTGCACTGCTGGTGGGAATGCAAACTGGTGCAGCCACTCTGGAAAACAGTATGGAGGTGGCCCCGGGGGCTCAGCCTCCCCACCCCTCTCCTTTGTATCTTCTCTCATTCCTTAGGTGTACCAGCCTCTGTCCTTCCTCCTCTACGACAGCCTGACAACCCTCTCCCATGCTTCGGTCCCCTACCTGCTCCTGAGGGCCAAGCCCCTATGCGGATGACCCCCCCTTACATGTTTGCTCTCACTACGCAACCTCCCATGTCCCCCAGCTGATGCTTCTCAGGCAGGAAGGGGACCTGAGTGCTACCGGTTTCCAAGCTCACTTTCATCTTGAGGTGTCACGGTCCTGCCTTGTGAAGAAGACTGGCCACCGTTAGTGGGCCAGGCACATGCCTCAGGTTCACTTTTACCCCTGCAACCCTGGCCAGTGGGAGCTGTTGTTTACAGTTCGGTGTTGAACAGATGCTCCGGGGGGTTTAGCTCTGCATGCTTCCTCTACTGGGACTGCCCTCAGCCCTGGAGCTCCCACCATCCAGGCCCCTTGTTGGGGCAGTCCCTCAGACTAGAGGTCTAGGATCACACTATTCTGGGTCCCTCCCGCTATTAGCCGTGTGACCAGGGTCACTGAGTACAGTTGAGCAGGTTGTGGGCTGCAGAAGGCACTCAGCTGAGAGGGCAAGTGGGAGCTAAAGTCCAGCCTACCCCCCAGACTACATCCATCTGGAGGCAGATTCTCAGGCACCTTATGGGCCAGCAGTGCCCTGCAGGTGACATGGGGCAGGTGGCTAGTTCTCAAAGCCCCATGTTTCTCATTCGCCAGAGGAACATCAATGTATTTGGTGTGAGGTACAGGACTGGTGAGTGATTTGGTTGTTCCTGTGGCCCTTCCTCTGAGAAGCCCTCCAGGGTTCCCCTCAGGGCTCCCACAGAGCCCTGCACTTATCACCTCCCCATGTCAGGTGGGTCAGAGCCTGGAGTCACATGAGCCTCAGCCCAGGTTCCTAGGGGTGGAGCCCAGGCTCCTCGGGCTAGAAGCCTGCCCCACCTGCTTCTCAGCCAGCAGAACCTGCGCATTGAAGGCAGGGGTCCAGCCCGAAGCAGGCCAGGAGGGGCAATGAGAGCAGGTTTGGAAGTCATTTGGGGTTGGGTCCCATCCAGCAGGGCCTTCCAGGGCCCATGCTGAGTGCTCAAAGCCCACAATTTTTCCAGTACCCCCCGAGGGTCTGGGAGAGCCCCCGCCCCTGTGGGGTGCTCAGGGTCCATCAGAGGTGCTGCGAGTGTCACAGGATAGCCCAGTGGGACCATCAAGGACAAGTGCCAAGGCCATATCTAGATAGGGGAGGTGGGCAGAAAAGGCCCTGAAGGTGGCTCCTCGAAGCTAGGGGTGCCTGGGTGGTTCAGTGGGTTAAGCATCCGACCTAGGCTCAGGTCATGATTTCACAGCTCATGAGTGTTAGCCCTGCATCAGGTTCTGTGCTGACAGCTCAGAGGCTGGATTCTGTGTCTCTATCTCTGTCCCTACTCTGCTCTCTCTCTCTCTCTCTCTCTCTCTCTCTCTCTCAAAAGTAAACATTAAAGGGGCGCCTGGGTGGCTCAGTGGGTTGGGCGTCTGACTTCGGCTCGGGTCATGATCTCGTGGTCCATGAGTTTGAGCCCTGCGTCGGGCTCTGGGCTGACAGCTTAGAGCCTGGAGCCTGTTTCAGATTCTGTGTCTCCCTCTCTCTTTGACCTTCCCCCATTCATGCTCTGTCTCTGTCTCAAAAATGAATAAACGTAAAAAAAAGAATAAAATAAAATTTTAAAAAATAATAAATGAATAAACATTAAAAAAAAAAAAAGAAGAAGAAGAAGAATGGTCAATGAGGGGCAACCCTAGCAGTGGCAGTGGGTGCAAAGGCCCTGAGGTAGGTCAGCACCCGGAGAGACAGAAAGAGGGCGGGTAATGCAGGAGCAGGGGAACTTCAGGAGTAGAAGGAGGCGAGGGGGGCAGCAGGGGCCCTGGGCAGCAGGTTCCAGGGAGGGGGCTGAGTTTTATTCTGTCTGAAGTGACATGAACTAACTGAATTTGAAACAGTCCCCTGACTGCTGAATGACAATTGTGGGGCCAAGAGGAAGGCTAGTGCCCCTGCCTGGTCAGCTGGCAGGGTGAAGGAGGGGATGAGGACATAGGGAGCAGGGAGGTGCCCTGGTGACTCCAGGCGGCTTCACCGCTGGGGAGGGAGAAGATGACCACCATCTCTGGGCACCAGGTCACTGCTGTCCTGACCCTGCATCTCTCTGCAGGTCAGACTCTACCACCACTATGACTGAGGACTCAGGCAGCGACGGGGAGGTCAGTGGCCATGCTCCGGGTGGGGCTGCGAAATCCGGTCCCCCTGCACCGACCGGCCAGCCCACACGCATGGCTCTGGTTGCAGGAGCTGGACCTATACTTCACGGAGCCCCAGCAGCTCCTGGACATCTTCACGAAGCTAGAGGAGCAGAACCTGTCGCTCATCCAGAACACACAGGAGATGGAGGAGACCCTGGAGGATCTGAACTGCACCCTGAAAAACACCCAGATCCGCATGTAGGTCTTCTGCTGGGGCCAACTGGGCAGGGCAGGGGAAGCTTCCAGCCTTGGCTGTCATCCTGGGACCCTGGGATGCCACTGGGAATTGGGCTATGGCAGCCCCCCACCTTTTCCATCCAGGGCCCTGGCCCTGCCCTAGCTTTAGTTTTCTGGAAAGCTCCACAGGAAGCCTGATTCTGGGGAGAGGGCATGTCCTTTTGGGCAGAGGGGCTGGGGGGTGGGAAGAGGTCAGGTGGGTGGAGCCACATGGGGCTGGTCCCCTCCCTTGGAGCAGCCTGCAAGTCAGAGGGAGGCTTCAAGGAAGGACACACCCCCTCCCCCCTCCCCCGTCCAGGTGCATTCTGCTGACGCCAGGCCCAGCAGGGCTGGGCTGTATCAGGCCTGTCAGAAGTGAGGAATCATCCCTTCATACCCAAATACTGACCGAGCACCCATTCTGGGTCAGGCCCAGGTCTAGGCTCTCCAAGGATAAGGCCAGGCCCTGCCTCATGGAGCTGACATTTGACAGAGACAGGCAGACAGGCTCACGGATTGGACGTGGAGATACTGACATGTGCAAGAGGAACACAGACAATGATACGAAAGGGAGGCTAAAGTAGGGGTGGTGGCAGATAGGAGGGGGACAGGGGAGGCTCCCGGGGAAAGTGTCACTTGAACCAGGCTCTTCCTGAGCGATGGGAAGCTGCACAGAGATCTGGTGGTAGAGGGTTCTGGGCAGAGGGAAAGCAGGTGCAAAGAAGTAAGGAAGAAGCCCACCCAAGACTCGGATGCCCCACAGGGAGCCATGTTCTTGAGTATCCATGTTTTGTTGGCCCGTGTTCTGCCGCGGAGAATCTCCTGCAGGTGCTGTGAAACTACTGGTTCTCGGGCGAGATTGTGTTTCCCAGAAAGCTGAGGGTAGCAGAGACAGAGGGGGAGATGAGCTGGGGAGACGCAGGCAGCCTCCCAGTTTCCAGGAACCTGGCGAGAGGACACACACACATGCATGTGTAGCAGAATCCCAGAGATGCTGTCCCCTCACTGGTCTGTAGCCTGCTCAGCCATCCCTGAGTACCAACACTTTATTTCCAGAAGAGTCATAGCCTGTAGACATTAACTTCCATGAATCCAGCCCCCTCTCTCTGAGAAATATTTTTAAAATATATGCAGCTCACTTGCATGAGCACTCTCTCTCTCTCTCAAAACTAAACATTAAAAAAAATTTTTTAAGTAATAAAACAATAAAAATATATGCCACAAATAAACAATCTGAATAGGCCTATCTATTAAGGAAATCGAATCAACAATTAATAACCTGTAAAACAGAAAGCAGCAGACCCAGATGTGTGTACTGGAAAATTCTACCAAACATTTAAGGGAAAAAATTTTACCAATTCTCTACAATCTCTTCCAGTTGATGGAAACAGGGAATACTTTCTTTTTTTTTTCTTTTTTAAATTTTTTTTAAATGTTTATTTATTATTTTTGAGAGACAGAGCATGAGCAGGGGAGGGATAGAGAGAGAGGGAGACACAGAATCTGAAGCAGGCTCCAGGCTCCAAGCTGTCAGCACAGAGCCCAACATGGGGCTCAAACTCACAAAGTGTGAGATCATGACCTGAGCCGAAGTTGGATACTTAACCGACTGAGCCACCCAGGCGTCCCAACAGGGAATACTAACTCATTCTGTAAGACCAGCATTAACTCAATTCCAAAACCAGGCAAAGACATTAGAAGAAAAGACTACCACAGACCAGTATTTGTCATGGACACAGATGTAAAAATCCTCAACAAAATATTAGCAAATTGAACAATGTATAAGAAGAATTATAGATCATGACCACATGGGATTTTTCCCAGGTACGCAAGGCTGTTTCAACATTTGAAAATCAATTAGTGTAATCCAACATATCAACAAGCTAAAGAGGAAAAACCACATGATTATATCAATAGATGCAGAAAAAGCACTTGATAAAAATCTAACACAAATTCATAGTAAAAGCTCTCAATAAACTAGGAATAGAGGAGGACTTCCTGAACTTGATAAAAGGATATCTACAAAAACCCTACTGCTAACTTACACTTGAAGCCTTCTTGCTAAGATCAGGAATAAAGCAAGGATGTCTTCTCACCATTCGTTTCCAACATCTTACTGGGAGTCCCAGCTAATGCAATAAGACAAGAAAAGGAAATAGAGGTACAGGTTTCCCCTGCTATCAGAGTAGAACGTCCCTATAAAACCTTTCATAAGCCAAAATAGTGTAAAGCAAAGGAGCAGTTACCATTAATTTATATGGAAAATTTTCTTTGTGTTCCCAGATGTGAAAAATAATCTCTCCTGGGCTTTTCCGATACCTTAGGACACCTCTTGCTAATAGATGCATGAAAAAGAGGTAAAGCACAGATGTGCAAAGACACGGTTCAAAGCTGTGGCAGCTTGACGCTGAGATGCTGAATGTAGTTCCCAGGGAAGGAGCTTGGCAGGGCCAGTCTCGCTGCCTCCAGAATGGCTCACTGCACAACAGACGCTGAACACTATTGTCACTTCTTGCTTTTTTTCATAAAAGTAAAAATCCTCTGCCACTTTCTTTCAGTTAGCAAAAACAGGTACTAATGCAGGTCTTTCCTTTCACTGAAAAGGAGAGTGACCTAATATGAAGCTTAAATGTATTTAGGGAATGCCTAAATACAGATAGGGAAGAAAGAAATAAAACTTTGTTGGCACATGACATGATCATCTACGTAGAAAATCTCAAAGTATCAACAAAAAACTCCTAGACTGGTAAGCCATTCTAGCAACGTTACAGAATACAAGGCCCCTATAAAAAACTTCATTTCCTATGTACTAGCAATAAACAAGTGGAATTTGAGATTGAAAACACAATAATACCATTTTCATCAGCACCCTCAAAAAAGAAATGCTTACAAATCTAACAAAACATGCACAAGATGTATATGAGGAAAAATATAAAAATCTGATGATGGATCAAAGAATTAAATAAACAGATGCTTCACCTTTATAGGTAAGAAGGTTCAATACTGTCAAGATACCAGTTCCTCCCAACTTGATCTATAGATTTAACACAGTCCCAGTCAAAAGGCCAGCAAGTTATTTTGTGAATATCGACAAACTGATTCTAAAGTTTACACAGAGAGGCAAAAGCCCCAGGATAGCTAACACATTTTTAAAGGAGAAGAAAAAAGTTGGAGGACTCACACTACCCGAGTTCAAGGCTTACTGTAAAGCTACAGTAATCAAGCTTGTGCTACTGGCAAATAATTCAGTGGAACAGAATAGAGTAGCTCAGAAACAAACCCATCCAAATCTGTCAGCCGATCTCTGACAAAGGAGCAGAGGCAATACGGTGGAGCAAAGATACTTTGCAACAAGTGGTGCTGGGACGACCAGACGTCCACATGCAAAAAATGAATTTAGGCACGGACTTGACACCGTTAATAAAAAACTAACTTAAAATGGATCGTTGACCTAAGTATAAAATGTAAAACCATAAAACTCCCAGAAGGTAACATAGGAGCAAATCTAGATGATCTTGGGTATGGTGGTTTTTCAATACAATACCAAAGTGACAATCCATGAAAGAAAGAATTGATAAGCTGGATTTCATTGACATTAAAATTTCTGCTTTATGAAAGGCAATGTCAAGAGAACTGAGAAGACCAGCCATAGGCTGGGAGAAAATATTTGTGAAATATATATCTGATAAACATCTCCAAACTATACAAAGAACTCTTACAATTTAACAATAAGAAAACAAACGGGGTGCCTGGGTGGCTCACTTGGTTGGGGGTCTGACTTTGGCTCAGGTCATGGTCTCAGGGTTCGTGAGTTTGAGCCCCGCATCGGGCTCTGTGCTGACAGCTCAGAGCCTGGAAACTGCTTCACATTCTGTGTCTCCTTCTCTCTCTGCCCCTCCGCCACTTGTGCTCTCTCTCCCTGTCAAAAATAAATAAACATTAAAAACAAAAGAAGAAAATGAACAACCTGGTTTAAAAATGGGCCAAACACCTGAACAACACTTCATCATCAAAAAGATATAGAGAAGGCAAATAAACATATGAAAAGATGTTCGACATCAGATGTCTTAAGGAATTGCAACTTAAAACAATAAGATACTGCAATATACACCTACTAAAATGGACAAAATCTAAAAGACTGACAGCACCAAACGCTGGTGAGGATGCGGAGCAATGGGAACTCCCTTGGTCGTTGGAGGGAATGCAAAATGGCGCAGCCACCTTAGAAGACAGTCTGGCAGTTCCTTACAAAGCTAAACAATCCAGCAGTCTTGCTCCTTGGTATTTACCCAGAGGAGTCAAAAACTTATGTCCACACAAAACCCACATGTGGTCGTTTATGGCAGCTTTATTCATAATTGCCAAAACTTGGAAGCAACTGAGATGCCCTTCAGTAAGTAAACAGATAAACTCAGTACACCCAGATAGCATATCGTTCAGTGCTGAAAAGAAATGAGCTACGAAGCCACGAAAAAACATGGAGGAACCTTAAAAGCATACGTATTACTAAGTGAAAGAAGCCAGTCTGAAAGGTGACGACTGAGTGATCCCACTATAGGACATCCCAGAAAAGGATAACTATGGAGATGATAGAAGGACCAGGGGTTGCCAGGGGTTGGGGGGCGGGGGGAGGGATGAGTGAGTGGAGCACAGAGGATTTTTAGGGCAATGAAACAAGTCTGTGTGACACCTGATTACATGTCCTTATACATTTGTCTAAATCCATGGACTGTACGACACTAAGAGTGAACCCGCATGGAAACTGTGGACTTCGGGTGTTAATGACGTGTCAGTGTGGGTTTACCGACTGTAACAAATGTATGTCGGCGGCAGTGGGGGAGGCAGGTGGAAGGAGAGGATATTTGGGAACTCTCTGTACCTTCTGTTCATTTTGCTTTTAAAGACAAAGTCTCTACTAAAAAATATATACAGGGGCACCTAGGTGGCTCAGTCGGTTAAGCGTCCGACTTCAGCTCAGGTCATGATCTCACGGTTCGTGAGTTCAAGCCCCACATCGGGCTCTGTGCTGACAGCTCGGAGCCTGAAGCCTGCTTCAGAGTCTGTGTGTCCCTCTTCTCTCTGTCCCTCCCCTGCTCGCGCTCTGTCTCTCTCAAACATAAAATAAACATTAAAAAATTTTGTTTCGGGGCTCCTGGGTGGCTCAGTCGGTTGAGCATCCAACTTCAGCTCAGGTCATGATCTTGCGGTCCGTGAGTTCGAGCCCCGCGTCGGGCTCTGTGCTGACAGCTCAGAGCCTGGAGCCTGTTTCAGATTCTGTGTCTCCCCCTCTCTGCCCCTTCCTCGCCATGCTCTGTCTCTCTCTGTCTCTCAAAAATGAATAAACGTTAAAAAAAAATTTTTTTTAATTTTTGTTTCAAATATATACAACAGTAAACGAAGAGTCTGTTCCAACACTGGAAGGAAGAGCGGCCGTGTTAGAGAAAATGTCCAAAAAAAAAAAAAAAAAAAAATCCCAGAATTCCTCACTGCAAAGTTCTTCGTGATAGGCAGGAACTAGAAACAGCACACATGCCCACAGCAGGGAAGTGGACAAACCATTACTGCTGCTGTAGCAAAGGACTGCACACTTTATTCCCTCACAGAGAGAGGCCAGAGTTCCAAAGTGGGCCTCACTGGGCCACCATCAAGGCATCGGCAGGACTTTGTTCCTCTCTGGAGGCTGAAAGGGAGATCCTTTTGTTACCTTTTCTAGCTTCCGGAGGCCACCCGGGCCCCTTCCATTTTCAAACCAGCAACGCCAGCCGAGGCTTCTCACGCCGTGTCACCCCTGACCCTCGTTCCTGCCTCCTCCTTCCATTTCTGAGGACCCTTGTGATGACCCTGGGCCCGCCTGGGCAATCCAAGATCATCTCCCCAGCTCCAGGTTTGCTAGTTTGCAACCTTAACTCTATGTGCAGCCTTGGTTCTCCCTTGCCAAATCATCTACTATATCCACAGTTTCCTGGGATTAGGCATGGACACGTAAGGGGGTCCATACACACCATAGAAATCTATTCAGCAAGAAGAAAAGAACAAAGTATTAACACAAGGTGGCAACAACGTGGATGAACCTCACAAACATTATGCTGAGGAAAAGAAGCCAGGCGCCAAAGATGACCTACTATATTATTCATTTGAAGTGCCAGAACCAGGTATTGGTTAACGGTTGCTGCGTAAAAAACCATCCCAAAACTTAGCTTACTAGAACACATATATTATTTCGCCCTTTCTGTGGGTTGGGAATCTGGCCAGTTGGGCTGACTCCTCTGCTGTGGGGCCTCTCACGGATTGCTGTCCAGGTGGTAGCTGGGCTGTGGCCATCCCACAACTGCACTTGGGGAAAGAGCCACTTCCAAACTCACCCATGTCGCTGTTGGCAGGACTGGATTCCTTGCTGGCTGGAGGCCAAAGGACACTCTCCGTCTCTTGCCACATGAGGTCTCTGAAAAGGCAGCTTGTTTCTTCAAAGTGCGCGAGCTGAAAAGCCACCAGAGAGTCTGCAAGCAAGATGGAAGTCACGATCTTATGTAACCTAATCTCAGAAGTCACATCCTGTCCCACATTGAATTGGTTAGAAGCAAGCCACTGGGGCCAGCCCACATTCAAGGCTGTGGGTAACTTTGAGAAGACAGGTGTCACTAAGGTCCATCTCATAAGGGAAAAAAATGAATGGCGACATCAGCCCATTGGATGCCCGTGGCTAGGGAAGGGGAGGGAGTTGATACAAAGGGGCATGAGGAAACTTTTGGGGTGATGAAAAGGTTCTATGTCCTGATTATGCTGGTCCTTACATAGGTGTTTAAATTTGTCAAATCTCATCAGTTGGCACATAAAATGGGTGCATTTTCTGATAAGTAAATTAAACCTCAATAACAATATTTTTGGCAAACATAGGATTTTTTTAATGTTTATTTATTTTTGGGAGACAGATCATGACATGAGCAGGAGAGGGGCAGAGAGGGAGAGGAAGACACAAAATCCGAAGCAGGCTCCAGGCTCTGAGCTGTCAGCACAGAGCCTGACATAGGGCTTGAACCCATGAACCGTGAGATCATGACCTGAGCTGAAGTCGGACACTTAACCAACTAAGCCACCCAGGCGCCCCAGACTTTTTTTTTTTTAATGTAGGACCTTTTAAGGCTGTCTTTATCACTCACCTGTCTACATTGACTAGGTACATAAGGGCTGTAGGACGAGCCATCTCCTGCCTCCTTGGTTGAGAGAACAGCATCATTCATTCTTGGCCAGGGAGGACTGGGGTGAGGTGGGCAAGGCACCCAGAACATAACATTTTAGGGAGGTGCATGTGTGACCCCAAAGGTGAGCACTTCCTTGAATTTTGTGTACTGTGTCCCAGCCCCATTCTCTGCCTGCCTTGCTGCAATTTG
This sequence comes from Neofelis nebulosa, assembly GCF_028018385.1. Taxonomy (NCBI): domain Eukaryota; kingdom Metazoa; phylum Chordata; class Mammalia; order Carnivora; family Felidae; genus Neofelis; species Neofelis nebulosa. The sequence continues at coordinate 110,510,825 of NC_080785.1, forward strand.
TTTGAGATGCTCACTCTACAGTCCCTCCAGTGAGGGCCAAGAGGAGCCCAGCCCCAGAAAACGGACCCTCGGACGCAGAAGGGAGCACAAACACCCCGGGACAGCCTGAGGAAAGCTGCAGAGCCTGATCACCAGCGTGAGCTCCTCACTCCCAGCAGCCAGACAGCACAGAGGTGATGGGACCCAGGAGAAGAAGGCGAGCAGAGCCACTCAAGTGAGAGGAAGCCCAACCCCCCCTGGATTCAAGAAAAGAGAAACGAAGCCAGAATCCCTTCCTGGAAACCATGCAAACCTTCCTCTTGGAGAAACCAGCCCAACCAGGAGTTCAGAAAATAAGCAGAAAGGAACCCAGAAGAACCCCCAGACACCTAAAAGCTACAGTGAGCCAGAGGTAGGGGTGAGGGTCAGCCTTGCAGCAGCCGGAACCGCCACGGCGAGGCCAGCAACACACAAGGCACCGCAAGCTTCAGAAAGCACTTGCCAGCACTGACCTCTGGCTGAGGCAAGACCATGTGTGGGCTGAGTCTTAGCAGTCTTGCTAGGCACCTGCCACCATGGCTGCCCCTCAGACATGGAAGTGAGACCCCACGGCCCAGGGGAAGACCAGCCTGCACCTTTGCCTCTTGCCCAGGCTCCATCTTGGACACACAATCAAAGTGGCACAACTCATCTGAAGTCCTTGGTGCTGGACTTGCCCTGACCTGGAGCCTGAAGGACAAGCGAACAGGAAAATGTCATCAGAAACACGAGAAAATGCATTCATTAAGGGGATGAGTTTGAGACATGCAAGTAAATGTAGATTCTGCAGACATCAAGAAGCAGAGAGGCACGCTTGGGTGGAAGCAAGGATTAAGGGATTAAGACCACAATAAGGACTGGATGCAGCCAGCACATGAGTCAGCAAGGGGGACGACATTAAGCTGGGGACAGCTCCCAGAACTCCGTAGGAAAGGACACGGAGACGAAGCGACAGGACCCCAGGGAGATGGCGCGACAGGACCCCAGGGAGACGGCGCGCCGGGGTCGCGTGGAACGAATTCAGGAGATGGCCACACATGGAAGGGAGGAGCAAAAGTCAGCGCGGTGACGGATGAAAACTACCTGTACTGGAAGGCCAGGTGAACGTGCAGGGAGAGGCACCCACACTGCACACCCTCCCGCAGGGTTGAAGAGTGAGCAGAAGGCACGACACCAAGGGAGACAAGGAAAACAAACGAAACATCAGGTACCCTATAAAGGAACCAAAACTAAGTGCGTGTTGCCTGTTTCTCCCAAGCTCCTAAATGCCAGCCAGGGTCTAGGAGAGCATTGCTTTTGAGTTCGGTGGGGTGAAAGGGGTCTCTATTTCATTCTGTTTCCTTTTTCAATGTGGTCAAGTCCACATAACATCAAATTTATGTACCTTTACGTAGTGCAGCCATCCCCACCGTCCACCCCCGCTCCCCAGCTCTTTTCATCTTGTAGAACTGTTAACCAATAACTTGTTAACCAATAACTCTCCATTCTCCTGCCCCTCAGCCCCTGGCAAGCCACTGTGCTGTCAAAAATGTTTTGACTATTCCAAGTACCTCATATAAGTGGGATCATACAATATTTGACTTTTCGTAACTGGCTTACTTCACTTAATGTCCTCAAGGTTGATCCATTTTCCTTCCTTTTCAAGGTTGTATATAATATTCCACATTTTGTATAATAGACCACAATCTGTTTATTAGCCATCCATCCATCATACACACTTGGGTTGCTTCTACATTTTTAGCTATTGCAAACAGTGCTGCCGTGAACACGGGTATACGAATGTTTCTTCAAGACTGTTTTTAATTCCTTTGGGCATATACCCAAAAGTGGAATTGCTGGAACATACAGTATTTCTTTTTCTTGTATTGCCTCTGGCAGGTAGGAGTAGTGAAATGCCTTTCACTACTTCTACAGTGCTTTTTTATTTAAATTCAAGTTAGCTAACATACAGTGTAGTCTTGGCTTCAGGAGTAGAACCCAGGGATTCATCTCTTACATCTGACACCCAGTGCTCATCCTGAAGAGTGCCCTCCTTAATGCTCATCACCCATTTAAGCCACCCCCCACCTGTCTTTGCCCTAGCAACCCTCAGTTGGTTCTCTGTATTTAAGAATCTCTTGTGGTTTGCCCCTGTTTTTACCTTATTTTTCCTCCCCTTCCCCCTATGCCCATCTGTTGTGTTTCTCAAATTCCACATGAGTGAAATCATATGTCTTCCTCTTGCTGACTTATTTCAACTAGCATAATACCCTCTAGTTCCATTCCACATTGTTACAGAGGGCAAGATTTCATTCTTTTTGATGGCAGAGTAATACCACATCTTCTTTATCCATTCACCCATCAATGGACATTTGGGCTCTTTCCATACTTTGGCTATTGATGATGGCCCTGCTATAAACATTGGGATGCATGTGCCCCTTTGAAACAGCACATACCTAGTAGTGCAATTGCTGAGCTGTAGGGTAGTTCTATTTTTAATTTTTTGAGGACCCTCCATACTGTTTTCCAGAGTGGCTGCACCAGTTTGCATTCCCACCAGCAGTGCAAAAGAGATCCTCTCTTTCTGCATTCATGCCAACATCTGTTGTTGCCTGAGTTGTTAATGTTAGCCATTCAGACAGGTGTGAGGAGTTCTCTCACTGTGGTTTTGAATTGTATTTCCCTGATGATGAGCGATGTTGAGCATTTTTTCATGTGTCGGTTGGCCATCTGGATGTCTTCTTTGGAGAAGTGTCTATTCATGTCTTCTCCCCATTTCTTCACTGGATTATTTGATTTTTGGGTATTGAGTTTGGTACGTTCTTTATAGATTTTGGATGCTAACCCTTTATCTGATATGTCATTTGCAAGTATCTTCATTCATTCCGTTTGTTGCCTTTTAGTTTTGTTGATTGTTTCCTTTGCAGTGCAGAAGCTTCTTATTTTGATGAGGTCCCAAAAGTTCATTTTTGCTTTTGTTTTCCTTGCCTCCAGAGACATGAATAAGAACTTGCTGCAGCCGAGCTCAAAGAGGTTGCTGCCTGTTTTCTCCTCTAGGATTTTGATGACTTCCTGTCTTACATTTAGGTCTTTTGTCCATTTTGAATTTATTTTTGTGGTATATAGTATTTCTATCTTTAACTTTGGGATGCTATTTTATTGTAAATGGGACTGCTTTTGTTTTCCTTTTCAGATTTTTAATTATTTGTGTATACAACTGCAACTGATTCTGCTACTTCACTAAATTATTTAATTCTAACAGCTTTGTTGTGGAGTCTTTAGGGTTTTCTATCATCTGCATCTGTTACATCATCTGCATCATCTGATTTACATCATCTTCAAACAGATGATTTTATTTCTTCTTTTCCAACTTGGATGCTTTTTCTTTCTTTTTCTTAGTTGCTCTGGCTAGAACTTCCAGTACTTTGTGGAATAGAAGTGGCGAATGCAGGCCTCCTTACCATGCTTATTGATCTTAGAGGAACAGCTTTCAGTCTTTCACCACTGAGTATGATGTTTGCTGTGGGCTTTTCATATATGGCTTTTATTATATGGAGGTAGTTTCCATTTTCCTATTTTGCTGTTTTTTAGTGTTTGGTTAAATCCTTTTTCTGCACCAGCTGAGATGATCATGTGGTCTTTTTCCTTCATTCTGTTAATGTGGTATATTATCCTGATTCCTAGCATTCTAGGAGTAAGTCTCACTTGTGTTGTATAATCCTTGTCAAATTTGGCTGAATTCTGTATGCTAATATTTTAAATTTTGTGCATGAATGTTCATAAGAGATGTTGGTCTATAGTTTCTTTTCTTGTCAGTGCCCTTGACCAGCTTTGGTATCATGTTTATGCTGCTCTCATAAAATAAATTCAGAGGTGTTCCCTCTTCTTCAACTTTTGGGAAAATTTCAAAAGGATTGGTATTAGATTTTTGATTACTGATTCAATCTCCTTACTAGTTATAGGCCTATTCAGATTGTCTGTTTCTACATGATTTAGTCTTGATAGATTTTGTGTTTCTAGGAATTTGTCTATTTCATCGGTTGTCCAGTTTGGAGGCACACGGCTATTCATGGTACTGATCCTTCTTATTTCTGTAGGATCAGTAGTGATGTTCCCACTTTCATTTCTCATTTTAGTAACTTCAGTCTTTTTTTCCTTAGTCCATCTAAGTTAAGGGTTTGTCAGTTTTTTTGATCTTTTTGAAAAACTGTTTTTCTATTCTTTATTTTGTTTTTCTCCTTTCTTTTTTTTTTATATTAATTCCTTCCTTTTGCCGGCTTCAGGTTGAATTTGTTCTCCTTTTTCTAGAAGTTCCTTAAGTTGTAAAGTTAGATTGTTGGTCTGAGATCTTTCTCTTTTTTTAATGTAAGTTTTATAGTCATAAATTCTCCCCCTTAGCACCATACATTGTGCTGTTTCCCATAAGTTTTGCCCTGTTGTGTTACCAGGTGTCTTCATCTCTATTTTTTTTTTTTTTTGGCTAATTTCCTTATGATTTCTTTTTTTTCTTAATGTTTATTTTTTATTTTTGAGAGAGACAGAGCATGAGTTGGGGAGGGGAAGAGAGAGAGGGAGACACAGAATCTGAAGCAGGTTCCAGGCTCTAAGCTGTCAGCACAGAGCCCAACACAGAGCTCGAACTCATGAACCACGAGATCACGATCTGAGCCAAAGCCAGATGCTTAACCGACTGAGCCACCCAGGCACCCCTATGATTTCTTCTTTGATCCACTGGTTGTTTACAAAAGTGTTCTTTAATTTCCACAACTTTGTGAAATTTTCCAGTTTTGCTTTCGTTAACAATTTCTAACTTCATCTGATTTTTAACAGAAAAGATACTTTGTATGATATCTATCTTTTTATATCTATTGAAACTGAATTTGTGGCCCTAATATTTGGGACATCCTGAAAAATACCCCATTTGCACTTGACAGTGTATGTTGTTTTACTGGGTAGAGTTTTCTGTGTATGTCTGTTACATCTAGTTGGTATATTGCAATGTTTAAGTCCTCTGTTCCTTATCTTCTGTCTGCTTGTTCTTCCACTATTGCAAGGGGGATATTGGTCTCCAACCATTCTAGTTCTCCCTGTCAATTTTTGTTTTATATGTTTTGATAGTCTGTCATTAGGCATGTAAATGTTTATAATTGTTATATTTTCTTGGTGTAGTGGACATTTATTAATATATAATGCCTTCTTTGTCTCTTTTAAACTTTTCTGGTTTAAAGTATGTCTGATATTAGTATTGCTACTCTCATTCTCTGTTTTGGTTACTATTTGCAGGGAATATCTTTTCCCGCCCTTTCACTTTCAACCGGTTTGTGGCTTTGGAACTCAAGTGAGTCTCTTATAGACAACATATAGTTGAATCATGTGTTCTCCATTCTGCCAGTCTCAGTCTTTTGATTAGAGAGTTTAATCCATTTACATTTAAAGTAATTGATGAAATGGTGGTACTTGTGTCATTGTACCTTTTGTTTACTATATGCCTTATAGGTTTTTCCCCCATCTCCTGCAATACTGTTTTATTTGTGTTTAGTTGATTGTTTGTAGTGAAATGTTTAAATGCCTTTCTCATTTCCTTTTTATATATTCTATAGGTATTTTCTTTGTGGTTACCACAGGGATTACATTTAATAACCTAAATTTGAATCTCTACCACCATAACTTCAGTGACATACAAAACCTCTGCTCCTTTACAGTTCCATCTTCATCCTTTTTGCTGCTGAAGTCACAAACGTACATCTCTATACATCCTGTGCTCTAAAACATAAACTAAAAATTCTTTAAAATGCAGGAGTCTCTTAAATTCTGTAGAAAACAGGATTCAGAGTTACACTCCAAACAGTTATAGTAATGCTACCTTTATACTAATAATTATGTTTTCTTTAAATGTATTAGTCTCTTAGATCATTTGGAAATCAAAGAGTACAGTTTCAAACCAGTGTTAACTTATACTGGCTTCTAGGGGCCCCTGGGTTGCTCAGTCAGTTGAGCATCTGACTCTTGATTTTGGTTCAGGTCATGATTTTAAGGTTCTGGGATTGAGCCCTGTACTGAGCTCTGCACTGAGCATGGAGCCTACTTGGGATTCTCTCTCTCCCACTGTGGCCCTCTCCCCCACCCTCTCTAAATAAGTAAATAAATAAATAAATAAATAAAATTTATACTGGCTTTTAAAATTGCCCACATTTATGGGGCACCTGGTTCAATTGGTTAAGTGTCTGACCTCGGCTCAGGTCATGATCTCATGGTTTATGAGTTCGAGCCCCACGTTGGTCTCTGTGCTGACAGCTTGGAGCCTGGAGCCTGCTTCAGATTCTGTGTCTCCCTCTCCTTCTGCCTCCCCCCGACTCATACTCTGTCTCTCAAGAATAAGTAAAACATTAAAAAAATTGTTTTAATTGCCCACATTTTACCTTTATTGGGACCTTTATTCTGTCATACAACTTTAAGTTAATGTCTGATTTCATTTCACCATGCAGGACTCCCCTGGGCATTTCTGGCAGAGCAGGTCTACTGGTCACAAACTCCTTCACTTTTGTTTTTCTGGGAATGTCTTAACTTTACCCTCACTTTTAAAGGGAAGTTTTTCCAGATACAGAATTCTTGGTTAACACTTGGTTTTTTTCCTCTGAGCACCTTGAATATATTAGGTCTTCTGACCTCCAAAGTTTCTAATGAGAAACTTCTGATAATCTTATTGAAGATCTTCTGTATGTGATGATTTGCTTCTCTCTTGCAGCTTTCAAAATCCTCTGGCTTTGGCTTTTAATCATCCCATAACAGTTTGATTATAACAATCTCTCAGGGGGCGCCCAAGTGACTCAGTCGGCTAAGCATCCAACTTTGGCTCAGGTCATGTTCTCATGATGGGTGAGTTCGAGCCCCACATTGGGCTCTGTGCTGACAGCTCAGAGCCTGGAGCCTACTTGGATTCTGTGTCTCCCTCTCTCTCTGCCCCTCCCCTACTCACTCTCTGTCTCAAAAATAAATAACAAATTAAAATAATAATAATAATCTCTCAGTGTGGGGCTCTCTGATTTCCTCTTATTGGAGTCCCTTAGGCTTTTTCGATGTCTTTCATGTCTTTCATCCAATTTTAGAGTTTTCATCCATCATTTCTTCAAATCCTCTCCTCCCCCTTTTCTCTTCTTCTCCTGGGACATCCATGATGCATATATTAGTTCTCTTGATGGTATCCCACTAATTCCTTAGGCTCTGTTTGCTTTTTTCAATCTTTTTCTTCCTGTTCCCCAGCCTTGATAGTTTCCATTGTCCGATCTTCAAGATCACAGATTCTTCTCCCTGCTCAGAGCAGCCTTTGAATCCCTCTAGTGAATATTTCGTTTCAGTTACTTATCAGGTCCAGAATTTTTTTCTTTTTAGGTTTCCTATCTCTTTATTGATACTTTCATTTTATTTGCACATCATCTTCTTGACTTTCTCTGTATCTTCTTTTAGATCTTTGAGCATCTTTTTTTGACAGTTGTTTTGAAGTTTTTGTGGTATGTCTAACATCAGGGATTTGGGAGGAAATTTTCTGTTTATTTTTTTTTTTCCTTACTGAATGGGCCATACTTTTTGTTGCCTTGATTTTGTTGTTGGAACACTGAACATTTGAATCTAATAACGTGGTAACTCTGGAAATCAGATTTTCTCCTTACTCCATGGTGTACCGTTTTTGTTTATTTGAATGTTGTAGGCGGTCTCTGTGTTGAGAATCACCCTGAGGTGTAAACCTAGTCTTTTCTGAGACTTTCCCTTGGCATGCATGGTCACTGTCTAATTTTCCCCATATATGCTGTTGTTTGTACATGTCCTTGGTCTTTAATGTCTGGCTCTCCAAAGGGGAAAAGGCAAAAAAAAGTAGAGGGAGGAAAAAGAGCACTGGTCCTTTAAATCCCCTGGAAGTCAAGTGGACTTGTGACAATGAGGGAATGTTAAAACAGTGGCTGCCTGCCCATTTGCCTGTACCTCTGTGGTCAGAAGCACCAATCGGGGATCAGGGCAGAGATCCCCCGTTATTTTGGAGAACAGGGCCCTTAAAAAAAGGCTCACTCTAATTCCCAAGGCTGTGCTAGACTAAAATTAACTACAATTACCGTCCAAGCCTTCCCCTGGAAGTTGCAAGCTTTAGTAGACTCCAGAGTTCCAAAATGGCTTTATCAGATTCTGCCAGTACGATCGCTGTCCAGTGGGGACACAGATTCCTGATGGTCCTACTCTGCCATCTTCCTCTATTTCAAAGTATTTTATTTTTTTCTTTTTGCCGCTATTTCTGCAGGAATATGGTAACTTTCTCTTTTGAATGATCCTTATTCATATTTGGTGATGTTTGCCTTTTTCTTTAATACCAGTGGAGTGAACTTTCTAGCTATATGTCCCCAGGTATCTATGAAGGGATCATCTTTCTTGCTATCTTTCAAAAAACTTTTTATAACTTCTGCAGTTCGGCCCAATACCACTAAGGAAATCTCATACAGGGGCACCTGGGTGGCTCAACCGGCTGAGCGTCTGACTCTTGATCTCGGCTCAGGTCATGATCTCACAGTTCATGAGTTTGAGCCCCACATCAGGCTCTGTGCTGGCAGCACAGAGCCTGTAGGGGATCCTCTGTCTCCCTCTCTCTTTCTGCCCCTCCCCTGCTCAGCCTCTCTCTCTAAATAAATTTAAAGAAGGAAAAAGAAAATCTTGTACATATAAATGTACAAAAATGGAGAGACTAGTATCATGAGTCCCCAAGGGCCCATCACCAGCTTCAATACTGATCACCTCATAGCCGATCTCCTTTTCCCTAGACCCCACTGACTTCTCCGCCTCCCATATTATTCCAAATTCCAGGCACGTATCATTTCATCTGTAAGTACTCCAGTAGATCTCCCTCAAAAGATATGGGCTCTTTATCGTAACCACAGTACCATCGTCACATCTAAAAAAACAAAAACAAAACAGTAATCCTTAATACTGAATATCCATGATCCATAAATGATTGGAGTTTTTAAACTGTTGGTTTGAATTAGAATCCAAATAAGATCGTACTCTGCAGTTGGTTGTGTCGTTAAATCCCTTTTGATGCATAGGTTCCCTCTCCATCTTGTTGTCCCCCTGCAGTTCAGTTGTTGAAGAAACCAGGTCACTCTTCCAACAGTGAAGTGCTCTTTAGACTCTGGAATGGCTCCTAAAATCAGCACTTCTGACAAACACTCAAGTGACGTGCACACTGGTCTGAGGCCCGCTGCTGAGCAGTGGGTCCCTTATGCCTCTGCATTCCTGTCAATTGGTGGGATTTCACCGCGAAAATCCTGGCCCAACAGTGTTACATTTCAAGAGAACTATTTGGGAAAAGGTATCTTTTTATGCCAGTTACCCTGATAAGAAATAGAACAACGAAAACCCTACCACCATGTCTGCAGACCAAAGGCAAAATAGCACTGTACCAGCTGTAGGATCACACTTAGCAGTTAAGGCAATGACAGTGAAGGAAGTATTTAAGAAAAAAAAAAAAAAAGGTTAAAACTGAATGCAGTCACATGTCCTCTGGGAGGAGTACCACTGACCCCAAATGCACTCGTCCCTACGATGGGCACTCTGGGTTGGAGGGAAATTGGGCCTGACACCCAGGAGGTGCTTTATGCTGTCATCCCAGGTGACCTGCATGAGCCCCACCAGCACCTGGGTGGGTGGGTGGGGATGAGCTGCATGTGGTCTCTCTGGCCACCCACCAGCTGGTCCGTCTGGCCTGACCAGCTCAACCGCCCTCACACTCACAAGCTCCTGGCCTCGGCACTCAACCCCATAGCCAGGGGAGTGTAGCCTGCACCCCTGTGCTGGTGCATGTGACAGGCCGTGGGACCCGCAGCAGGCAAAGGGCCAGCAGCCCATGATGCTTTGTTTGCTTAGAGTTGAGAAAATGTCCATGGGTCCTATCAACAAATGGGGAGACAGCCACAGAATCATCATGGGGGTGGCAGGGTCCCTTTGGGCCTCCCAGGCACTGCTGGGAGTGGACCGGTGTCCATGTGCTCTAACTGGGACTTTCATGCAGCTGACCACAATGGGTGGACCTCTGTCAGCCAACACATGATGGTCGGTGTCTGCCATGACTGTGAAAGATCTTTAATTATTATTCTTTATTATTTCACTTAAAATTTGATTGTTGGAATTCTATTCCTAAATATATGCCCCAGAGAATTGAAAACAAGTCCTCACAAAAACGTGTGAGTGTTCACAGCAACATAATTCCCAGGAGTCAAAAGGTAGGACCTCCCCCCCCCAAATGTCTATTTCAACACAGTGTGGTCCATCCATATAGGGGACGGTCACACAATCATAACAAAGAACAGAGTTCTGACACACGCCACACTTTGGAAACATTCTGCTGAATGAAGGAGCCAGACACAAAGACCCCTGATGTATGGCTCCAGGTTTACGAGACGTCCAGGAGAGACACGCGGTGGGGGGGAGGAGGAGTGGACAACAGGGAGTGACTGCTAATGGGGACTGGGTTTCTCCGGGTGATGAAAATGTTCTAAAATGAGATGATGACGACAGTTGCAAATCTGACAACTACCGAATTGTACATTTTAAAAGAAGTGCCTGAGTGGCTCAGTCGGTTAAGCATCTGACTCTTGATTTTGGCTCAGGTAATGATCTCCTGGTTTGTGAGATCAAGCCCCATGTCGGGCTCTGTGCTGAGCGTGGAGTCTGCTTGGGGTTCTCTCTTCTCCCTCTGTCTGTCCCTCCCCCACCTGTGCGCATGCTCTCAAAATAAGCATTTAAAAAAGAATTTTCTAGGTATGTGAATTATACCTCAATAAAGCTGTTACTTTTTTTTTGTAGTGTTGATCATTAAAGATCTTAAATCTTTTTAATTTTTTTAATGTTTATTTACTTTTGAGACAGAGACAGAGACAGAGTGCGAATGGGGGAGGGGCAGAGAGACACACACACACACAGAATCTGAAAAGGCTCCAGGCTCCCGACTGTCAGCACAGAGCCCAATGGGGGGCTCGAACCCCCGAACCGTGAGATCATAACCTGAGCCAAAGTCCAGTGCGTAACCAACTGAGCCACCCAGGCACCCCTAAAGACCTTAAATCTTACCCCTGCATCTCAGCAGCATCTCTAACCCCTGGGCCACGCAGACCCTTCACAGTCATGGCCCCTAAGCCCTCAGGACCAGTGGCAGGGTGGTCGGGCTCTGAGAGGTGAAGTGCCCGGAGCAGCGCTGAGTGGGCGGGGCCCTGCTGGTCCCCTATCCAGGGACAGGGAAGTCAACCAGCTGAAGCAGTGGGTCAACACGCTGATGACGTCCATCGCCAAGGAAGAGGAGACAGTGGCCGAGCTGCAGCTCAAAGCTCGAGTGTTCCACTTCGGCGAGTACAAGGGCGCTCAGGAGGTAGGCCCCCGGTCAGCGGTCAGCGGGTGTGGAGGGAGTGTGGGCGACCACAGGCCTGGGGCCCGGTCCCTTCAAGAGCACCCCCGGGAGCACCCAGTGCCCAGCACTCAAAGCCAGTCCTGAGACACTGAAATGTTCTGGGGCAGCCACGCCCCTCGACACTTTCCAGGCTCTGTAAGCCTGACTGAGGGGCACCGGCTGGAGAAGGCCCTTGGTCCCCAAACTGGAGCCACCCCATGTACTTATGCCCCTTGGCTGCTCAGCTGCCCCCAGCACACCTCCTCCATTCCTTTGTCCTTCCATTCAACAAATACGTCTGCTTCTTCCACACCAAGTGTCCGGAAGGTGAGCCTGCCAGGAGGAAGAAGGCATGTCCCCAGGCCAGGCTGAAAGAGTGAGAGTGTTCTGAGAGCACAAAGGGCCAGGAATGTGCCGGGCAGTGGCACGACCTTCCTGACAGTGCCGCTGGGGTCACGGGCATGGCCCCAGCTTCCTAATTCAAATTCCTTCCTTCATTCAAATTACTGATGAGCACCTACTGTGTGCCAGCACCAGGCCAGGGACAAGAGGATGCCACGACAAGCTAGGCCAGTGCCACCGGCCTCCTGCCAGACAGACTCACTGGCTGCCGGCCTGAGCCTTTCTGTCGGCTGTTCCTCACTTAATCCTCACACCCAATCCATGTGGCAGGGGATGTTACATTTCTGAATGTCAGCGGGCTCAGAGGGAGGGGTTCATCTGCCCCAGGCCACACAGAAAGTAACTCACAGGACAGCGTCCAGTGGAGAGCCGAGGTCAGTCCAAGGGTGGAACAGGAAGGCTCCCTGGAGGAGGGGACTAGGCCACGTGCACAGCAAGGGAGCTGGGGTAGAGGCCGAGGCACAGGTGTGAGTCCCAGCGTGGGGGCTGGAAGCCTGGACCGGGCTGACCACAGGAGGGCAAAGGGGGTCAGGCAGCTGTGGCCTAGAAAAATCCAAGTCTCCAAGCTGTTTCTCCCAGTGATCCTGAGTGTGCCGGGCAGAGCTCGGGGAGGCCAGCCGTGTCTCAGCAAGGGGCCCTGGGTCTGGCAGGCTGTGCAGTGGGGGTGCACGGAGGCCCACGCAACCCCTCTGCGGGCCTGCCTGCCTTGCAGGACAAGCTTCTGGAAAGCCTGAACCGCAAGGTGCTGGACGTGTACCGGCACTGCATCGGCACCCAGCAGGAGTCCAACCTGGGCACTGTGCAGATGCTCACCATCATCGAGCACTACCTGAACGAGCTGCTCGAACACCTAGAGCATGTACCCCAGGTCAAGATCGAGCAGGCTGAGAAGGCCAAGGAGAAGGAGCGCCGCATGAGGTGAGAGCCCAGGCCCCTGTCCCACCGGGCCGCCTCACGCAGTAGGGAGGGCCCTGAGGGCGAGGATGCCCTCCACACCCCTGCCCCTGCTCCGGGCTGGCCTGTCCTCTGAGAGCTCCCGAACCAGGGAGAGAGGACCCTGATGCTCTGACCTCAAAGACGAAGCCAGGGGGTCTTCCAGAGGGGGCATCAAACTCAGCCCAGTGAGGGAAGGCCCTCTCCTGGAGTGGGAGACGACGTGGACTCGGGGAGCCCAGGAGCCAAAGTGAGGGTATGGACAGCATGGCCTTGCCCTGAGGACAAGGGGCAGCATTGGCCATTTTCTCCGATGGATGGGAGAGGGAGAGATTGGCGTTGCCAGAACCCAGGGGAGGGAAGGTGCAGACTCAGGGAGAAGCTGAGGAAGGCCGGTTTAGGGGCAGAGGCAGGCAGGAACACTTGGCAGTCATGGGTAGCATGGACCCATCCTCCAGGGGGAGGCCCAGGGAGCTCCCCACAGACCCAGTGGCTCCGCTGGCCTGGGGGGCTGCCTGCTTCATTCACTCCTGTGCAGGGCCCTGAGACACGGCCACCTGCAAAGAGCCATCTGCCTCTCCCACAAGCAAAGGGGCTCTTCCTCTGTGTCCCCTGTCCCGTACCCTGGTAGAAGCAGGCACTGGGCAAAAGTTTGATGAGCAGAGAGGCACACACAGAGGTGGACCAGTGACCAGGGATGGGGACCGAGGAACGTGGGCCTCCAAACGGTAGGAGCCGATGGACCAGAGCTGGGACCTCCAAAAAGCAGGGGCAGCAGCCAACCTGGCCTGGCAGGGAAGGGTGAAGAGTGGGGAGTTCTCTCAGAGGGAGGGCCATGGCCTGACAGAAGGCTGCATCAAGGAGCTAGGAAGGGAAGCTGGCAGCCTTCCCAGGCTCCTCCTGTCTTTTGATGTGTCCTGTGCTGCCCCCCGCACCCAGACTCCGGGAAGAGAAGGTGCTGATGCAGAAGCAGCTGCAGGAGGAGCGTCTGCAACGGGCCCAGGCTCGGGCCCAGGCAGAGATCAAGAAGAAGGTGGGCATGGTGGCCCTGGGGAGTCACTGCTGGGGAAGGGGCCCCACCGGCAGGCATGGTTGGGGCCGGGAGGGGCTGAGGGCCTGGCTCACACCGTTTGCAGAAGCTACTGCTGAGACCCCGGGGGAAAGACGGAGCCATCAGAGCAAGGCGGGGGTAGAGCAGGGTCTCCCGGTCCTGGCCCACCGATCCCGCTGCCCCTCAGGGCTGCCCTCCACCTCCGGACCCGCTTCCTCTGCGAGTCCTCCCCTGGGGCTGCCTGCCCTCTCGCACAAGCACTCCTGGTGACTGGCCTGGCTGCGCACTCCCGGCCCTGCCCAGGTGCAGGCCCCCGGCTCAGCCCCCGCAGGGTCCCACTGTACCACCTACACTCCAGCACGACCCCATCACTGCAGCTCATCCTCTGTCACTAGGGGTCCCCCCGGCCACCCCACAGGGAACAGGTTCTGGCCCTGGCAGCAGGAGGTGTGCTCCCTCAAGCAGGCCCAGGCCTGAATACAGCCCCCAACAGACAGATGAGGCCAAAGGGCCACTCTGAAAGGTAGCACTCTCCATGCTGTCACGTGGGGATGGCAGACACTGGGGCGGGGCGTCTCCTCCTGAATCCCCAGCGCAAAGGAAGTAGGTTCCCTCTGTTCAGCCAGGCATTCCCAATCCGTTTTGAGGTACATCCCTGCACACACACACACACACACATAACACACACACATATCTAGGGGCCGGCACCCCAGGGAACAGGCTTCATAAACGCGGGCTGGACTCACTCCCGGGGCACTGAAGGGCAGCTCCGGCCCAGAGCCCACAGGCTGAGCAGAGGCTGGGACCTCCACGGGGTCCCCCGGCCTCAGCTCCGCAGCCTCGAGAGGCATGCTGCCCGGTGTCTGGGTGTCTAGGCGGCACCTTCCGGCGCAGCAAGGCTGCAGAGCGCAGGCTCACAGGGTCTTACTCTGCAGAGAGGCAGGAGGCTGGTGTGTCGCTCCCAGCTCCCAGTCCTGAAAATAAAGGTGGAGCCTGAGCACGTGCTGATGGACAAGGAAAAGGAGGAGCAGCTGCTGTTCTTCACCTAGCCCTCCAGTGCTGGCCGGCCCCTCTGCCCACAGCACGGCAACAGCAGCAGCAGGAACCCCGGGCAGGGCAGGGCAGGGCAGGGCGGTCGGCTGGACGTGGCTGGCGCAGGATCGCTGTGCCCCCGCCCCCCCCCCCCACCGTGGCCTCCTGCTGTGTTCCCTTACCTGTGTGAAATAAACTCTCCCTCTCTGGTGTCTTGATGGCCTGTTGCAGGAGGCAGGTTGCTTTCCACCTCCATGCCTTGCCCTTTAATCCCTCACCCCTGAACAAATGCTAGAGGGAAGGAGCCCCTGCTGCCCTCATCCGAGGTGGCTACTTTGAGAAACAAGGGCCAGTTCCACGCAGAGGTGTGATGGGAGACTAGCCCCAACGCAGGGACAAGAAAAGGAGGCAGCGGGCTGAGCAGATGAAAGGGTTATTACTCCTGACTGAAGGAAAAACAGGACCTCGACGCTATGCACACAGTTCTGTGAATGAAGCCAGGGGACATCTCCAGTGCGTGATTATACAAAAACTTTTATTCATTTGTACTAGAAATTGGGCCCGTTGCCACCAGGGAACCTAGTGCCCAGAAAACTGACGGCCAGTACCAATCACTTCACAGTGGTGGACATTCACAGGGGGACGTTCCGGGGAAAGGCCCAGCGACACACCCGAGAGAACATTCCTGTGGCCTGCCCCCTCCTCCCATCAGAAGGACAGCACAGTGTGATCAACAGGCCACTTTGCCCCCAAGGCCACCCTGGCAGGCAGGCTGGCTCCTTGTAGAGAGAAGGGGCTTCCGGGCGACCTGGAGGCCAAGGTGCCAGATGGACACAAAACTTTAGTCTGTGCCGCAGCACAGAGTTCTGTGGGTAAAGACCATTCATAAATGGGGCCCAAGTTCCTTTGGAGGGAGCAGCAGCCTGGACAGACAGCACCTCAGAGCAGGACAGAGAGAGGACTCACAATCAAATGCTGGGGTGATTCTCAAAAGCCCAAGTCCAGAAACTCAAGTAATGAAGAAACACAAAACAGAGTTTGGACAATTCCAAGTCCAACAACCCAAACAGCATCTGAACAAACATGCACTTCCAAAGGCACAAGGCAGAAAACCAGCATTTCTGAGTGACCCTGTGTCCAGTCCCGCTAACAAACAAATAAATATGTGCAAGGTTATCAGCTCGCCTTCTATGGCCAGACAGACCGTACTCCGTAGAAACGTACAGTGACACAGTAGATGCACATGTGCAGCCTCAGCAACAAACACACACGCCACTGTCCCTGTCCTACATGTGACGTGTAGGACTCAGGACATGACTTTAGAAGCTGCGGACGAATTATCGTTAAACATTAATAGCCAAATCCAGAGTTCGGAAAAATTACCTTTGAAGTTTTAACTCTAACATTCCCGAATCGGGAGCTTCAAATCTGCTCTATGCAGAGGCCTCACTAACAGGACACCAGGTGCTCCACTTCACCCCCATCATTTTCTTCTCATGCCAGCCACCTGCCTGGTCCTGCCAAAACGTGGATCTGAATTTGGCTTCACTGGGACAACAGGGCTGCTTCTGCCCCAGAGGGTGACAAAACCAACCCAACTACAAACACCCAAGGGGGTGGGAAACAGCCTGTTAGCTGAGAAAGGGAAAACAGTTTCTAGGTCTGTCTCAGGCCAAATGCTAAAACACAGAAGCTGAAAGACCCCACTTAGATTTACTACGGATACAGTCGTACTTGACTAGGGAATCTGTACCCCACCCGACTGCCTGCAGAAGTCTGTTTTCTTAATGCAGCAGGTGCTCCACAGTTTAGATCAAATTGGACAAAGGCTGTCCGTGCACAGCCAAGTACAGAAAAGGCATGTGCTTTTGCCCCTGAAGGCAATCCTTGCCTCACGAAGCACTTTGCTCAGATAAGGCAATTTCAGCTAACACAGCCCCAAACCGGTTTCTGATAAAATGTAAGGAAGATATTTTTGAGAAATGTGCCCAAAAGTCTCCAAAGCACTCGGCTAGCCTCCTGAGCAGAAACCACGTGGGGGCTCACTCAGGCCTGTGAGAGCACGTAATGGGAGTCCTGGGGGACACGGACCAGAGGCATCACCCTCGGGTCCCCAGGCAGAGGGCTGCTGTCACTGTAGGTCCTGCAGATTGATGGTGCTCCTTGCACACTGCACGTCCTCAGGCTCGGCGTCCCCTCCAGCTGCAGGAAGCACTTCCTGAAAAAACCAAGCAGAGCAGTGAAGGACGGGGCAGGGCTGGGGGTGGGGGGAGGTGCGGAACCACCTCCCGGACGCAGCCCTGCAGCCACACACAACCAGCAGCATAACCCATGGGCCGGCCGGTAGGGCACCTCTCCCTGTTCTCGACTCGAGTCTTGCTTTCCCCTTATTATATAGTCTTCGAAGAAAGGAATTTTAGCATAAACAAAAAAGGAAAAGTGAACTTAATAATATTGTGTTGCAGGTTTGCTCATAAATGTGACTGTCCTTGTTTATCTCATAGCCCTTTTCCCCATTTTGTATGTGGGTCGCACCCTTCCCAGTTCCCAACTGCCCCCTGCATCATCACTGACCACCCAGGACTCTGGCCTCCCGGCCACACCATCACCCACCTAACCCACCCCCTCCTGCCTGAAGAATATTCCCACAGCATTAGATTCAAGGCGACGGTGAACATCTTCTGGCTAGTTATTTGTACACTACCAGGCTTCTTTAAGAACCATCTAATGAGTGGGAATACCAGACAGAATGGAGTTGACATCTGTGAGGTTTTCTGAATATAAGTTCCCAAACTACGTTCCAAGGACAGTCTGGGGCCCCACCGCTCCTCTGTATACCAGCACTTGACTCAATAGTTATTTTTGGTATTGAGGAAAATGCTCAACAGCCCAATTTGAATACAAGAAAACTAAAATTACTGCGTATGTGGATTTTAAAAACATGTATTTAAACTGAATTGTTAGAAGTTCGATTAGCTACATACTCTCACTATTGTATAGCCAAATCTAAATTACCCATTGCCGCCTATACCCACTGGCTTATCCACTTACTTAAGCAAACTAATTTTTCTGGGTCTATTTTCCCACAGGTTAAAAACTGGCCAGCCTGTTTCCCAGAAAAAGTGACTAGAATTTCTAAATATAAAATACTTGAGGAGTATATTCAATTTCACATTACAAGTAGGAGCTACAATGGTGAACATATCTGATCTTTCTTACCAGCCTTTTATTTCTTGGTCATTCACCCATCTTTCTAGAAAGCCGCAAAAGATCCTGGCAATGAACCCAATGGGTCTCCATTCAACACCTACCTCAGTAAAACAAGCCTCAGAAAGCCAGAAGCTTCTGACAGTCTTACTAACAAAGCCAAAGAGTTGTAAGGCATCCACACCTGGAGGACATAGACGGGCAAGTCGACAGCCAACAGGGGGTGGAAGGCGGAAGGCTGCGGGCTGAGAACCAATGGTGAGACGGCTTCACCTGAGGGGTCGTCCTGGGGAGGCAACAGCACGTGTTTCATTTACCAGCCATGGCAACATTCCTCACCTTGGCCTGAGGAGTCCCCGTCAATGTGCTATACCCACCCACCCCGGATTCCAGGCAGGGCAACACAGGGAGCCACGTGAGGCCTGAGGACCCAGCAGTAACTGGAACTGGGCAGGGGGCTGCCTGCCCTTCCTCCTGGTCCTCAGCCTCTCATCTTGCTCCCAGCTGGAGACCCATACCACCTGCCATCTGGCTGTCCCCCACTCCCAGGCCCTTTCCCTGGAGCTCCCCCCAACTCAATACCGCCCCTCAGTCTAGGCTGTTCCTCAACTCTGGCGGAGGCTCCCAGCCCCTCCAGCTCTCCAGTGGCCGCCTCACCCTACACAGGAAGGCCCCCCTCTGCCCCAGCCCACCGTCGAGAAGGGATAAGACGGCACAGGTCTCCTGCAAGGGGGAGGCTCCTAGGCCCCTAATCATGCAAGTAAGAAAAGGGACACTGGCTACCATTTCAGCTTCATTGGCATGCCCGGCCCACAGCCCCGCCACTCAACTCCTGGTGCCGGTGCCACTGTCAACACCATCATTCCCACTTCTTAGACAATAAAACTGAGGCCCGGCGTACGTAAGTAGCTTGCCCCAGACAACACTAGCTAGAGAGGGAAAGGCAGAGAATCAAAAGTGAGTTTTCTCCACCTCAAAGCTCACACCTTCTATCGGGTGTCTCTTAAACAGCAGCTCCTCCCTTTGCAACAAGCGCCTTTTCTGCAACGGTGCCAGCTTTCCCGGGGGAAAGCACCTTAAACATAAAGGCTACGTCCTCCGTCGCACTGAGCACCCCCCACACACAGGGGCGCCAAGCTGCCTGAGGAAGCCCCTTCCGCCCCCCCACTGAGAAGACAAGTGAGGTCTGGGGAAGGGCAGGCAGGGGAGGGTGAGGAGTCAGGCACCACAAGGCGTCCTCTGGCCAGCCTCGGGCAGCCCTTACGGCTGCTAGGAGGCCTCAGGCAGGAGTGGGGCATGGCACCCCCACTTCACAGAACTCCAAGTGAGGTGTGGCACGCAGACCGCACGGGGGCAGTGCGGACACTGAAGCGTCAATCCTCGTAAGGATGAAAGCTCGGACAAGTACAGAGAGACAGGACAGGAGGACAGGAAAAGCTGGGGTGACAGAGCGATCATCCAGTGCTTGGGATGGTTAGAAGTCGAGAGGCGGTTAGAAGTCTCTCAGTTCCTGAGAGGAAGGAGCACTGGACAGCTGCAGGCCCAGGGAGGTGCAGCCTGAAGCCTGGCCCCCGGCTGCCGCCCGGCCAGCGTCCTCCTGGCTCGCTGGGTCTTACCTGCAATAACTGGACCTGAACACACGGCATCCCAGCTGCTGGAGCGGGTCCTGGCAGACCTCCACCGGGTACCACAAGGTTCCCACACAACCAACCGGTCTGGCTTGCGTGCAAGTGAGTAGGACTGACTTTGCCACCTTTCATCTTCCTCTGAGCAGACCCCGAGGCTCCTGAAATGAAACAGACCAGCCACATGCAATATACAGTGTGACTGCGCAGGCCCCTGCCCTCACGGGGGCCCCACTCTGGGGCCACACGGTCCCGTTGTCACGGTGCACAGCTCTGCAGGCTTAACACGAGTCAACAGGGAGAGTCGGGGGGGTTAAGAGACGAAAAGAGCCGAGATTATGATCAGAAAGTTTAGCAAACTCACACACGTCTCCTGGACGCGCAGCAATCAGACCCCAGGTGCCCATTTCTTGGCGGGGGGGGGGGGGGGGGGGCAGAGGCTCCTCCTTACCCTGCAACCCCAATACTGCAGGCACACAGGAGACCCGACACCGTGGCACACAACCACTGCGTGGAGCAGCAGAACCACAGAAGCGGAGAAGGGAAGAAAGCGGCCATCACACCCCACCCTCGGGCACCACGGCACGTGCCCAATCGCTGCCAAATCCTTCAAGCTGTTTTCTGTCCGGTTCCTCTGCAAGAGTCATCGCTTCACTGATTTCATAAAAACACGCTTTTCAAAATACTTAAGTACAAAGAAGAAAGAAACGATCCAGACGCCCAGAAAGGGGTTTTCTAACACCCATGTGGCTTGTGAGCAGGGGGGAAACCCCAGAGACCAGCGGCCTGGATTCAAATCCTGGCTCCACCAAAGACTCTGGTACCTGACCTTGGACAAGAAACCTAAGCTCCGGCCTCGGTGTTCCCTACCTGTGACATGGGAACAATACTCCTTACCTCAAAGTTTTGGGAGGATTAAATAAGTATGTGATACGAGTTGAGAACAGTGCCTGGGTCACGGTAAGCGCCAAGGAATTTTAGGTGCTGTTGATTGCTGGGTACAGACAGCCCTGGACACGTGTACATGAATGGCTTCGGAAAGACAGTTTTACAATGAGTATCGCACAACTTCATGTTAGTAAAAGCACTTGCTTCTGTTGAATTTAATAAAATGAAAAGGAACAAGTGAAACTGAACAAGTGAAACCGAAGGACTTGCTGAACGTCCAGAAAGCATTTCCTCATGATAATTTCTAATGATCTAATGGGAAAAGAGGAAAAATGTGAGAGGCTGCATTCTTCCTTTAGGTCTCGTACTCTGAGTTTCCATTTTAAACGGGAACGGTCAACTCTGGCACACAGGACGGGCCACCCCTGTTGGCAGCGAGTTTTCCTTTCACCTTGATGCCAAAACCAGCCTAGAGGGCCCAACTCTGGAGCCGCACTATGTGTTACCTGTGTGCACCCCACCACTGCCTGCCTGATCCTGCCCATCACCCTCGCGGTGTTTCCCGCATGCCCAGCGCACCCGACTGGCAGGAAACTCCAGGATGATGTCTCCTTAACCCTCAGCACTTGACAGACTCAGCTCGGGGGGGTGCTGTAGGCCGCAGTGTGTTTCCACCCATGGCCTGCTCTTTCCCTCCTGGGTGTCTGAGGGATTCATCTTTGTGGCAAGTCTCGGTTTTTCCCGGGGGCACATTTAGTGCCCCCCTTCACTGCAGGGAATCGCAGTTCCATTACAGCCCTAAGTACTTCCTTCTCGTTTCTGTCTGCCAGGTTCTCTGCCTCAGGGAACCCAATCCCTCCTGCTGGATTAGCTCTGGCTGTTCTCCATGCTCCTCCTAACTGCTCTGCATGCTTTCAGACAGCAGAGCAAGGCTGGGACAAGGGTGAGGAAGCAAGGCGAGGTGCTAAGGCACGGGATCCACTCACTCTTCTTTAACAGTAAAGAAATTCCATGTCACTTCCTATTCTCCCTGAACATGCTTGATGTTCCACTCCACTCTGGAATTTTACCTGACGCACTGTTCTGCTTTGAAGTCTTCAATGACCCTAGCATATCTCCCTGAGATAAAAAATATGTACATAAATTAAAATTTTAGGGGCGCCTGGCTGGCTCAGTTGGTTGAGCGTCCGACTCTTGATTTTGGCTGAGGTCATGATCCCAGGGTCATGGGATCAAGCCCTGCATTGTTGGGTTCTGCACTGAGCATGGAGCCTGCTTGAGATTCTCTCTCTCTCTCTCTCTCTCTCTCTCTCTCTCTCTCTCTCTCCCTCCCTCCCTCCCTCCCTCTGCCCCTCTCCCTCCTCACACTCTCTCTCTTAAAACTAAACTAACTAAATTAAATTAAATTAATTTTAGGGGTGCCTGGGTAGCTCAGTAGGTTGAGTGTCTGACTCTTGATTTAGACTCAGGTCATGATCCCATGGTTCATAAGTTCAAGTCCCATGTCAGGTTCTGCACTGACAGTGCAGAACCTGCCTGGGATTCTCTCTCTTTCTCTGCCCCTCCCCTGGTCGTGTACATTCTCTCTCTCTCTCAAAATAAATGAATAAACTTTAAAAAGATAAAATTTTAGTTTAAAAACTTATTTCAATATACTTTCTAGGAGTTAAAATCATCTGAAAACCTGCATCACCATTGCAATTAGTAATGCAAACCCAACCAAAATAACAGAACATACTAGAAACTCTGATAATTATGAAATGTTAAAAATAAAATTGTACTGATGTATCGAGAACAGTGTGACGGCCTGTCTTCCAGGAGGCTCATGTGGCTGTGTGTAAGTATTACTCATTGCTAGACTCAAACGGGGTCAACATACATTTTTGCTAATTAAAAAAATATTACAGATAAATGCTTGTGTGCTTTAAATGTAATTTCATCACAATTATAGCACCCTGCAGCTGCAAATTCAGCTCCTTTGGGCAGCTCAGGGCAACTACACGAATGAGTGCGAGCACCACGGTCAGCATGCACCGTCAGGATGGTGCCTGTTTCTCACAAAAGGTCCAATTTCGTTTTTCAGGTCAAACAAACATATTGCAACATGGATCAAGGGATGTTATGAAAATCACTATGAAGGAAAGCACCAAATAATGTACCTTTTTAAGCTACTTTTAAAAGCAAGATTTAAATATGTGTTATCTAATACTTACTAGCCAGCTCTATAAGATAAAAGCAAGGTCATTCTGAGCCACTCCTCATTTATTTCACAATGATTCAATGACAAGTGCGTAGACCACACTCTATCTTACCTATGAAGCAAGAACTATGATCAAAGCATCGTATCTCTTCAAAACATGTGCTAGCCTGTATGTCATGCAACTAGGGGGAAATGAAGTAAAAATGCTGAGAACAGAATCAGAAATAGATCCCACTTAATTTTCCCAGACAACAGCATTAACATGCTTCCTTTATACCTCATGAAAGACAACAGTATTCCCTGCTGAAAAACAAGCCAGTAACTAGAATATGATTGTATTTTTGTTAAAGGGATATAAGAGGTATTGATTCTGTAACAGGAAATAAGATGGACTATGAGTGAGAATATTCATGATACACGTAAGCTAAACTGGTTTTAGCTACTCTATTAGCACACACTCCATCTAAAAGGAATCACATACATTCTCTTTTCAGTGTGTATCTTCAAGCCAATGCCTAAGAATCTGGTAGTCCCACAGACGCCACAGTTAAACACTGAGATGAGAATCACTGTCTAACCTGGAGGGCTCTAGCACCTTCTCCGGTTAATAGTCCGTCCTAGGGATGCAGTGTCACCAGCTAAAAGGAACTGCTCAGGCTTACGTATCTGAACACTGCTGTTTTCATGGGATCCTCCTTAAAAGCAGTTCATGCTAGGACAAGAGCAGAAAGGTGGGAAAGGTGAGGGCTCTAAATGAATGCGGCTCCCACCCCCACGGCTCCCTCTACACTGTATCTTGGTGCAGAACCTCTCAACATGGCCCCCTAGGAGAACCCGTGCACGAGAAATGCCAAGCTGGCAAGACTGCCTCAAGGCAGTCTTGACGCCTGAGTTAATCCATACACGATGCCTCCACGAAGCCAGCACTCTCAGGTGTTCTGGGTAGGGGGCTCTGGAAGAGCTTTTATATAGGCCCTAAGGTGCTGCGCCACAGGGAGCTTGGTGGAGGGACGGGACTCGCTGTCATGAAGGAAAGGCGGACAGGAGAGCCTGCAGAAGTCCTAGACCCAAATGCACGGTCTCAAACTACAAATGGAAGATGACAATCTGAAAGCAGATTCCCTTCCAACTAGCCATGCTCGCCTCCCCTTCCAAGTCTTCTCATCCATCCAAGGTCCTGGAGCCAGGCCAAGGGCTCCCATCAGCACCCTGAGGAAGCTGCGAGGGAAAAAGGTGGGCCATAAGAGGGAACCTGAGCCCGTACACTGAGCGCCCAAGTGCTTGACCTCTAGACTCCCTGCTCAAGAGAAAAAACACCTTTACCTGCTGGAGCCATCGGCACAGGGTGCTGGGGTACATGGCCCCAAATGATACACTGTGCCATCTGGTAATGTGCCATCAACATGTAAAACAGCTGAAAATGAATTACACACTGCCTGAGTTAGTTATGCAAGCCCACCAATCCACGGATGCTTGAAGGCTTACAGCCAACACATGGTGTCTACATGGAACTCCATGACGGCCAGGAGGCCGCCCTCACTAGTAAAGATGCCATGACACTACGTGCAACGTGACTTAATAAACTTAATAAACCGATCTCAAGAAAAACTAAAGAATCCCTTTCTCACAGTGGAAATCCAGAAACCTTTAAAAGGCAAGTCATCTTCATAATGAACGAATTTTCCTTCGATAACCTCAACACTGATCTGAAACACTGGTTTTGTGCTAGATAACTTGAAAGAGCCGGGAGAGGAGAGAAGGAGAAATCCAGCTGGCAATTCAGTTTCTAGTTAAGTAGACCTAAAAAGAGAATCCTGTTCAGGCATGAAATAGCCAGGTGAGCCGGAGTGCACAGCGAACTGTGGTGCAGCATCACCTCACCTCACAGAGCCATCATCAGAATTAGGTGAGACCAGCAGCACAGAGCCTGGCTCAGGCAAGGTGCTCCACACATCTCCTGGAGATGCCCCTATGCTAACAGCTACAGAACCCAGTGCCATCCCAAGCACGTGCCATCCTCGCCCCCAGGAGGGATGTGCAATGGAGATGGTCAGCTCCCTATCCTACACACCGCTGCCTCAGAGGGCTCCTTCCCCCCACCAGGTGTGTAGCGGGGAGCATGATGAACTTTGGGCTCATGCAGGCTTTCTCTGTTGGGCATCCTCACTGAACCACAGAACACAGTGAACTATCTGAGTGCCTATTGCCCAATTCTCCTAAGGATGGGAGGCTAGACCCATCACATACCCTGTATGGTGGCGGGCACTGGGGCTTCATGCTTTCACACTTCCTGTTGCTTAGTTCTACGCGGCTGTTAAAGGATGTACCACAAGAACATGTTTATTCACAAGAAAAAATGTTCGTGTTTAATAGCAAAAAGCAGGTAAGAAATACACGTGTATCATTTCTTCAAAACAAGTAACAGGTATAGTTTAGACACGTAGGCAAATGTTTAACATCAAAACGCTGGAAGTGGTTTTCCCTGGGTGGTGGAGCTGCCGGGGAAGGTACGTTAAGAAATCCATGATTTTTCCCTAAGAGCACACCAACATTACCAGAACCCGACAGAACGTGCACCCTCAGTTTACGGGCCCGCACGTCTGTGCTCCGGCTGTTCCCACTTGTTTGGGGGCCTTGCTCTCCACCACAGCACTGGCTGGCTTTCGTCACGGACACCCTTCAGCAGGCCTGGGTCACCTCCAGCACAGTGGTCTCCCTGCCCCATCAATTCTTTTTCGAAGCCCGTGTGGAGATTTTAACCAAGTAAGTCTTCCAAATGAACTTAAACCTGACGGGTATTTTTTTTTTTTTCTTTTAAAAAGTTCCCTTCGGGGGGCGCCTGGGTGGCTCAGTCGGTTAAGCGTCCAACTTTAGCTCAGGTCATGATCTCAGGGTTCATGACCTCAGGCCCCCGAGTCAGGCTGTCTGCTGTCAGTGCAGAGCCCGTTTCTGATCCTCTGTCTCCCTCATTCTCTGCTCCTCCGTCACTCGCTCTCAAAAATCAACATTAAAAAAAAGTAATAAAAAGTTCCTTTGGGGGTACCTGGGTGGCTCAGTTGGTTAAGTATTCAACTCTTGGTTTCGACTCGGGTCATAATCTCACGGTTTGTGGGTTTAAGCCCCACATCAGGGACAGCGCAGAGCCTGCTTTGGGATTCTCTCTCTGGTCCCACCCCCTCAAAATGAACGAACTTAAAAAATAAAATAAGAAATAAAAGGTTCCTTTGGGATTTTAAAGGAAATGAATAAAAAATGTAAATTAACAGTACGAATTGAGTGTTCTATCCAAGTACACGGTAAGCTGTAAACAGGCCCTTATCCAGGCCCAGCATATCTGTCACTAGTAGTTCTGATACTTTATTACTTTCATTGCCATTATGAGTGACATCTATTTTTCCGGATTGTTTTTCTGATTATTCTGATAGAAAAGCAACTCATGTGATATATGCAAACATTTTTTATACAATTAGCTACTGGTTTACCCTTATTTGTAATTATTCGAGTCTATTCCCTTGGGTTTTCTAAGGCTGATAATCATCACTGATGGGCAATCACACCTTCCTATTGATTTTTCTCTAAAGTTTCCATAAAAACGTCCAATGTTATTGTAGTGCTGGTGTGGCTGCATCTTCTGATTATAACGGAAGAGGTTCCCCACTGAAAATAATGTTGACTGTTTTTCTGACTTGCTCTCCATTATTAGGGAAATCTTTTTAGTTCCTAGTTAAAGGTTTATGATTTTTGAAAATCAACAATGATGAGTTTTATCGACTGCCTTGTTTGGCATCAGTGAAGATCACGCGGTTCGCCTCTGGCTCTCTGATGTGGCAAATCATACTGACAGCTGCCTAACCGTGACTCACGTGGAACCCTGCACAAGCCCTAGTCATCTGGAATTCAGGGGCTGGTATTTTACTCAGGGGTTCTACGCCCACTTCACTCGCTGAAGACGAAACGCTCTGCTCTTGTGTGTAGTACCGCTGGCAGGCTGACTGAAGGTTCTGGAGCCAGTCGGCCTTGGGTGCCATCCCCGGTGCGGCCATCCATCAGCTGTGCAGCCCCGTCAAGTCAATCTCTCTGTGCCTCAGCTTCTTCATCCAGAAAGTGGAGCATCAGCACTTACATCTCATAGGGTTGCTGTGAGCAGTACATCAGAACAATGTTGGGTATATGAGCTTCGATGAACTGTTATGCTTTGGTCAGGCGTAGCTCTGGGGTATGCTAACTGAATGCCTCTTATTTGAAATGTGGCTGGTGATTAGCTACCTGTTCATGGTTTGCCGTTCTTTCAAATACTGCCTGGATCTTTACTTCATTAGGTACTGGGCTGTAACGGCAATCCTCACCATGAAGCTTACGACTGCTGCCTGTGTCCTAAGCACACATACGTATGTTTTCCAGGGACATACAGATGAAGCTACAATCAGAATGCAATGATGAAGCAGTAGAGCGTACCCTGGAAACACTGAGAGGGCCAGTGCCAAGAGATCTCGAAAAAGGTTTGGGATAATCTAGCAGCCATAATGCAGTCATCATAGCCCTTATGAAACTGTCCATAGAGGATTAGTCAGGGGCCCATCAGGGCCCCAGGAACACTCTAGGTATAACACCCAGAGGGATTCCACGCAGACGGTGGGGTACACCAGTGACAGCACACTAACGAGCAACCACCTAAGTTGGCACAGCAGGTAGGCACCACCACCCCAGAATCCAGAAGAGGGACAGTGCCCAGGAGCCAGAACTATATCAGGGTCAAGGGCTGCCCAGCAAGAACTGGGACTGCGGGGGAAACACAGCCATTGTCATAAAACTCCTACCAAAGCAGAGCGTGAGCAAGGTCCCGGTTCCTCCTTCCTCCATCCACCTAATCCCCTGCCAATGCTCCTGCTGGCCAACCTAGGCTAGGAGTCTAGGAAAGACAGTCCTGAGGTCGTGAAAGTCAAACTGGCAAGCTGGAAAGGAGGACTCTAATGGTTCACATGAAAAGGCTGTCCAGGAGCTCCCAGGGTAACAGAGAAACGGGGGCAGGATTTGGGGACAGAATACGCCTCCATGTACCATCCAGAGTTCAGGACCACCAGACCACACACATCTGGCCTTGGCTCCCAGGGCCTGGCTCCCACCCCTGCCCGCTGAACTCCAAAAGCCAGCGGACTGGAGCCACATACACACGAAGTCCTGCCACTGTTTTCCTTATTTTGCTCCAATAAAAACTAAATGAATGTACAGAAGCACATGCTGTGATGAGCAAGACATACATGCTACTGAACTAACCACTGGGTCCTCTAATCAGCACTGGGCTAAGTGTTTTACTTAGAATCCTTTACCATAAGAATCGTCATGGGTAATCCACACAACCACCTGGAGAGGCAGGCCCTGTACTGTCCCTCGAAACAGAGGAGGAGGCTGCAGCCGAGGGGTCAGACACCTGCCCAAAGCCACTGCAACCAGAGGAACAGATCTCAACCCCATCCCTGACCCCCATGGTGGTGCTCCGATCCCTAACCACTTAGCGCTGTCACAGTCGCCGCACATGGCAGCACGGATATAGCACAGCTCTCCAAAGTGTGGCAAAGCCAATCACATCTTCTATGCTGCACAAAGGCCCCTCCTCACAAGGATCAGGAACCTGCCAGAGAGGGTTTTCGGCAGGCTGCCAGGGTCAGACTTCCATGCTCACTTGACAGCAAGGTGAGAGGACCTGCAGGGGGGGCAGGCGTCTACCAAGGAGACAGAAGGGGAGGGAGACACCCGCTCCAGAAGGGAACAGCACAGGGCACGCTCTGTAAAGGTAACAGAAACAAAACAAGGGACAGCAGCTAGTCAGTAGAGGGCAGGCCTGTACGACCAGGACTGAGAAGAGCCTCATCACCAGCTCACCGCCGGGTGCAGGATACCTCAACTCCCAGCCTATTCGGGGACAGGGGTCACATTTCACCACCACCACCACCACCACCACCACCACCACCACCACCATCACCACCGCAGGAAGTCTGCTGCCCTCAAGCCCCTTTATCTGCTTCAGATCTCCGGCCATACCAGCTCTTCAAACCATCGCTCTAGTCCAGGAAGCAAACGGAACCTGGGCCCCAAGGGATGGGCGCTGCCCTGCCCACAAGTGTACTGCCAGGAGGCTCCCTCTCCGAAGAGCTGGTCAAACGCGCTGTGCTTACGCTAACCTGCACGGTCTAACCCTGGGTA
This sequence comes from Neofelis nebulosa, assembly GCF_028018385.1. Lineage (NCBI taxonomy): Eukaryota > Metazoa > Chordata > Mammalia > Carnivora > Felidae > Neofelis > Neofelis nebulosa. The sequence continues at coordinate 110,539,780 of NC_080785.1, forward strand.
GGTGAAGGTCAGCGGTGCAGAGGGTACTACCATGGACAGCTGAAGCAAAATCATCCTAAGGACAAGACCAGGTGGCCTCCCTCCCCATACACCCCCCCCCCCCCCCCCGTCTGCAATCCACTTTGCTCCCCCATCACGGGCCACGCCAGCCACCCTGGGCGCCTACATGGAGCCTACGGGGTGTAAAACAGCCCCAAGTGATCCTGACACACATTCTCCCACACCACCAGGGAGCGTTTACTCCAGCCGCAGTCCAGACTCCCCATCCAGCCTGCCGGGGGCCTTCATGACGCTCAAGTTCACAATCCACTCTTGCAGGTCCAGTGTCTGCGTGAATGTTCCCAGAATTCTCTTCTAGAAAACAGGCTGTAACTGAGGCATGTCCTCAGTTAACGGCCAGCCCGCGCTGGGGCCTTTCTCCCGTCTTCCCTTAGTGTGGCTCTCCTGCTCTCAGCATGGCAGCGCGGGAAGAAATGGAAGGAGCCTAGTGACTCCGACGCCTAAAAATTTTTGCTTTAATGTGTCGGGGGGGGGGGGGAAATGTGTGTACATGTATTATTAAAAAAAAGATTTTTGACTTAATTTCAGAGTTCAAACCAACCCAATTAATCAAACATTCCAGTGGCACAGACTGACCAGTGGCAGCAAGCACAGCATCTCACCTGGCCGTCCACCCGCAAGCCCATCTTCCAATGTGGGACGAGCTGGCTGTGCTGAAGGAGCCACAGAGGGCCCCACCCCGTGCTGCCAGGCCCTCACCTGTTCCTTACTGCTTCCATCACCCCCTTCTGGGAAGGGAGACCAGTTCCAGACTCCATGTCTCGGTTTACAGGTAAAGCAGCTGGGGAGCTCGCCCAAATGCCCCAGGTGTGACCACCCCCCCCCAAAGCCTCCACTGGTGTGCTCCATCCTGGCAGAATAGCTGTTCCACTTCCCACGACTTAAACTGGGGGTCGATATTTATTAATTACATAATTAATGTATTTTCAAGTACAAAAAACAAAAATGGTGAAAATGATTTAAAAACCCATAATCTTAACACTCAAGAAAAACCACTATCCATGCAAGGATATATGTTTGCTCTACCATTTGTGTTTCTATGCAAATACATGCACAAAATGTGTCTGTCAAAGACACACTCGGCTTTTCTTACAAACATGGACTTACCAAACCTATGCACGTGTGCTTTGCTGGCATAATAATTATGAGCTATAAATATTTAGTAGTACACAGCTCCACACTGAGCAGCAGCTGACACGTGGGCCCTTACGTAGATCCCTGGATACTTCCCTGAGAAAAGTCCCAAAATAGTTATTTCATGATTGAACGTTACGCAGATCTTTTGGCTCTCGAAAACAGTATCAAATGACCGTCCAAAAATGTCACACTGCATCCCCAGTGAGGCTCTCCCCAGCACAGCCCGGGGACGCGTTCCTCGCGCCCCCGTGTGGGCTCTGGGTGTCCTCGCCTCCGAGTACCAAGCACACCCCTCTGACGACGAAGGGGACGCCTCCTCGTGTCAGCCGCCTTCTGCACAGCGCTTGCTCAGGTCCCCTACCCCTTTTCCTAAGGATGTTTCATCTTTCTTCTTATTTCATGCTGTGTCTGTTCATTCAAAACCTTTCCACGTCTGCGGATCTCCAAGGCCTGTGCCTCTGCTCTGCTCTGGGCATCTGTGCCCCATGAGGAGCGTGCTCCCCAGGGAGAGTGGCGTGGCGGCCCGGGCATGAGGCCAGCTGAGAAGTGTCTACCTTAGAGAGCTACCGTGAAGATCAAACACGAGCTGAACCACAGAAACCACACAGCTGAGAACAAAGTAGGCACTGGCGATCCGAACAGCTTTCCATGCCTTTCAAATTCCTTAAAGCCCTCGTCTTCGTTCTTTATCCTGCACGGAACCTTAGTGTTTCTTCCCAAAAGGCCGTCACTCGTTTGCCATAATTGGAAGAACCATATTGACGCGCACAAAGAAGAACGGCCACAGGCCTGTTTATCAACGTGCGTCCCTCTGTGTCCTGGCCTAAGGCCACGGCTCCACCACGGTTTTCATGGCTGCAGCTTGTGAGGCATCCCCAGGCAGAGGGCACATCCTCCAGGTCAGTGTCCCACGTGTCCTCAGGAACCTCTGCCCCTAGGTTCCTACACAAGTGCTCTGAAATCTCCGCGGGATTTCAGATAGAATTGTGTTAAAGCCTGCAGGAAGAGTCTGCCTGACTGCTGTAAAGGCGGCTTTCTCTTGAGCACTCCACTGCTGTTAGCAAATCTTGATGGCTCCATCAAGACAGCTCCAGCATTTACCCACTTCTTCCTGCCAGCAGCCACCATCTGCCCTGCTGGGGACAGCAAGGAACCCCTACCTGCTCTCCTTGACCCTTGACCTTAGGGTTTACTTTCACCAGAGCAGCTGGAATGATCCTTTTAAAAATATGTCACTTTCAGAAGGCGCCTGGGTGGCTCAATCGGTTAAGCGTCTGACTTCAGCTCAGGTCATGATTTTACAGTTTGTGGGTTCGAGCCCTGCATCGGGCTCTGTGCTGACAGCTCCGAGCCTGGAGCTTACTTCAGATTCTGTGTCTCCCTCTCTCTCTGCCCCTCCCCGTTTGCGCTCTGTCTCTATCTCAAATACAAACATTTAAAAAAAAATGGTTTTTAATAAATAAATAAAAAGGTGTCACTTTTCTAATTATATCTTCATGTTTCCCCATCCGACTGTGAGCAAAAGACAAAGTTCCAGCACAGCCCCAAGCAGCCTGGCCTCCCACCTGCTCTCTGATCACTTCCGAAAAGTGAGCCTCCTCAGAGGCCTTTCCACTGAGAGCACCCTCCAGCCTCAGGCTGGCAGGGGCTGTCACTTTGTCCACATCTACCCACACGGCTATTTCCCTTCCTCCCCTCCATCAAGGGTCTCCTCCTCTGTTGAGGCCTCTGTCTACCCTATTTGAAAACTGCAAACCAACACAGACCCCTTTCCTTGTTTTATTCACATTTACCATTTGAGTTACTGTTTTTGTTTATCCAAAACTCCCTTCAACTCCACCCCCACCCCCAACTCCCACATCAGAATGCACGCAGTGATGCCCATGTTATTCACCTGTCCCTGCATGGCAGGCACCAAGGACGTGTATCAAAAGGAAGGAGTCACCACATTTGAGAACATCATCTTTTCTCTGAGTCAAGTTTTGTTGTCTTCTTCTCTTCCTCCTCCTTTATGTCCTGCCCACTCACAACATTTCCTCCTGGTTGCTCTGGAATTTTTGTCACTACTGTGAATGTGGTATTTTCTCCACTGTATTTCCTAACCAGCCACATCGGACACTTCTCATCGTTACATGTTTATGTTATAAGCAGTTACTTACATGTCTTTAAACCAAAGAGTTTAAGTTTTCTTTTGTTTTCCAAGTAATTTTTACTTTCTATTCTACCCCACTATGGTCAAAAACATGCACTACCAAATTAGGTTCTTTCCCCTAAAGACTTTACGGCTTTCCTAATTTGTTCAGTTTAATTTTGATAAATATCCCATGGTTATGGAGTAGGACCTATGAAATCAACTTTATTAACCCCATTGTAAATATCTTTCATATCTGTATTGTTTTGTGCTTAATCTGCAAATAATGAGCTAAATTACCCATTTCCAATATTGGTAGATTTTCATTTACCCAGTTCTAGATTTCCACCACTTTTTACTTTATCTTATTTGGTATTATAAGTTTCATATAAATATTCACATAATGGTTATTCATATAACCATTATATTCATATATAAATATTCACAAAAATGTTATAAATCTTAGTCTCACTGTTGATTACACATGTGAACAACAGCCAACAAAAGGGAAAGTCTTCTCTGCCCCAATTGCTTTGAATTCTACGCTTCTGATATTTATGATTAACCCCTGCTTTGTGATGGTTTTATCCGGTCTTAATTTTAAGCTTCCTAAATATTCCCATCCAGGGTGTGCCACCTCTAGACAACCCATGATAGAGATTTTCGCCTTTTGACTCTGGTCAAAAAAAAGTTAGGGCAGTCACGTGCATTTACATTTTTACTGCCACACAGACACGGTTTTGCTGTTTACTGCCTCTTCCGTTAAGTGCTATACATTCTTTCCTTTCCCCAACCTCAGAGACCAGAAAAACACACATCCATTAGTAGTCCTGATGTCGGTTGCATTAAAAAAAAAGTTTGTTTTGCTATCAGCTTCAAGAATGAAAGTTTCTCTTTACTTTTTATATTTTTATATTTGGCAGGGGACCACAATACTAAAGATACAGAAAATGGCGCAATTTTACTTTCTGTACACAATAGCAACCCAATGGGAATAGTCTTGAATTTCAGACCCTATACCTTATTTTTCCAATCATTCAGATTGCGCATTTTCTAAGAATCAATACGCACACTCTGCACTTAACTACACTGACAACGATGACCCCCAACGGTGTTTAAATGGCTTAACTCCACTGAGTCCTGTTTCCCTGCAACTTCTCTTAGACTTATTATTTTTTTGTTTCTTTATTTTTGAGAGACAGAGCACGAGCAGAGGAGGGGCAGAGAGAGAGGGAGACACAGAATCTGACACAGATTCCAAGCTCTGAGCTGTCAGCACAGAGCCTGACAGAGGGCTCAAACTCACGGACCATGAGATCATGACCTAAGCCGAAGTTGGATGCCCAACCGACTAAGCCACCCAGGCGCCCCACATCTCTTAGACTTATTACACAATAATCATTGAATCCTGAAAGCCAAAAAGCTCCCAAACCCACATTTTCCCCTCTAAATCTGGTGCCAAACAATTATTTAGTGGCTAACATCTGACATGAACTCACAGGAATATATTTATTTATTTTTTTTTTTTAATTTTTTTTTTTTTCAACGTTTTTTATTTATTTTTGGGACAGAGAGAGACAGAGCATGAACGGGGGAGGGGCAGAGAGAGAGGGAGACACAGAATCGGAAACAGGCTCCAGGCTCCGAGCCATCAGCCCAGAGCCTGACGCGGGGCTCGAACTCACGGACCGCGAGATCGTGACCTGGCTGAAGTTGGACGCTTAACCGACTGCGCCACCCAGGCGCCCCTCACAGGAATATATTTAACTGAGAAGCGCTGACATATTAACTAGGCATGTTAAAAAATATAGAACAGATGTACCTTATTACCGTTTAAAAGGTAAAATATTCCAAGTCCAAACCTCAGCCAGCACAGGTTAACGTACATGAAGATATTCCCTGGCCCTTTCTGCTGGGAAGCTCTAGGCACAATGACACCCAGGTAGCAATGAGCAACAACCACAAAGAGTGCCCTGACCTTGGTTTCTGAAACCATTTTCCAATAAAAGGAGAAGTGGCTGAAAACTGGGCTGGGGCAGGGAAAATACAAGACGGTGCCATAAGTTAGGGAAATGCCCCTGAAAAAAAAAAAACAGGGCATGTTGAAACAGCACAAGAATCCTGGGGCACCTGGGTGGCTCAGTGGGTTAAGCGTCCGACTTCGGCCTAGGTCATGACCTCGCAGTTCGTGGATTCAAGCCCTGGTCGGGCTCTGTGCTGACAGCTTGGAGCCTGGAGCCTGGAGCCTGCTTTGGATTCTGTGCCTCCCTTTCTCTGCCCCCCTCAAAAATAAATAAAGATCACACTGTCTCTGTCTCGCTCTCTCAAAAATAAAGATCAAAGAAAGAAAGAGAGAAAAAAAGAGAAAGAAAGAAAGATAGAAAGAAAGAGAAAGAAAGAAAGAAAGAAAGAAAGAAAGAAAGAAAGAAAGAAAGAGGAAGGAAGGAAGGAAGGAAGGAAGGAAGGAAGGAAGGAAGGAAGGAAGGAAGGGCACAAGAATCCAACTGAAAGAGCTGCCAGGAGCCAGAGCTGGAGCAATCTGAGCAGCAAATAAATACTGATAATACTGATTATCGTCCAGTACTCCTCACAATAACCTAAAGGATAATAAACACTTCTGAGTCCACACTAATGTAACCAAAACATAAATGAGGGAGAAGAGACCGCTTTCCCTTAGAGAAGTACAGGGATGAGGGAGAAAGAAAATCACCACTAGAACACCACAGTAACAAAGTCCACCCTTAAGCGCTGAATGAGGGGAGGCTTAAGGAGAAACAGGATATTTGTATGAGCGCAGGAGCAGATTAACCTTGCCCAAGGATAAGTCTGGCCTTTGCCTCTCGATCCTGAAAAGAAATCGCAAGGTCCCTGGAAGGTCCAGCCTGGTAAGTGTGTCTACCTAGGAGCCCTCAGGCACTTCAGACAGTCTACCGATGTGATTTATGGTGGAGGTCTCGGGTCGCAGAGTCAGCTCAACCTTCGGAGGGGCTGGAGACTGTCAGCCACATGGACAGGCACCCATCTGTGCAATTGAGACACGATCAACGTGTGGATATGAAGGCCCAGGTGAGTTCCCCTGGTTGGCAATACTTTGTCACACAATGGGAGAAGTCAGCACTGTCTGCAAACAGGACAGACTGCCCACCAGAGGTCTGGGACCTCCAGAAGGAAGAACACCTAATCACTTGCAAGGGAGTTACGCCACCCGCCAACAACTGACCCACTGGATCAAAGCTCAATTAGATCCAGCCTCTAGATGGGATCACTGATTTATAGGAACCACAGAAGACAGAGGAACCAGTTAATCTCCAGCACAGTGGTACAACCAGCCAAATCTAGACTGGCCAACTCCGCGGGACAAACCACCCAGATTCTCCAACAAGCACACGGGACAAAAATGGAGGGAGAAACCTACAGATGACAAAGAACATTAAGAAACATATCAACCAATAGTAATATGAGGCTTACTTGGAATGCGATTCAAGCAAATAGCTATAAAAATCATTTACAACGTTTGAGACAACTGAAAATTTAAACACTTGCTAAATATTAAGGAAATACTGTTAATTTTTAAAGAAGTGATAACATCATATGGGTTTGCTTTTTAAGTGTCATTGTTTAAAAGATAATGTGGAACTATTTAAAAAATTAAAAATAAGTAAAACCACCTCTACAGATAAAAACAATTAAAAATAAAAGTACCTCCACAGATGCCACCCAAAAGCAACGCAGTCAATGTAACATGTACCATACACCTGAATGTTCAGTGTCCTTTGTCCTTCAAGTGGAGGTTACCGATCGGGTTAAACAGAGGCATCTGCTTCCCTTCACTGACTCTGCCTAACAGGTGCTAGATTCTTCCACTCTATGGACGTCCTCTACCACCACATACTTTCTTCTATTATCTCTACAAGTGCCATGGGGACACTGTGTGACCGCTGTGGAGGTAACCCTTCCCCAGTCACAGGGAACAGGGCCACGAACAACATTCGCTGTAGGGCACTATCTGCTTTAAGAAAACGGATTAACAGAAAATAGGGAGTGATTTTAAAGAAGCCAAGGTATTAAGAAAGATATAAACTGTATTGCTAACCCTACATACTCTTTGATATCCTTCAAATAAATTTTAGACAAAGAGACACATGAAACACTTGAAAAACGGTACTAGAAGTCATCGCTGTTTCCTTTACAGAATTATTTACCAGTTTCTTCACGCACGGCATCCCACCATTCCATTCTCTAGACGGACAACAGACAGATGCACGAGGCCACAAATTAACAGGTCTTGTCTGGTCCACTCAAGTGTTTTTTAAAAATTCGACAAAGTTGCTGACATTTTAAAATTACAAGATTTTAACAGAACGCTGAACTACGCATCCACAATGCCACATGCCACCCAAGGGCTGGCTCCGCAAAACCCTGCTCCTGGGACAGCAGCAGCCCCGTCCCCAGGCTGTTCCCAATGCCGCGGTCAGGGGCCAGTTGCCATCTGGCAGCAGGTTCCCACCTCCGCTCTTCTGACCCTTGGCCTGGCTGTTCTTTACCTTAGCAGCCTACTAGGCAACAGACACTGGCGTCTGCAACCGCTAACTCTCGCACAGCCTTTTCAGGTCAGCAAGACGTCTCCAGACGGATGCTGGAAATTTTGCGGTATCTTCTGGAGTTCACATAAAGGGCATTTTGAACGTAAAAGTAACACAAAGAACACAGAAATGCCTATTCGTGTGTTTCTTCTCATTAAGGCCCAGGGTGACTCAGAGCCCTCACTCCCCCAGCACACACAGCCTCACCTGCGATGCTCCCAGCTCCTTTCTGCTTTTTTTTCTTGGCTAGTTGAATGGCTCGGGAATCAGTTCTTGCTGAGCCCCCACTTTCCTGGGACCAAAGAAAAGTGTGTCAGTCACTTGTTCCAAATGGCAAAAGAAGGCTAGTAAGGGAACTATGGAAATGTATTAAGTCTGCCTCCTGAACAGAGTAGAGTCCGATAATCTCTGAGGATCTCCAGCAAAGGTTCACCGAGAATCAAATGCTACATCCAATTACGGTGACAACTAAACAGAACGAGAGGTGGAACAATATACATGATTTTATTATCCAGAGAAGCAAAGTTTATTCCTCCAAAGTCTAAAACATATTAAAATATTTTACACAGAAACTGTTATAAAAGGAGTTACATACTTCTCTGCTGTCCGAAACAAATAACCAGCTTCCCTCGGTGGTTCAAGATTAATTAACTGCAGCACTTCTCAACATTTTCCAGAACATGCCACACGATACTTGTACGGCAGACCTAGGGAGGTCCTATTTCATATCCCCACTACAGAAGCCGCTCTGGTGGTGAGGCCTGACTCAAAAGTTATATACACCAAAACAGTAACTACATTACCAAATTCAGGAAGTTTACTGAGGGGGCCAAACAGTATTCAAATGGGACTTGGCTTCTATAAGTTTGTGAATGTGCTGATATGAAAAAGAGTTTAATACTTATCACTACAAGAAGAAAAAGAACAGCCCTCATCAGCTCGTGGCATACCTGTAACCCATTCACCACACACCATCTGTGCTCAGAGAATCGAGGCAGCCCAACGTCACACAGCTAGCGAGAAAATGAACAAGGAGTCAGGATCAAGGTCATGGCGGCTTCTCCTGCCTCCACCCACAGTTACAGCTCCGGAGATACCGTGGTACCAAGGATCTCCTATTTCCCAAGGCACCAAAGGCCCTCTACACAGGCCTGGCCTCCCCACTGATCGCTGAGCCTTGGCCATCTCCCCTCCTGGCCCAGTCACCTGGTGGTTCAGCAACTGCTGTGGCCACTTAGGCAAAGGCTGGCAAGTATGGCCGTGCCACCGCCAAGCAAGAGCCGTCAGAAAAGGTACGACTGACCGTGCTTCTCTCAGACTGAAAGGCTCCATGGTAGATGGGTTACCACATCCCTCACAATGGATTCTAATTCAAAGGATTTAATTTTTTTTTTTTAAACTATGGTAAAATAGGATTTAACGTTTTGAACAGAAGTATCACCACCAAATTTAACCCATGCCACAAAGAAACCTATTTGATCATTCCCATCTGAGACTGAGGAAAAAAAAGAGACTCTCCCAAGAATCTTTAATTAAATTATTTTAAATTAAATTATATTAAATGTATTAACTGACATAAATATAATTAAAAGTATATTAACTGTGGAGCCTCACAACTGGAGAGGTCCTCTTATAACCCTCCAGAAACAGAAGCTCACAAACCACTCCTTTTCTTTCTTGTTAATTCTAATTTAAAAAAATTTTTTCTCTTTTGCATGGTTTTAAAGTTTCCATTAAACCTGATGTCATGATTCCTCTTCCTCTGGCCGTTAGGAAGTCTAAGGACCTCTTATCCCACAGAAAGCACAAAGGCAAGACATTTCAACGTTACGAAATACCTCATTTTTTTTTCCAGAAAAGAAACACATCATCACAGAATCACAAAACTCAAAAGGACCTTAGAAATCATCTAGCCAAACCCCCTCATTTGAGAAATAAATGAGAATTTAAGGTTCAGACAGGATAAGTGATTTCCTCAAGGTCATAAAAACTAGTCAGTTCCAGACTCAAGATCAGAATTCAGATTTCCAGACTTGTAGTCCAGGGCTCCGTCTCTTTTCGCAAACCAGTAAGAAATGTCTGCACATGAACGATTAATCCAGAACATCCTCAAGACTGAGTGTAAGAGAAGCGAGTTACGCAGTGGTGACTGAATAGAGCACTTCATACCAAATAGAAGCTGCCGGTCCCCGCACTGAGCCCCGTGTCTCTCTGAGGACTGTGCTTGTCCGGAGGGCTGCAGAACGCCGACCGGGGTGCCCCTCGGCTCCGTTCCTGCTGCCTGACGGTGTCGGGGCCAGGAGGCGAGTCCGGTTCCACTTTGATTGGCGCCAGCAGCTCCGGGCCACTGGTGCTTCCTGGTGGGGGGCTCGGAGAGGTCAATGTGGTGGTGTTGTCTGCTAAATTACCTCCTGAGGTCAAAGCCTGTGGGTCCTGACTCAAGTTCTTCACAGGCACCGCTACCAGACAGCCTAAGGCTCCTGCACTTACAGTCTGCACATCATCCATACTGAAGCTGCTCTGCTGAAGAACTGTGGCTGCTGTCCCAAGAACGAGAGGGCCGTCCAGGCTTGGAGGAATGTCACTGTGGGCCACCAACACCAGCGGGTCCATGGACCCCAAGGAACTATTATTAGCAGGGAGGGTCCCTCCAAGAGAGGAGCTCACCGAAGTAACGTCAATAGTCAAGATTCCAGAGTTCAGCGCCTCATCTGAGGCCCCCGCGGCACTCCCACCGTCCCCAGGTGCATCAGAGAAGAGGGCCGCCAGGTCTATGTTGTTGAGCTCACTTTGGCCTGGGCTGCCGAGTTCACTGTTGTGTGTAAGAGAACTCGGAGCTCCAAGCTGAGGGAAGAGATCTGAAAGAGAAACGAATACTCTGGTTGTTGTATGCCCTTTAGGAGATCATGAAGTTCTTTCTGAGCTTTGGATGTCATGCTAGCAAGCAACCCATCAAGGTAACACGTACACTTCCTGCACCTGCTGCCTGATGCATCGAAGGTGGCCACACACCAAAGAAAGGCACTGCTTGATAACCTTATCAGGCTTTTTACATACATTGTCTCAAATCCTTAAACCAACAGGGATTTCTGCGACCGGAAATAACTTGAGAGTCTACCTAATGTTTCGCGAAGTCACATCAACTGGTGACAGGAAGTGGCAAGACTTGAATTCACATCTTTCTGGCTTCAAACCCAATGCTCTTTCTGCTACACAACATGAACTGCCCTCAAGAGGACTGTAAAACCTTCCACGGAACACAAATCTTCAGAAGTCAAACATAAGCTGAACTCTGGCTCTGAGGTATTTTTGGAATCAGCTTGTGTCAGCTCATGTCTCATCAAAATCTAGCTACCACTCCAAAACAAATTGGAGTCATCGGAGGGTGATCAGAGGGAATAAAAACTGTTCTGCCTGGAGTGCTCTGGGATCAAGGCCCTGGCTCAAGGCCCCAGCTCTAGGGACCGCAGAGAACTTAGACATCAGCCACAGGGCACCCAGGAGCTACATTCCCTCCATGGGGCCTCTCCTGATGGGCTCCCCTCCTCCCCACCACCACTGTATTTCCAACCTCTATCACTCCTACCTCCCCCTAGGCCATGATCACCTGGAGGTGGGGAGTCTATCTGACCCACACGGTCCCTTCAGCACCAGGCACTGGTGCCTGGCTCCTAAATAGCATTTAATGATTATAGCAAAAATAATTCTACTAAATCCCTCTTGAGTCTTAAGTGTTCATTCAGTCTCAGTTGTTGGTCATATCACTCTTTAAATATTTGAATCTTTGTCATTCAATTAAACACTTTAAACACACTTCCCTTGGAGGAATAATGAACATTAAGTATATTTTTAAAATATTTCGAGGAACACTCAAAGCAGGGATTTATACACCACTACACCCAATCAATCACCCCAAATCCTAGGACTCTTCAAGCACCAAGCAAACACAAAATATTGGGAGCACAAAATATTTGGGAGCCAAACAGGGCCTTGAAATTATTCCTTCCCAAGAAACTTCTACCTGAAGCTTCTAGAACGTGCCAGTGCCTGGCCAGAGGGAAAAGGCTCTCTCAGTTCTCTGGCTCTATTCCGCCTACACCAACTGTTAGCTAATCCCAAACTCCTACTTTCCAGTTGTGCACACTAGCTCCGAGAGCCTATTAGAGTTCCAACACAAACCTATGAAGAAAATCCGCTACAGAGAAATAAATTAATAACCAAATTCTGAATATATCTTCTTTAGGTGTCACACTACTTCAAAATTTAAAAACAGTATTAAGGGGTGCCTGGGTGGCTCAGTCGTTGTGCGTCTGACTCGGTTTCGGCTCAGGTCATGATCTCACGGTTCATGGGATCAAGTCCCGTGCTGGACTCCTCTAACAACTCAGAGCCTGCTTGGGATCCTCTCTCTCCGCCCGTGCCACACACACATGCACACACGTGCACGCTCTCTTTCAAAATGAATAAACTTAAAAAAAAAATCGCAGTGCAAACAGAGACCAATTTGCTCATAAATTTCCTATTCAGCATGACATTAATTCCATAGGTATTTACTGGACACCTATTATTGCGAGGCCCAGATATTCAGAAATCATTAAACATTAATTACTACAGCTTCTGGCCCAAGGTTACAATCGTGACCTCGCTCCACCAACTCTCTTTGACCTTAGACAAGTCCTTCTCCTTTCCACCTCAGCTTCATCAGTGACAGGGCCGTGAGGACGCTCTGGCCCCAGAAGCACCATGAGGGGAACTCCCACAGTCAGCCCAGGGCCTGGCAGAGCCCCTAGCAGTATATATCCACAACAACGGACGTTCCCGAGCACGTTTCTCACGGGGCTAGCACTGGGACACTACCTAGTTATCCACCCCTGACTATGGCAGGGAATAACGACACCCAGGTCAATGTCCTATTATAAATTCAGAGCCCAGGAAACACAGGCACTACAGAAGCAGCTGAGAGGCTCTCATATCCAGACAGAGACTAAGGAAGCTCATCTGAAATAAACAATGCCATCACTGACTTGAATGAGCCAAGCCAGGAAAGTGGAAAGAACAAGAGCAAAGCAGAGGCCTGGGTGCACAGCATCCCATAGAACCTGCTCAGAACTGGGAGTGGTGAGGGGTAAGTTTCGTAGACAGAGGGAGGAACCCAACCACTGAAGGCCTCTCAACACCAGCCTAAGGCTCTTGACTGGACTCTGTGTGTTGAGGTGCCAGTCCCTGACAGGAGCCCTCAGAACACCTAGAGGCTAGAAGGGCAGATTCTTCAAATACAAAGCTAAATGGCAACTGCTGTTAGGGCCACAGGAGTGAAGTGACCGCATATCAACAGGATGGAAAGAAGCAGAAGGACGTTTCCCTCAGAGAACTACTCAAATTCTCTTCCGTGCTTGAAAGATGAGGAAACGGGGGACTGCAGACCTGTGCCCTGCCCTGGATCACACAGCTAGGAAGCGGCTGTGCCCCAAGGCTGGTGTTGCCTGTTGCACAGATGGCAGGGAGCGGGGCCCAGTTAGCAGCACACTCAAATGACCTGAAGGCCAGCCAGGACTTCACCAAACAGGCCCCGTCAGGAGAGCAGGCTGGTGCCAGTGGTCTGGGGCAGTGGCAGTGCACAGTCGCCCAGACCTCACAACATCCTGCCCACAGGGCTGTGCACGCAGCCTCTACAGGCAGCCTGTCAGTCCCACGCCACCATGTAGCCAGAGAACCAGGCCCTCACATCCCCGGAATCCCCACTCCAGGCTACTACTGTGGTTCCCTCTCTGCTTTCCCTTCCCCAGACCCTCAAGCCAACTACCCCCACCCCCTGCGCCTCCCAGCCCCACCACAATGTGAAACACAACTCTGTCTGGTCTTCGAGGACTGTCCTCACCTCAGTGCTGGGAGGGAGAGGAGACAGAAGGGAAGTACCCAGAGACCACAACGGGACAGAGAAAGAGGAGTGAAAAAGACAAATGGGGGAGAGGCACACTCAGAATTCAGGACAGAGATCACAGAGCGAGACAGATTTAGGAGACACATATTAGGAAAAGCCAACCAAGTGGAAGACTGATAGGTAGGTAGAGAGATAGACAGCTACCTAGCTATATATATATATACACACATACACACACACACACACACACACACACACACACACACACGTAAATAAATAGTGGAGGACTGAATACTCCTCAAAAGAAGCACTTCAGACACAAGGGAAGGAATAGAGGGTCAGAGGCAAGAAGCGGCAGGAGAACCCAAAAGATGCCACCAGACTTGGCAGTGTGGTCCACAGGCTGGTAAGGCTTCACTGTGTTCGCCTTAGTGACTTCTGACCACCTCTGAAAGGAGGAGAGGAAGGAAGGACGTGCGTTTGCTTCTCTGACACACATCGAGCTTACACATCTGTGCAGCACTCTGGGAGGGAAGTAAACCGAGCAGACCTGGGCGCTGGCTGTGCTGTCGGACCACATGAGCCTTCATGCTGTGCTTGGAGGTGAAGAGTCTGTTACAGCTGGAGACCGGGCAACGGCTTTTTGGAGCACCCACGTCCTGCAGGTGTTTCTTGGAGTGAATGTAGAGGCTGCTACGAGCAGAGAACCTGGCACAGCACCCTGGAACAAAAAGAACAATAAGCAATAAACCTAAGGATTCCCAAGGAACTAGTGGTTTCCTTTCTTCCCATCAGAATCGTAAGACAGTACATGTCTGTGCTCTGACCTCTGGCAAGGGACAGACACAATATCCTTTGGGGGTATCACAAATGTAGGGGCCAAAGCTGACTGCCCCCAAGCCCACCACTTTGGCATGCAGATTATGCCAGCTGGAAACAATCAAGGCCTAAAAGACTCAAGAATAAACTGTGACACCCCTCCTCCCGAATGCCTAAAACAAGTTAGATGGAGGACCTGCTCCAGGAAAAAAGCTATCACCATAGATAACTACGTTATGACACTAACGAGGTATGGTGGACAGGGAAGGCCTATTTGATCAAAGTCCTCTCTGTGTCCCATTGTCATCCATGGACCCAGTAAACATTTGTTCCCCAAACATTCACTCTTTTCATCTTCTTGTGAATTGCTTTTCTTCCCTTTGAAGATCCCAGATCCCAACCCCACCTCTTTCTAGCTCAGGATAACATATATACCTCATTTTGCCTGTACCTGGAATCTCACATCTGTGTGAGTTTCCCATATATATGAAATTAAATTTTATTTCCTATTAATCTGTCTCCTGTCAATTTAACTTAGTCCAGCTAGAACCACTTGGAGAGGGTAGAAAAAAATTCTTCCTCCCCAATACAAAGGAATTAAATTTGAAAGCAAACTGGATTTAAAAGGAGATATAAAATTCCCCTGCATAGAAGACACATAACCTTGGACTAGTTAACTCTGAGCCTGTTTCTTCACCCATTACACGGTGCTGCTGGGAAAAGTCAGTCAAATTAAGTGCTAAACAACCCCTTCAAAATTCAATTGCTAAAAATGTATACCAATCATCTACACTTAGCTACCACTATAAAAACCGTAACCCTAGAACATTTAAGAGTTGGAAACTACCTCAACAGATCACCGAAGCCAACTCCTCTCATTTTACCACTGAGAAACTGATGCCCAAAGGGACCCAGCAAATTACCCTAAATCGGGTGTACAAGTGGAGCCTGCAGGTGGCATCACCTTGCTGGCTGTTCGACAGCTTAGCCGGAGTCAACAAGACCACAGACCTGTGCACACATCGGAAGGTGAACAAGACAAATTCAAAAACTCCCCCACTTTCCTCTTGCCCTGATCCCCCACTGCTGGAGCTCTGCACCACAGGGACACAGAGAGGGCAAGCGGGGTTCTTGGCAGCTACAAGCTTGTGACCTACAAGCACATGACCAACCAGCTGTCCTGACAAAGGGGAAAAATAAAACCAGTGCGAGTGCCATGAAGTGTTCTGGAAGCAGAAGAAAGAGCGCACCTCCTGAGGCAACAGAAAAGGTCTCAAGAGGCAAGAAGCATCTGAGGTGACTGGGTCCTGACATGGAGTCAGGGCTGCACAGCAGAGCAGGAGGGGCGTGCAGGCCAAGGAGCTGCCTTCTAAGGTGTGGAGGCCACAACAGGGCAGCAGGGTGGGGAGGGACTGGACTCTGGAGCCCAACTCTAGTTCAGCCCCTACTGGCCACGCCTCATTTCTTCTTTCCCGGTCTCCTTTTCCTTTCAGGTGGGAATGACAACCCGCCGCACAGGGTTATAAAGACAACGTGAAAACGTTCCAAGCTACAGAGTGTTTGCGCAGTGCCCAAGAAAATGGAAAGCGCATCAATGCACTGTGGCACCGTCTTGGAATGGCGAGGTGGAAATGCTGGAGTCTGGGACCTGTGGGAGGCCTATTTCAGGAAAAGAGGCTATGAGGATAGGATACGGCCAGATGACGAAAGGCTCTGGCTGCCTCTGAGAGGAGTTTTGAACTTATTTCATTTTCAAATGCAGCTTCAAGCCTGTTTCCAGGTCAGGCTCCTAAGAGAACATTTGGAAAACACAAGAGAGAACAGACGCCTCCAGTCCCAGGTGCACCATCTGTGCTTTGCTCCACACAGTGCCCAGGAGGGACGCCTCAGCCCCTTTTCCAGCTGGGACCCCTCAGCACAGACTTACAGAGGAAGATCACAGAGCAGAGGTGCCAAAAACACTTCTTACCAAACTGCTTTGCCAAGGATGGGGCAACCACAACAGGGATGTCTGTCACACTCTTGCCACAGTGGTTTCGACTTTTTAAAATATTTGCTAATTCGATAGGGAACCAAATACATTTCATTTTAATTTGTACATCCTTTGATGACCAGGAATATGACCATTTTTTCCATGTGTGTTAAAGGCGGTCTTTTTCTTTTAATGTTTGATAATCACCTTCTTTGTTTAAGACGATTGCATTTATTTAAGACTGTATTTTTTTAGGGGCGCCTGGGTGGCGCAGTCGGTTAAGCGTCCGACTTCAGCCAGGTCACGATCTCGCGGTCCGTGAGTTCGAGCCCCGCGTCAGGCTCTGGGCTGATGGCTCGGAGCCTGGAGCCTGTTTCCGATTCTGTGTCTCCCTCTCTCTCTGCCCCTCCCCCGTTCATGCTCTGTCTCTCTCTGTCCCAAAAATAAAAAAAATAAAAAAAAAAAAACGTTGAAAAAAAAAAAAGACTGTATTTTTTTAAAGTAATTTCTACACTCAACGTGGGACTCAAACTCACAACCCCAAGATCAACAGAGTCGCACACTCCACCGACTGAGCCAGCCAGGCGCCCCATGGCTGTCTTTTCGTAACTGCAACATCACCTGTTGAGATGTGTACCCATTCTTCAAAATCAAAGTCATCAATGCTCGGCACCCCACATTTATAGCAAGTTACCCCCCCGCCCCAAGGAGGGGCAGAGGCAGCCCGTCAATGACAAATGCCAAGGGAATGTCCTCAGCTTGAATTCACCACTTACACAAGGACCACACATTCCAACCTCGACTCGGTGCACATAGTGACACACCATACTAGACACGCCCCAACACACACACACACACACACACACACACACACACAGTCCTCATTCCACCACATTGTCCTCCCTCAACACACTCACTGCCGTGTGGCCCTACCCTCTCCATCTCCTCCAGTTACTACAAAAAGATGGGTGGTGGTTGTTTTTTGACTTTTTGTTATGAAACAGTTCAAACAAAGCAGGAAAAATGGTCTAATCACCCAGACTTAAGAATCATCAACTTTTCCTTAAAAAAAAAAAAGTTATCAACTCTCAGCCAACCCAAAAGAATTCTAGGATCCTTTGCCGAGGCTCCAGCCTTTACCTCCACTCCCTCGAGAAGCGCGCTCTTTGACCAAGCACCACTCCATCTCCCCACCCGCACCCACCTGTACCAGCTCAATGCCCAGCCGTGCCCACAGCCCCCAAGGATACAAATACAGAAAGGCAGAAGCCACCCCTCCTCTGTAGCCAGCCACCACCCCTTCCTCTTTCCCTCAGTCACCTCCAGGAGAGGGGTCGGCACAAGCCACCCCACCCCCACCCCCCCACCCCCACCCCCCCACCCACCCCCCACCCCCCCCCCACCCCCCCCCCCGCCTCACCAGAGCTCACCGCTCAGGGCACTAGAGCGGGGCTCTACCCGAGTCACTCCACTGAACCTCGACCCTCCCCCTGTGGGACCCCGCTGACCCTACCGGAGGAGCCCCTGGTTCCTCACCGCCCTGCCGCACTACCTCAGCGCCCAACCCCTCTCCTTCCCCGCACATCCTCCTCTACTGGCTTCAGTGCCACCAATGCTCCCACTTTCCCCATTCCTTCCTAGGACCCTCCTAGGACTCCCCTTCTACTTTCCCACCGGCAGGAGTGGTGGTCCCCAGGGTTTTGTGCTAGGCCTTCTTTTTCATTTAATAGCATTTAATTTCATTTAATGGTAACAACGGCAGTAGGTGACATCTGTGGTTTTTTCTATATGCCTCCATTCAACCTGCTACCTATAGAGCCCTCTCGTAAGCACCCTGTGTGGGTTTATGACCACTTCAAAGATGAGGAGAAGAGGCACAGTGCCCTCACGCTGCTTGCCGGAGGTTACAGAGCCACTTACGTGGCAGGCTCGAGGCTGGAGTCCAGGATGCCTGGCTCCGGCACTCAGGCCTTCAATCGCGCCACACCACACCGCCTCTTTTCAGAGCACACCTCTCTTCGAGCGCCACATCCACTTCTGCGGCTTAAATCATCACCACATGCTGCCTGCCTCACCCCCGGCCCACCTCTTCACCGAACCCCGAAAGCAGTGCATCCCTGCCATCGGAATGTGGAAAGCCTGTGGGCACCTAAAATGCAGCCCGTCCTCTTCCTTCAACCACCAGCCCTGTGTGCCCACCTCAAGTGAGATACGCCCATATCCACCACCCAGCACTGCTGGTGCACGAACTTCTCTCTCTCTCTCACTCGCTCGCTCGCTGGTGCCTTCTCGCCCTTCCCACCGCTAAGCTCCAGTACGGGTGCTGGCCATCTCCCCAGGAAACCGGACCCAGCCTAAGCTCAAACAAGGGTCCCACCACTCCCCTGCCCCGAGCACTCAGACTGCTGCTCTGGGAGACTGCCTCACAATAGCCTCCCTGCCTCCTCCACCGCACTCCACCCCCCCCCACACCCCCAACCCCCGCTGCCCCGGGCTAGCTCTGCCTCATTCTCTGGCTGACTGGGAGGCCACTCCCATGCCCCCGTGCTCCAGGAACAGTCCGGATGGCCTCTGTCCCCACAGCACCCCGCACATTATTGGCCTACCTGGAGCGCCCCAACTGGAGCTCTGACAACAGGAGGAACCGTGTCTTGATTAAACTATGTTTAATCAACACATTATCTTCGTGACATTCTAGCAATTGGTCTCAGTTTCACACCGGTCTTTATTATCCACTTTCCAGATAAAGGAAACTGAGGCCCAGAGAAGCCGGCCTGAGATCTCCAACCAACGGGTGAGGGCCAAAATCAAGATTCACAACCACACGCTGACCCACTCTGCCACCCCGGCGCCTCTGCGGCACCTACAGCAGGGTCAGCACGGACAAGCCACAGAGCTGACTTCTGGCCAACGAATCATGCCTTCGGTGTTTCAGAGAAAAAAAATTCCCAGTACGTTTTTTTAAAAAGCCAGCCTGACTACTGCCGTCCATGTGGCTACCATTTACTGAGTCCGTGACAGGTACCAGATGCCAAAACAGGCATTTTCACACGTTCTTTCCCCTGATCCTCACAACCGCCAAATTAAACAGGTAATAACTAGAGCCACAGATCTCGTGAGTGCACTTCAGAGCCAGGAATCAACCCCGGTCTGATTCTGAAGTCTGTTCACTACACTGCTCCCAAGGTAAGACAACGAACTAAAAACCAGCCAATTAAACCCAATGCTGCAACTTGTGCTCAGCTTGTCGTTATGTAAATAAAACTTACCTTTGAACAACTTAAACTTACAACAACGTGGACGTGTGCTAGTTTAGAGCTCAAAGGAATGTGTTAAAAATCTACCTTCCACAGGACACTCAAACGGCTTTGTGCCCAGGTGGGTGATGCTATGGCCTTTCAGGTGCTCTGCTCTCGTGAAGGACTTCCCACAGCCTTCCACGGGACAGGTAAACCTCCGATCGTCATCGTGTTTCCTGGGAGACCAAAGAAACAGGAACAGTGATTACGCACACCACCCGGAGACACCAGGCCTCAAGAGGGGATTCTTTGTTTAAAATCCCGCAAATTACAAACTCTCAGCATTTAAAGAAAATGATCAGTACATTTCAGAAAATCTGAATTCTCTCTAGCCCTTATGGGCAGGTTTGCAATTTAGCTACCCTGTAATTAGAAATTCTACTTTAATGACAAGGCTGACTTGAGAGTCAGACACAACAATTAGTGCTGCTTCCATCGGAACAGCTGGGTCCCAAATGTATTGACGAAGCTACTTCTGACGGTTAGAGGTTCTGGTAACAAACGAGGTTTCCAAGCTACGGAGGGCAAAGAGAAGCGTGCACAGAAAATCAACTGCAATCCTCAAGTCCTTGCATAAACACCACCCTTTCCTGAGTAACGTTTTTACAGTAAACCCCTCAATCCCCAGCTGTGCAAACCACTCAACCTCTCTGTGCCCCAATGCAAAACAACGAGAAGAACATCAAGGCCAGAGTTGCTGTGAAGGTTAAATGATATCTCGTTTACGTGAAGTGCCGACCAGTACCTGCACACAGGTGAAGCCTCCAGGGTCGTCGTCGTCACCACGGAAAGTTTGTAATGACATAAGGAAAGGTTCTTCCACAGTGTTAACTTTTTTAAAAATATTAGCTTGTATATAAAGTACACAAATTACATTCAAAAACAAGTATGCATAAAAAACCTGACACTAGGTGATCAGATTCTGAGTGGTTTTCTTCTCACAGCTCTCTGAATTTACTAAATTATCTACAACGGGCTCCTTTTCTTGTAACTTAAAAAAAACCTCAACAGATACATGTCATCCACAGGCTTCTGCGGTGGACAAACAACAAATTCATTTCCCATACTGGTAACTGAACCGAAATGTAAAGAGTACCTTTTGTGCCGTAGGAGTTTAGACATGCTGGTGAAGGTCCAGCCGCAACTGTCAGAGTCGCAAATAAAAGGTCTTTCGCCTTGGAAAAGACAAAAATTACACCTCATCACCATAAATGCAAGCTACCACAATGACAAACTGTGGGTGCAAACGATGTTGCATTCTCTAGCTCATTACCTGTATGACTTCTCAGGTGAATTTTCAGGCGACAGGCTTTGTCATATTGTTTGCTGCATCCAGGAAAGGAGCAAGAAAAGAGTTCTTGTTCCCTGAAGTGGGCTCGGTTATGGGAAAACAGAGCACTCACTGTGATGAATGTCTTCTCACAGCCTGAACAAAGAAAACACAAACGCTGCTCACTGGTGTGACAAAAATCACATAACACGGCTAACCTAGCCACCACTCCAGGACACCGTGAAGCAAACAAGGAAGAAAATGAGTCAGAAGCGCCTCCAGAAAGTTACAACCATTGTTACAACCGCTGACATCTGGCTTTGTAAAGGCAGCCGATAGGCACACGCAGGCCACCTGTTGTCATCTGACTTCAATATGAAGCCACCGATCAAGGGAGCTCCAATCACAGCAATGTGCTCCCAGTTCCACAGCACAGATCTTGCTTACATTCTGTGAACTCAAATGTCAGGGCTGCCTATGCGAGACCAAAGAAAACCCAATGAAAGAGATCAGATGCTAAGGAACAAGGATTTTGTCTGGCAGGGGTTGCACTTGGAAGGACCACAAACCATTGTTATGTCCGAGACTTTTTCACCCCTTGGGGGTGATGCACTGTCCTATACACACCCTCTGTGTCCTCTATGCATCCTCTGTAACCGGCAGCAACCCCCTGTCACCAGGTTTCTTTTTTTTCCTTTCGCCTGTTTCCCCAGGGTACCCTGCTGTCAAAGGAGGCTACCAGGGTCATCTTCACTCCCCTAGCTTTTTCCTTCACCTCTATCGCCAACCTCAGTGGAGCCACCAGAAAGGAGCCTACTTCAGCAATTCACAGACTTTCCACATCGAAAGCTCTCCTTTAACAAAAAGGTTCAGTGCTCAAATGGAGTAGAAAATACCAGGTTGTAAGATGCTTCCCAGGTATCTTTGTTGCAGCTCTTCTCAGAGCCTTTAACATGCTACCATCGTGCCTGTAAACCACTAAGCAGATACACGCTGTGCATCATCACCGCATCAAAGCACTAGCCCAAAGAACCCTACTTTCCCTAGCAATGCTTAATTGGGAAGTGCTCATCTTCCTAAACGCCCTAAAATCCTCCTCCTCTTTAGCATAAATCTGCCCTCCCTCCCCACCCCCACCCATTCCCTATTTTGGGCTTGGATGTATTTTCATACACTCCAACAGGTAAATCTCTCAGCCCTTAGCAAGATTCACCCACCCTGCAATCAACAACTAAGGCCTATGATCCTCCCTCTGAAATCTTTCCTACATGGAACTCAAGCCTAGAACATTTAACGGGGCTTCACTGGTCCCTCTGCTGACCCCACCCGTCTTAAAACACCCCACTGATCATCCAACTCAAAACTTTCGGGGGGACTTCATACCCAAAAGCAAGCTACAGCCCTGATCTTCCTGGTATTATACGTGGAACGACACGCTTGGTGCATTTCACTCGGGAGCAGACTATAAGCCATCATCAGATTCACGGTATGTAACTGAGAAAGGTTCTGAAACGGTGCTCTAAACTCATATTCTCCACAAAGAGGATGCACAAGACAGTCTACAAGCATGTGGGAAGAAAACAGAAGAATCTATTAACATGTGTTTTTCATTTCACCCTTTAAAAATCTCTATATATGAGTGTATTTTTTACAACATGCACATTACTAGGAGAGCGCTGCACGTATGTAATACATCAGTAACACGCTGGGTGTGTGCTAGGCATATAGTTGAGTTTTTGTTTTGATTAACAGGAAGTGGAAGGCCCCTCACGCTCTACCGGCCCTCCCACACCCTTCCAACTTCATTCCCCACCCCACACCACCACCACAGCCCATATTCCCTGCCTTGGCTTGGCAGTGTCACTTCCCCAAGTCAATTCCTTCCCAGGCCGGAATTTTCTCTTCCTCCTGGGGAGGCACATTCTTCCCCTTAGAGCACCTGAAGCTGCCGATCCTGGTGGAGTTTACTCTTGTGGAGCCTGCATTCCCTCCCACTGCAGACAACGAAAGAGGAGAAAACCCTCCACTGGATTTTACCTACACTGCTGGGCCTTGGACTCTTCATCTGTGAAATGAGGATAATTTTTAGGACTTCCCCAAACTAAAGTCCAAAGGAAATAAAAGCAGAAAAGCCACCAAAAGCACAATGCACCACACCTGTGACCATCCCCCTCAGGCCTCAGGGCCTTAGGATGTGGCATCTGGCCAGATTCATCTGTGTTCCTCCCACACTGGTGCGTGCCAGCAGAAATATCTGATAACTGACCATTTCTAACCGATGAAAGCCCGAAGAACACAAACGCCTGACTCATAAGACAAATCTCTGGGAAGATGCTTTATCACTTTCATTAACCTGAAGCACTTTAAGAGAGAGAGACCTGTTGCCTCCACCGCGGGGAAGAAAGGCTGTAATGATTTGTTACTACCTTGCTGTCGAAATCCCCGCAGCAATGCAGGGTTCAGATATCTAAGCGAATCACCTGGAAAGAACTGGAACACAGACACCAGAGTGCTCCGTTCCCGCCCCTCACTCTAGGCCCACGGAATTTAAATCCTGCCCAAGTGAGCAGCAGAAGGCAGGGCGACGCCGCACCCACTGTGAGCGACTGAATTTGGCCCTGGGGCCCCGGGAGCCCCCCGAAGCCCGCCCGCAGGCCCATGGCGCGCGGTTACCGGGAAAGTCACACTTGTAGGGCCGCTCGGGCTCGAAGTGGCTGCGCTGGTGGGAGCTGAGTTTGGCGTGCGTGGGGAAGCGTTCGGAGCACACCTCGCACTTGAACAAGTTCTCCTGCTCGTGGCCCTTCATGTGCGCCTTGAGGTTGTACACTGTAGTGAACTTCTTGCCGCAGCCGCCCACGGGGCAGCCGAAGGGCCGCAGCTTGTCGTGCGACTGCAGGTGCCGCTTGAGCTTGTAAGAGGTGGTAAAGGCCCAGCCGCAGCCGTCCAGGGGGCACTTGAAGGGCCGCCGGCCCTGGCTGCTGCCGTGCGTGAGCAGGTGCACCTTGAGCTGGTGCTTCTTGGCGAAGGAGAGCGCGCACTGCGGCTCCGGGCAGCGGTAGCCGGGGGCGCCGGAGCCGGGGCCCGGGGGACCGCGGCGGCCCTCCGCCGGGCTCGCGGCCTCCTCCCCCGGAGGCGCGGGCGGGCCCCGGGGGGGCTGGTCGGACGGCGGAGGCGCGGCAGCCAGCGTGAAGACGCCGTGATCGAAACGCACCAGCAGGTCCTGGCTGTTGATGGTGACGGTGCCCGCGAGGCCCGCTCCGGGCCCGGGGGCGGCGGCCGCGCCGCTGGGGCCCTGCTGGGGACGGCCGGCCGGGCTCGCGCCCGCGCTGGGCCCGACCTCCCGCCGCCCGGGCGCCTCGGCCGCGGCGCCGCGCGCCACTTCCAGCAGCACCACGAAGGAGTCGCTGCCATCCTCGGGGGGCGGGGTACTCGGCCCCGGGCCCTCCGACGCCGCCCGGGCCTCCCCGCACAGCGGCCCCGGCCCGCCATCTTCAGGGCCCCGCAGCAGCAGCAGACGGCGGCGCGCGGGGCCAGGGCTGGGCGGCGGCCCCGGGCCTCGGCGGAGCCGGCCGGGACCACCGGCGCCGCCGCCATGTTGGGCTCCGCGCGCGGTCGGGGCGGCGAGCAGCTTCGGGAGGTCCATCTTGGGCCCAGCCGCGGCGTCGCAGCCGCCGCCTCGGAGGAAGCGCGGTCCGCCCCGCCCAGCCGTGCGCGACGCCGTGCGGCCGCCGCGGCGGATCGGCGCCAAAGCCCGGCGCGGAGCACGGCCGGAGTCCGGCCTGGAGCTGCGCGTGCGCGTGAGCCGCGGGGCGCTGCGCGAGGCCTGCGGGTCTCGGGGTAGTCAGCGCGGGGTCCGCGGGGCCTGCTGGCCGCCGAGCCCCGGGGGCTTTGGCCGGCCCCGACCTCGCGAGCTGCGGTCCGTCTCCCTCCGTGGGGAACGACGCTTGCCCCCGACTTAACAGTACTGGCTTTCCACTGGGTAGTGGATTAGTAATAGCAGCCAACTATCTTCACACTCACAAGGGTGAGGAAGCTGAGGCACTGACGGTTCGAGTCCCTTGCCCGAGGTCACAGACAGGAACTGGGAGAGTCAGGGTTCCGGCACCAGGCTGGGCTCACTGGACTGGAAACCGCCCCGCTGGCTCTGGCTCCGGCTCCTGGCACACAGACGTTGTGAGCAGTGCCCGCAGATCCTTTCCCCCTGGACGGGACCCCCGCCTACACTCTGCATTTCCTACTAAACTTCCTAAAGCCTTACACCTCCGCAGCCCTTACTCCATTGTTGCCTGAACTCCCCCACCCCACCCCTCAACCCGGATTCAGTCTGCTCTCCTGACCCAAACCCCTACTTCACGACTAGCTTCCTAGCAAAATAACGCTGCATCCGCCATGCCCTCCACCCAGTCTAGTCTCCATAGGGCATAGCTGTGTACTCATTTGGTGCACCCCATTGCTCTTATGCGTAGCTGGTCTCCCCTGCATTTGTCACCACTGTACCCCTCACTCTACAATCCCATTGCCCTCCCCCCACATCCTTATCACAGTTCCTCCAACAGGCCAAGCCAGTTCCACCCACAGAGACTGCACAGCTGGTCTCTGATTCCTCTAGGAAGAGTGGCCTTCTGATCACGTACACCCTCACCCAGCTTATTTTCCGCCTCCCCTCTGATTTGTGTCCCTTTATAGCTCTCAAGTGCAGTTTTTTTTTTTTATTTGCCCTTTTTGTGGCTATTCATGGTCTATATCCGCCTGTAGAATGTAGACTCCTTTAGGGCAGGAACTGTGTCAGTCTCATTCAAGCTGTATGTCCAGAGGCTAACAGTGAAAATTCTCAGTTAAATGTTTATTGATGAGTGCCTTATTATTAAAAGTACTTTTTTTTTTTTAATGTCTATTTATATTAGAGAGAGAGTGTGTGTGAGCCGGGTAGGGGCAGAGAGAGAGGGAGACACAGAATTCCAAGCAGGCTCCAGGCTCTGAGCTGTCAGCACAGAGCCTGATGCTGAGCTCACGGACCCGGAGGTCATGACCTGAGCCGAAGTTGGATACTTCACCGACTGAGCCACTCGGGCACCCCAAAAATATTTTAAAAATAAGGTACATAAATAATATTGAAAAGAATAGGACAGGGGTGCCTGAGTGGCTCAGTTGGTAAAGCGTCCGACTTCAACTCAGGTCATGATCTCATGGTGCCTGAGTTCTAGCCCCACGTCTGGCTCTGTGCTGACACCTCAGAGCCTGGAGCCTGCATCAGATTCTGTGCCTCTGTCTCTCTGCCCCTCCCCCACTCACACTTTGTCTCTTTCTGTCTCTCAAAAATGAATAAACGTTAAAAAAATTTTTTAAAGAATAGAAAACACTATATATATATATATTCTTAAAAAAATATATATATATATATATATATAATTTATGTCCACAAATACATTGTTCCCAGGCCATTCCATGGAGGAAAGAATAATCTTTTCAAAAACAAATGGTTCTGGGACAACTGGATATCTACATAGGAATGAATGAATTTGGACCCGTACTTCCCACCAGACACAAAAAGTAACTCAAAATGGGTCAAAGACCTAAATGTAAGAACAAGAACTATTAGAAGACAACAGTATATTTGTGTGACCTTGGATTAGGGGATGGTTTCCTCTAGATGTGAAACTAAAACACAAGTAATGAAAGAAACAAATTTGGCCTCGTCAAAACCAAGAACTCTTTTACCTCAAAGAACACCAAAAAGAAAGTGAAAAGACAACCCACAGAATGGAAGAAAAATTTGCAAATCCTGTATCTGATCAGCAACTACTACCCAGAATATAGTTTTAAAAACTCATGACCCAACAGCAAAAAGACAACCCAACTTAAAAACAAAGGATTTGAATAGATATCTCTCCAGAGATGTACAAATGGCCAATAAGCACACAAAAAGATGCTTGACATCATTACTCATTAGGGAAATGTAAATCAAAACCGCAAGGATATAACATTTCTTCTCTACTAACAGCTATAATTTTTTAAAGTGAAAAAGAACAAGTGTGAGAATGGCAGAAAAATTGGAACCCTCATAACATTTCTGGTGGGAATGTAATATGGTGAAGCCAGTGTGCAAGTAAGCTTGGCAGCTCCTCAAAAGTTAGACATAGAATTTCCCTATCACCCAGCAATTCCATTCCTAGGCATATACCCAAGAGAAATGACGTAGGCTACAAGAGTGAACCTTGAAGACATGCTAAGGGGAGAAAGCCAGACACAAAACCACATGCTGTAAGATTCCACTCATGTGTCTAGAAAAGGTAAATCCATGGAGTCAGAAAGTAGATTAGTGGTTGCCAGGGGATGGACAGTAAAAGGAAATTGGGACTAACTGCTAATAGCTATGGAATTTCTTTTTGGGGTGATGGAAATGCCCTGGAATTAGACATCGGTGATGGGTACGCAACACAGTTGAGTATACTGAAAACCACTGACTTGTACGTTTTAAAACAGTAACTTTTGCATTCTGTATGACTCTGCTAAAAATATATTGGTAGGAAAAGTCAATGCACAACATTGTTTAGAAGGATCCTGTTTGTATACGGAGGGAGAAACAATGTGTATGTTCACATATTTGCACATCCTTAGAACATTTCTAGAAAGATACTCAAGACACTGCCAGTACTTGCGACTGCTTCTAAAGAGAGGTGGGGAAAGAGGAATACCTTCCCTTAGTATTTCTCTCCTGTTGGCACGACTTGCTTTTGTTTTAGATCATGAATGGATTTTTTTGTTTTTGTTGTTTCGTATTAATTCCAGCATAACAAACATACAGTGTTATATTAATTTCAAGTGTACAATATAGAGGTTTAACAATTCTGTACATTATTCAGTGTTTCATCACAGTAAGTGCACTCTTAATCCCCTTCACCTATTTCACCCACACCTCACCCCCTCCCCTCTGGCAGTTTGTTCTTTATGTTTAAGAGTCTAGTTTCTTGTCTCTTTCTTGGTTCATTTCTTTTGTTTCTTAAATTCCACATATGAGTGAGATCATGGTATTTGTCTTTCTCTGACTTATGTAGCTTATCATTATACTCCCTAACTCCATCCACATTGTTGCTAATGGCAAGATCTCGTTCTTTTTTAATGGCTGAATAATATTCCATTGTATCTTTACACCACTTCTTCTTTATCCATTCATCGGTGGATGGACGCTTGGGCTGCTTCCATATCTTGGCAATTGTAAATAATGCTGCATAAACATAGGGGTGCATGTATCCCTCTGGATCAGTGTTTTTGTGTTCTTTGGGTGAATACTCAATAGTGCGATTGCTAGATCTACAGTTCTATTTTTAACTCTTTGAAGAACCTCCACACTGTTTTCCACAGTGACTGTACCAGTTTGCATTCCCACCAACAGTGCATGAGGGTTCCTTTTTCTCCACATCCTCGCCAACACCTGTTGTTTCTTGCATTGTTAATTTTAGCCATTCTGACAAGTGTGAGGCGATATCTCATTTTTTTGATTTGCATTTCCCTGACAAATGAGTGGTGGTGAGCATCTTTTCATGTGTTGGCTGGCCATCTGGATGTCTTCTATGGAGAAATGTCTGTTCACGTCTTCTGCCCATTTTTTAATTGGATTATTTGTTTTCTGGGTGGTGAGTTATATAAATTCTTTATATATTGTGGATACTAACCCTTTATCAGGTATGTCATTTACAAATATCTTCTCCCATTCCATAGGTTGCCTTTTGGTTTTGTTGATTGTTTCCTTGCCTGTGCAGAAGCTTTTTTTATTTTGATGTAGTCCCAATAGTTTAATTTTGCTTTTGTTCCCCTTTTCTCAGGAGACATATCTAGAAAAATGTTGCTATGGTCAGTGTCAGAGAAATTACTGCCTGTGCTCTCTCCTAGGATTTTTATGGTTTCAAGTCTCACATTTAGGTCTTTAATCCATTTTGAATTTAGTTTTGTGTAAGGTGTAAGAAAGTGGTCCAGTTTCATTCTTTTGCGTGTTGCTCTCCAGTTTTTCCAACACCATATGTTAAAGAGACTGTCTTTTTCCCATTGGGTATTCCTGCCTTCTTTGTCGAAGTTCATTGACCATGTAATCATGGGTTTATTTCTGGGCTCTCTATTCTGTTCCATTGACCTATGTGTCTATTTTTGCCAGTACCTTACTATTTTGATGACTGGTGCTTTGTAGTAGATCTTGAAATTTGGGATTGTGGTACCTCCAGTTTTGTTTTGTTTTGTTTCAAGATTGCTTTGGCTACTTGAGGTCTTTTGTGGCTCCATACAAATTTTAGAACTATTTGTTCTAATTCTGGGAACTAGATTGATATTTTGAAAAGGATCGCATTAAATCTATAGGTTGCTTTGGATAGCATGGACATATTAAAAATATTTATTCTCCCAATCCATGAGCATGGAATGTCTTTCCATTTCTTTATGTCATTTTCAATTTCTTTCACCAACGTGTGTAGTTTTCAGAGTACAGGTCTTTCACCTCCATGGTTAAGTTTATTCCCAGGTATTTTGTTATTTTTGGTGCAATTGTAAGTGGGATTGTTGTCTTAATTTCTCTTTCTGCTACTTCCTTATTAGTGCAACAGAGTTCTGTGCATTCATTTTGTATCCTGTGACCTCACTAAATTCTAGTAGTTTTTTCAGGGAGTCTTTGGGGTTTCCTATACATAGTATCGTGTCATCTGCAAATAGTGAGTTTTACTTCTTCCTTACCGATTTGGATGTGTTTTATTTCTTTTTGTTGTCTGATTGATGTGGCTAGGACTCCCAGTGCTATGTTGAATAAAAGTGATGAGAGTGTATGTCCTGGTCTTATTCCTGACCCAAGGGGAAAAGCTCTCTGTTTTTCACTCATGATGTTTTTCACATAAGGCCTTTATTGTGTTGAGGTATATTCCCTCTAGATCTACTTTGTTGAGGGTTTTTATCATGAGTAGGTGCTGTACTTTGTCAAATGCTTTTTCTGCATGTATCAAAATGATCATGTGGTTTCTATCCTTACTCTTGTTCATGTGATGTGTCATGTTGATTGATTTGCAAATATTGAACCACCCTTGCATCCCAGGAATAAATCCCACTTGATTGTGGTGAATCATTTTCTTTTTTTTTTTTTATTTTTTCTGAATGTTTATTTATTTTTATAGGAGAGAGACACAGAGTGTGAGCAGGGGAGGAGCAGAGAGAAAGGGAGACACAGAATCCAAAGCAGGCTCCAGGCTCCGAGGTGTCAGCACAGAGCCCCACGCGGATCTTGAACTCACGAACTGTGAGATCGTGACCCAATCCGAAGTCGGGCGCTTAACTGACTGAGCCACCAAGGCGCCCCTGGTGAATCATTTTCTTAATGTGTTGTTTGCTTCAGTTTGCTAATATTTTGTTGAGAATTTTTGTGTCTATGCTCATCAGATATTGCTAACTACAGAGTTCTCGAGATCATGAGCAATTTTTATAATTAAGAAATTTTTTCCACTATGGAAAACGGTATGGCAGATCTTCAAAAAACTGATCATGGAATTACCATATGACCAAACAATCCCACTTCTGGGTAGATACCCAAAAGAACCGAATGCAGGGACTCAGACAGATATTCACACAGCCATGCACGTAGAAGCATTATTCTAGCACCCAAGAGTTGGAAGCAGTCCAAGTGCCCACAGATGGATAAATGGCTAAACAAAATGTGGTTTATGGATACAGTGGAATATTCTTCAGTCCTCAAAAGGAAGGGAATTTTGAACATGTCACAACATGGATGAACCTTGAGGACATTGTGCTGCATAAAATAAGCCGGTCACAAAAAAAGGATAAGCCGTGTATAATAATACATGGTTTTATATGAGGACCATTTATATGAGGACCATTTAGGGGCACCTGGGTGGCTCAGTCGGTTAAGCGGCCGACTTCGGCTCAGGTCATGATCCTACAGTCCATGAGTTCGAGCCCCGCGTCGGGCTCTGTGCTGACAGCTCAGAGCGTGGAGCCTGTTTCCGATTCTGTGTCTCCTTCTCTCTGACCCTCCCCCATTCATGCTCTGTCTCTCTCTGTCTCAAAAATAAATAAACATTAAAAAATAAATAAATAAATAAATAAATAAATATATGAGGACCATTTATATGAGGTCCCTAGACCTGTACAATTCATAGAGACAGAAAGTAGGGTGGTGGCTATAGGGGCTGAGGTGGGGGGAGGGGGAGTCAGGACTTAATGGATATGGAGTTTCAGTCTGGGAAGATGAAAACATTCTGGAGCTGGATGGTGGGTGCCGGCTGCGCAACAGAGTGAGTGCTTCATGCCCCTGAACTGCACTCTTAGAAATGGTCAAAATGGTAAATTTTATGTGACGTATATTTTCCTACAATAAAAGAATTTAAAAAATTTTTCAAGTTTCATTTATTTATTTGGAGGTAGAAAGGAAGAGTGAGTAAGGAGGGTCAGAACAAGAGGGAGAGACAGAATCCCAAGCAGGCTCTGGATCATCAGCGTAAAGCCCGATGGGGGGCTCAAACTCACGAACCACAAGATCATGACTGGAGCTGAGATCAAAAGTCAGATGCCTCATCGAGTAAGCCACCCAGGCGCCCCGAAAATTTAAAAAATTTTAATAAAACACATTTGGTTGGAATATGGATGCATTCCTCTTTTGGATTGTTCAGCTTTTAAGAGATACTTTGGGTATTTTTCATAACACTTAAATGGGTGAAATCAGCCTTACTTAACATTTGGTAAGGATTCATCTCACCCTTCCTACTGCCCTAGGTTCTCCATCGCAGTGAGTAATAGGGCTTACAGTGAAGAGCGGGTGTGCTAACTCATGAGCTGGGCTGGAATCGTTGTTGTTCCTCAGAGAGAGAGGAACTCTCCAAGCATGTGTGTGTAGGAAGTGGTTTGGGGACAGCCAGGGGAGGAGACATGACACACAAGTGCTTGTCCTATTTGTTTGTATCTGGGGAGAAATCCCACCAGCCCAGATTTTGCTGGGCACCCAGCACTACAGCCAGGGCACAGGGGTGCCAGAATACCTAGCTCCGGGGGTCCCAAACAGACCAGGTTGGGCCACCTGCCACCGGCAAAATCCAGAGGCAGAGACACCCATGTAGGGAAACAGGAAAGGAATTTATTTCAGGCGGGCCAACACCGGGAAGACAGCAGACTAGTGTCTCACAGTCTCCAAAGTGCCCAAAATACTTCTAAGTTTATATAAGGAAAATGTGGGGCAAATGTGGGTGGGTACAAGCAGGTGAGCAGTGAGGGTCATATCACCAGGGGGGGGGGGGGTGTCTTGTTGGCTCAGGGCAGTGCTTCTTGCTTGAGGAGGTAGTTTCCTTCCCACTGGGGATGCTTTGCCCGAAGAGTCTTTTTCCTGAATTAAATAGCAAAGAACGGAATCAATTAGAACGTACAGACTAAGGGGCACCGGAGGGGCTCAGTCGGTTAAGCGTCCGGCTCAGGTCATGATCTCGTGGCTCGTGGGTTCGAGCCCCACATAGGGCTCTGTGCTGACAGCTCAGAGCCTAGAACCTGCTTCGTATTCTGTGTCTCCCTCTCTCTGTCCCTCCCCTGCTTGCGCTTTCTCTCTCTCAGAAATAAATAAACATTAAAAAAAAATGAATGTACAGACGAAGATCAAAATGGAGGGAACTGAAACGCCCTTTCAGCACTCGGATGGCATCGCTGTGGGCTTTGAATTGCCAACGTCGATGCGCAGGGCATCGAAAGTTATGGCAGGAGTAGGACAGGCTGAGGTTGGGAGTTCGAATGTGCATTTTTTCCCCCAGCACCACTGAGCAGGGAAACTAAAGGGAGACCATGAAAACTGTTTTTTTTTGTTCCTTTTCCCACTTCCGTTCTTGCTCGGGTCTATTCCCCTGCCTTATACATGCCTTATAGGACAGATGATATATGTCCTTCTTGTAAAAGGTCAAGGACTTAATGATTTCTTTGGGGTCTTCCAGCACAGTAGAGAACATCTAAGGAGGGATCAGGTGGGGTCATTATGAATATCTTGCAAGATTCCACTGACTCACCAAGACCCCTGGCTCCTGGGTATAGGTGACTTACAGAGGACACCTACACACTCCTCTTTGTTCCTGTATGCCTGCGAAAACACAGGCACTTGACTATAATTCTCAGTAAAAAGCCCAGACTCCAAGCAAAGATGAGACTCACTCTTTTTTCCATTCCGAGTTTCCCAGGTGCTCTGCCTGAATCTGCACTCTCTCTAGGTCTGCAATAAATTCTGCTCTCACTTCATCTCAGCGCATTTGGTTTCTATTCTGCGCGAAGCCAAGGGCCCCCTTGACCGGTCCTGTGAGACCCCCCTCTTCATCCTTGGCCCCATCCAGCCTGCAACACCACCAAGCAGTTACCCCAGTTCTGGTACTATCTACCTGGATATAGCGTCAGATGGCATAGGTTATGGGCTCAGGCCTAAAAAGACTGCCCCCCCCCACACCTCCCCCCTTGTCCCTTTCCCCCCTTGTCACCTGTGCTTCTGAGGGGCTGGAAATAGACTGAAGGTTCCCATGACCCCGTACCTGGGTTTGATACATGTGCTAGACTGGCTCACAGAACCGAGGAACATGTTACTTACCAGCTTACCAGTTTTTTATAAAAGGACAGAACTCTCTGCGTGCCATTCTCCCCAAATCTCCACGTGCTCCCCAACCCAGGAGCTCTCCTGGCCCCGTCCTTTAGGGCTTTTACAGAGCCTTCAATACTCAGGCACGATGGATTAAATCATGGGCCATTAATGATGGATTCAATCTCTAGCCCTGCCCTACTCTCCAGAGGTCAGGGGGTGGGACTGAAAGTTCCAAGCCTCTAATCACTCCCTTGATTCCCCAGGCAACCAGCCCTCCAGCTTTAGGTGTTCCCCAAAAGTCACCTCATTAACATAAACTCACGTGTGCTAGAAAGGAGTTTAACACTATAAAAACACTTTTTTAAAGAAACTTTTAATGTGTATTTATTTTTGACAGAGACAGAGCGCGCGCGCACGAGAGAGAGAGAGAGAGAGAGAGAGAGAGACACGCAGAATGCGAAGCAGGCTCCAAGCTGTCAGCACAGAGCCCCACGCGGGGCTCGAACTCATGAACCTCATGAGATCATGACCTGAGCCGAAGTCCGACGCTTAACCCACCGAGCCACCCAGGCACTCTTAGAATATAAAAACACCTTGATCACTCTTATTAGGAAATTCTAAGGGTTTTAGGAGCTCTGTGCCAGAAATGAGAATGAGATCAAACACATATTTTTTATTACAAATCAAAATACCACAGAGTAGGAGGAAACCTCTCCATCAGGGATGCCTGTGATGGTTAATTTTACGCGTTAATTTTAGTGGGCCATATTAAACATTGTTTCCGGGTGCCTCTCTGAGAGTGCTCCCAGACAGGATTAGCATTTAAATGGATGGCTCTTCTGCAAATAGGTGGGCATTTGCAATCTGTGGAGGCGGAGGAAGAGGAATTTCCCCTTTTCCTGTCTCGCGGAGCTGGGACACCTCATCTCATCTCCTGCTCTTTTTTTTTTTTTCTTAATTTTTTTTTTAGTGTTTATTTATTTTTGAGAGACAGAGAGACAGAGCACAGACGGGGGGCGAGCAGAGAGAGGGGGAGACGCAGAATCCGAAGTAGGCTCCAGACTCTGAGCCGTCAGCACAGCTGGAACCCACGAACTGTGAGATCATGACCTGGGCAGAAGTCGGGCGCTTAACCGACTGAGCCACCCAGGCGCCCCTCATCTTGTTCTGGGATTTACACCATTACTCCCCTGGTCCTCAGGCCTTCATACTTGAACTGAATTACGCCTCTGGCTTTCCTGGGCCTCCAGCTTACAGTTCCAAGGCACTGCCATGATATACATAGCAAAAATATGTATCTATAGACATCTATAGATGTGCAGATACATCTCCTACTGGTTCTGTTTATCTAGAGGACAATTGTACACAAATCAAACCCCAACAGAGACCCTGCAGGTGATCCACAGTGGGAAGCAGGCAGTGTAAGAAACTGGCATCACCAAGCCCAAGAAGGAACAGCCACAGTTGGCCTCACCATTGGAGGGCAGTAAGGATTGGTAGGGACTGGGGCAAATTGGAAAAAACAGCCCAGCCCCAAGGAGCCTCCAGCTGCTTGCTGATACAGAGGTGGGAGGGCGCAGTGTCACCTGATCTCTTGATTTCTTTACGTAAACGGAAAATCCGGATATTTAAGCCAAAGCGTCCAACTTGTAAAAACTGGTGACAAAGTCAAACATTTTTTAAACAGGGCACGCCAAACAAAATGCAAAAGCAGGTCAAGTCTGGCCCCCTGCCCTCACTGTAGGAACCTACTGCATAGTTTGGGACAGGAGAGCTCATCTCAGCCCCTGGCTGTCAGTAGAACGTGCAGCTCTTGATCTTGGGGTCGTAAGTTTGAGCCCTGCGTTTGGGGGGTGAGAGTTTAGTTGAAAAAGGAGTGCACATCACTCGGTGAGCCCTCCTGGACTGGCCTGGGCAGGCCAGCAAGGGAAGCATCTGGTTCCCAGGGAGTTCCAGGTTCAGAGAGGACAGAGGCTACCCAGGAGAGACCCTGACACGTTCACAACCTTGGATTTTCAAGGCAACTGAAGCCAATGCCGGTCATGGCCAACTGGTTTCTGTTTTCATCATTTTGATGAAAACATTTCTCAGTAGACCACACATCTCTGCTTTCTTAAAAATAACACTGAACTGGAGACGGAATCCCTTTAAAATATGGACTTCCTGTGTCTGCCTGAGACACCACCTAACAAGCCACGTGTTCCATCCCCTCTGTGGAATCTAGATGGGGTGTCTCTCGATCGGATGGGGGCCCCCGAATGTGGGGTGACGATCGAGTGGAAGCGGGGGGTGCAGGAAGTGAAAGAATTCATCTGAGGCAGAACAAAGGGGATAGAAGTTTATAGAATACACTGAAGGGAGCAGCGAGCAGGACCGAAGAGAGGCTATCTGCAAGAATGTGGTGGGTGGGGGTTGCTTTTAAAGGGGGACGATTGGGGCGTGTGGGTGGCTCAGTCGGTTAAGTGTCCAACTCTTGATTTCAGTTCAGGTCATGTATGATCTCACAGTTTGTGAGATGGAGCCCCACATCGGCTCTGTGCTGACAGTGGGGAGCCTGCTTGGGATTCTTTTTTTTTTTTTTTTTTTTGTAACTTGTCTTATTTTTTATTTTTTTAAATTTACATCCAAATTAGTTAGCATCTAGTGCAACAGTGATTTCAGGAGTAGATTCCTTAGTGCCCCTTACCCATTTAGCCCATCCCCCCTCCCACATCCCCTCCAGTAACCCTCTGTTTGTTCTCCATATTTATGAGTCTCTTATGCTTTGTCCTCCTCCCTGTTTTTATATTATTTTTGTTTCCCTTCCCTTATGTTCATCTGTTTTGTCTCTTAAAGTTCTCATATGAGTGAAATCATATGATATTTGTCTTTCTTTAATTTCACTTAGCATAATACCCTCCAGTTCCATCCACATAGTTGCACATGGCAGGATTTCATTCTTTTTGATTGCCGACTGATACTCCATTGTGTATATATACCACATCTTCTTTATCCATTCAGCCGTCGATGGACATTTGGGCTCTTTCCATACTTTGGCTGTTGTTGATCGTGCTGCTATAAACATGGGGATGCATGTGTCCCTTCGAAACAGCACACCTGTATCCCTTGGATAAATGCCTAGTGGTGCCATTGCTGGGTCATAGTATCGTTCTATTTTTAGTTTTTTGAGGAACCTCCATACTGTTTTCCAGAGTGGCTGCACCAGCTTGCATTCCCAGCCTGCTTGGGATTCTTTCTCTCCTCTCTCTCTGCCCCTCCCCCGCTTGTGTGCACTCTCTGTCGCCCTCAAAATAAATAAATAAACATTTTTTTTTAAATTAAGGGGGAAGATTAAGAGGTATGGTGACGTATCGAATTCTCCCCTTTTGTGGTAACTGTGCCTTGGTTGTATGTAGCCCTTTGGCCAGTTAGGGACGAAGGATATTTAGAGGCAGGTCGCCTGATGGCTTTTTCTACCTTCCATTGTTCAAAGTGGCCTCTGCACACTCCATGGTTACCAAGGCTGTGGTCGGCTGCCCCAGCTCCGTGCGGAGCCCCGTGGTGGCCCCACTCTGAATGTTAGTCATGCCTTCTTCCTGCTGGTGGAGGGCTGACGTACCGCCCCCCCCCCCCCCCCCCCGGGAAGTAGTCTGCTTCCTGGCCTGGCTTGGAATGGAGCCAAAAGGCTCGTGGCTAGAAGCCCCCTGAGCCGTGGCCCAAAGCTGGCCATCGAGCCCTGCCTGCCTCTCCTTAATAAGGGAAGGTGCTGGGGGTCCCTGGCTGGCTCAACCAGTAAAGCGCACAACTCCTGATCTCGGGGTTGTGAATTCAGGTCCCGCACTGAGGATGTAGCCTACTTTAAAAATAAAATAAGGGAAGATGCGGGATGGGAAAAGGTCTTGGTCTTAACATGGAACACGGCCTCTGTTTCTCCCTAGGAACAGGGAAGGGGCACGCCGATACATGCACCAGAGCGCTCTCCACGGAGACTTGTTGACAGACCCTATGAGGATTTAGAAGTGAGTTTGCTGCATAGAACAGAAGCCCTCCTGGGATGGCTTTAACAGGTGAGGACTGTGGAGTCTGGACGAGGGCCAGCGGGGCTGGGACAGCAGCTCTACTGCCACCAGGAGCCCAGGGAACCTCCGCCTTTCCATGAACGTCCTCCATGCAGGGTTGCTGTGCCTCCAGGCGTCACAGTGGAGGTTCTCATGGGGGAGGAGGGGAGAGGGCCAAAAGCAATCCAGCCTCATCCGACCACTTTTATTCCGACTTTCTCAGGAGTCCTACCCTGTAGACTTCCACATCATCTCAGGGCCAATAGTCCCTCCTGATTGCAAAGCAGTCTTGAAAATCAACTATTTTTTCATGTATATACTGTTGCCCAGACCAAATTGGGGTTTTGTTAGTAAGGGGAAAGGAGAACATGGCCCCTAGGGAGGAGACAAACAGTGCTGAGTGGCTGAAGACTCAGACCCCAGCTAGATTGGCCTCCTTGTTGCAAGCGTAGAGGGGGAGGGGTGTCAGGTTTTCTTTGGCTCCTTAGACACCTGTCCCCCAATGTCCTTCTCAATTGTCTGTTTAGGGTGGGTGTTTGTCATGAGCTCCAGGGGCTGAGCTAAGGTTAGGAACTAATGAGAATGAAGTGCATAGCCAAAGCTGCCTTGTTTTGCACAGTGAGGTCATGGCCAGGGAGAGGTCTCCTGGCCTGGACAGCCAGCCAGTGTGGTGGGGCTGCCCTCTGCCTGACTTCCTGCGTGGCCCTGGATGTTCCCAGGGAAGGGGGAAGGTCCCAATATCAGTCAATGGGGTGGGAAGCGCGGAAGAAGACGGGCAGGAAATTCACCCCTCCTCTTGCCTCTTTTTTATAACCCGGGGGAGAATAGAGCAGAACCATGGTCACCCCTTGACCGTGATGCAGGTGTTACTACTCTGTGTTAGCTTAGAAAACTGGGCTCTGAGAGTCCAAGGCCCCTGAGGTCCTGACAGGCAGGGTTAGGAGAAAGCTAAGGACTGCCTGCCACCCCCTCCCCATCCACCTCTTAATTTAGGAGAAATTTTTATTTTATAAAAGAAATGCACCCACAGGTTGGGGCTCCAGAAAGCAAGTTTGGCCTTCTCCATTAAATAAGCATAAATTACATACATCAAAGTTTTATCAGATTCTTGGCATTTCATTTCTAAAGCCTAGTTAATTACAAAGGAAAGGGGGGGGGTCTTGTCAAATCACTGGGTGCTACACCTGAAACTAATGTAAGATTGTGTGTCAACTAAGGGACGCCTGGCTGGCTCAGTCGGTTAAGCGCCCGACTTCGGCTCAGGTCACGATCTCACGGTCTGTGAGTTTGAGCCCCGAGTTGGGCTCTGTGCTGACCGCTAAGAGCCTGGAGCCTGCTTCGGATTCTGTGTCTCCCTCTCTCTCTGACCCTCTCCTGCTCGTGCTCTCTCTCCCAAAAATAACACACACACACACACACACACACACACACAGATTGTGTGTCAACTCTCCCTCGATTAAACAAAAAGGGAAGGGGACATCTACAACCTACTGGTTGTAGGGCAGGGAAGCAGTACCCACCCCCCCCACCCCAACCCCATCTCCCAGGCCCGGTCCCACAAGAGGTTGATGCCATGGTCTGCCCTGCATTGGAGGGAGGAGCCAGAGTCCTCTCCCCAGAGGGGCTTGTTCTGAGTAAGGCAAAGGGTTTGGCCTGGGTCCCATTGTGTGAACCAAATAAGAAAGTATCCTCCCCCCAGCATGCTCTCAGTGGCATCAGAGGGCAGTGCTCTCTTTGGGGGTCTTTCTCCTCCCTCTCTCCCACCCCCAACCCAGTACTACCTTGTGTCCTCCTCTTGGTCTCAGCTCAAGGGGCTAAGGGGTCATGGGGAAAGCCACTCACACCCACAGCCTGCGGCACCCCAGAGGATGCGGACATCAGACAACCGGAGTCAAGGAGGCAAGGGGAGGGGGTCCTAAAAGTAGGGGAAACCTTAAAAAGAGCAGAGCTTACTTCAAAAGGAAGGCCTGGAAAAGCATGGCCACATAATCCCCTTTGCCTGGGCACTCTGCCTCTGAGCCTGGGTTATGGACCCAGCCATTACTGAGATCAGAGATCTGAGCGGGGGGTGGGGGCTGTGTAAGAACACAGCTTCAGGCCCAACAGGGCTCCTGCAGGACACATGGCCCCAAACGTGGCTCTCTGGAGCCACCAACTCCCCTCAGGAGTGACTGTGCTGCATTTTCCTGTGCCCCACGCTGTGTGAGACATCAGAAACACCCTCCTCTCTCCTTTTTTCCCCCCACAAAGTACCACTTACCTTTTAGGGCCAAGTCTTGCCTGCCCCTATCCCACTAGCCCGTGTCCTCCTTGCCCATGACACCTTACACGGCTTCTAGTTAATCCTTTATTTCCCTGTTTTCCTTCCCGGACCCTCCAAGCCCCAGGCCTGGCCGTGCTCCTTGGGTCCCACAGCTGGGGGCACTGAGGTGCAGAACGTACATCACAGACACCTGGATGGGCCAGCAGATGGAAGGACAGCTGTGTGGATGGATGGACAGGAGGCAGCATGATTCATAAAACAGGACAAAGGAAACGCTGCCCCCTTGGCAGGAGAAGGACCGGCAGGGGCTTTGAAGGGACTTGTTGGTGCCCAGTATCCATGGCATGCACGCCCTCCAAAAGCTCCTGGAGTCCAGGCTCCTCTGTGGTAGGCTAGGGGATTTAGCCCTGGACAAGGGTGGTTGCCCCCTGCCCAGGGTTCCCAGCAGTCAGGGACAAATGGCCCCATCTCTCCTGGCTTGGCTGGCTCATCCGTAAAATGGGGGTGGTAGTGGCACATCCCCAGATGAGGGCTTGTGTGTGAAATTCCTACCCCAGGAGACAAAGGGGTGTGCTGAAAGGTGCAGTGTGGCTGTGAGGGTGAGGACAGGGACTAAGCGGGCGAGGGGACCGCAGCCGGCTCCTGGGCTCCCCTCACAGCCGCAGGGCCTGCTGGAGCATGCGCTCATCTGCCACCTCCTGTGGGAGCGTCACCACCAAGCCCTTGTTGTCCTGCATCGTCTGGCAGATGATCTCGTAGGCCTTTCGGTTCCCAGACCAGCAGCGCCGAGCCACCTGCAGGGTGGGGACAGATGGGGCGGCTGCTGGTGCCAGCACCGGGTCCCCGGCAAGGCATTCCGGACACACCGAGGGCAGGCTGCAGATCCTGACCGTCTCCCATTTGAGGGACCCTCTGTGCTATGTGTGATGCACCTGCCCTATCTGTACCTCTGGCTCAGCCACCTTCTCTCTTGGCTGGATGACTCACTTAGCTGCCTCTCCGATCTGAAACTGGCCATCCTTCGACCCAGCCTACTCCATGTCCAAAAAAGAGCTCGCCTCCACGCAGGGGCAGCAGGCCAGGTATCGGGGAATCACCCTCCACACCCTCCT
Source organism: Neofelis nebulosa (assembly GCF_028018385.1). NCBI lineage: Eukaryota > Metazoa > Chordata > Mammalia > Carnivora > Felidae > Neofelis > Neofelis nebulosa. The sequence continues at coordinate 110,580,930 of NC_080785.1, forward strand.
CCCTCCACCCCATCTTCAGAGAATCTGCATGCATCTCAGCTCTGCCTTAAAGTCTCTCTCCAGTCTTCTTCCTTCTCTCCCCCCTCAGTCTTCAGGGATCCCCCCGCCTCCCTGCTGTCATATTTGCCACCCCCCATCTTCATGCCCCCCTCACCTCCTCCATCCCTCCCCTCACTGCCTCACGGCCCTCAGGAGAAGTCCGCCGCCTCCTCTGGGAGCTCCCTGGGAGTCAGCCCCTCCAGGGATCCCCCCACCCCCCCACTCTTACGCTCACTCTCTCACCCGACATCCACCCACTCACTCAGCACCCCTCCCCATCATCGCCTGACCTCCCATTTGGGCCCATCACCCCTTCTCGCCACCTGTGATGTGGTCACAGAGAGGGAGGGAGTCCCCGCAGGGTCACACACACATGCACACACAGAGAAGACTGCATCTCCGCACACAGGTGATAGCAGGTGATCTCTGCCTTCAGAGATGTGGAAAGAAAACGCTTTAAAAGGAGGCCCTCAGCCCCAGAAGTTGGGGGTGCTCTCACTGGGAGGGAAGGGCCGGGACCCCTTGTGCACACAGATGCTGAAGCTGGACTGGAGGAGTAAGGCCAGAGGCAGGGAGACACAAAGGGGACTCGGAAACAGCCCAGAAGGATACACAGAGGGACCCCGGTCGCTGGAGAGGAGAGACGCTAATGTGCAGGTGTGGTGTGACTGTTTTCTGGGGAGGAAGGGAGCAGAACTCTCTCTCAGGTCTGCAGTCCGGGGAGGCAGAGCCCCCCACTGGAGACAAGGCCAGCGGAAAGGCCTGGGGTGTGACTTACCCCATTGGACACGTCCCAGCTGAGCATCATCCTGGCCTTCTGCTCAGCCTCCTGGGTCCCATCCAGCACGAGGCCAAATCCTCCATTGATCACTTCACCCCTGCAAGAGGCAAAGGGGTTTCCAGGTCACTCTCCAGGCCTGCCCCTGCTTGGAGCCAACAGAAGAACACACACGTTTGGGGACACTTTGGAAGCCTCAGCTCACAGAGGTAGTGTGGCGAGCACCTGCAGCCTGGAGCCCACACCCTCTCCACAGCCTAGGGGACGCTGGGGTCACTGGGCTCTGCACTGCCCACCTGTACCTCTGGGCTTTACCCATCCCCCACACCCCCCTTCAGGATCCTCTCCCGTGTCACCTCCTGGAGGTGACCTCTTCCTCTGTGGTTCTAAGTGTATCTTATAAAGACACGCTTCCTTGAGGGTCTCTTGTGTTGCTCAATTCAACTGTCATTCTTCCCGATTTCCCTTTATGCTCTTTTTCTTGCCTCTTCTTTCTGCTTGCTTACAGTGTATTTTGGGGTCCTGATAACTTGATCTGAAGGCTGAGTTCCTTTATTTCCCATATATCTTGTTTTCCAACGAACAGATTTCTCTGAGCACTGTTTGGACCCCCTCCTGTCACAGATCTGATACGTTCATGTGCTCATTATCGTGTCTTCCCAGTGACACGTGCCTCTTATTGAAGTACGTTAATGCTATCCGACTTTCCGCATGCTTGCCCTGAGGTTTTGTGCCATCGGCTGTGAGCACCCTCTCCTTCCTGGCACCCTGGATCTTCATCCTCACCCTTGGTGTCATTATCAAGGGCTGTGGCCTGTGCCGGACCTGACTGCCACACCTGCTCAGCGAACATCACTACACCCCTCATTCCCCCATCAGTTACACACACAGGAAACGCCCTCCATCTCGTCAGCACTTGCCAGGACTTTACTGCCAAACACGAACCCCTGGGACCACGGCATCCAGCCTTTCAGTCTCCACTTCCAGCCAATTCGCTCTTGCTCCTTCCTGCACCCAAAAGGTGCATCTAGCTTCTCTAGTCTCAGATCCTTCAGGCCTTACCTGCTTCTCTGCCCAGTTTGGGCTCTCCGGACAATCGCTGCCAGTTCCCACCAAGAAGGCGAGATGCCCTCTACCCCGGGAGCCAGCCGTGCTCCCCTCCCCAGGAGTGGGAGCCAAGCACCCCCACCAGCGGGCAGCCGCCCCTGCCCTGCCCTCAGCCTGTGTCCCCGCAGCTGGACAGCCCCGTGCCTGCTGGCGGGCTCCCTGCACATCTCCCACCAGCTCCTGCGCAGATTCAAGGTCATCGTCATTCACCTGCTGATGTTGGGTAACAGGGGAAAGCCGGTGCCAGCCAGAGTCACCAAGCGAGGACCTCAGTGTGTCCTTCGACCAGAGAAGTCTTTGGACAATCAGAAGTACATCTGTCCAGTGCACGTTTAAGTATGAGATGTGCTCTAAGACATTGTTTAGTGAGGAAAAGTGTTGGTATTAGGATAAAGATAGTGGGTCAAAGGTATGCGTTTATTCCTCAAAGACGTGGACCCTCAGGGCTGAATCTTGCTGTGAGATCACAAGGTACATCTGAGGGTGACATGAAAACACGGATTGAGAAGTCTCAACACCCAACCGCGAAGCCCTGTCCCTTCAGCTCAGCTCCCAGAACTGGCCGCACCCTCCCTACAAGGACAGGTGACAAGAGCTGTGTTTACTGAGCAGACCAACCAGTTTAAAACCAGAGACTGAGCACTGACCTCTTCTGCTCTGCAGCCCATGGTCCAAAGGTCCATGAGCACACCCGGCCACGGGCGCCATCTCTGAACACAAGCAGACAGCAAGGACCACTGCACAGACAGCACAAGGACAGACTCCAAACAAGCGACCAGAAAGAGGGGCTCTGAGGAGACAGAGGGAGAGAAAGACGACACACAGCTGATGCAGATGAGGCTTGTCTTGGAAACGTAAGAGATCCAAAGCAGGGAGCAAATAGACAACATAAAAACTGAAAGCAAATAAAGAAATGGGGGGGGGGGGGCGAGGGGGGCTTATCACTTAAAAATGGATTTGTGTAGAAAAAGAAAAAAATTAGCTGACAAGTTGGAAGTGATTTCCTCCTGGACCAGGAAAGGTTGAGGTTCAAATTTTTTTCCCTGCTGATTTTTGTAGTAAGCCTTGAAGGAGTATCCAACAGATTAAATTATGTGCGTGAGTATGATGAGAGTCCAAAGTGAATCTGAGGCACCTTCCCAAAAGAGCCCTCGAGGACTGCCAGGATGGGGGGGGGAAGGGGGGGGTTGATGCCGGCCTCTGGCTAGCCTGCAGCCCTGTCTGCACAGCCTGGGGGCACAGCCAGAGGGTGGGAGCAACTTGGGAATTGGCAGGGAGCCTTTCCTCTCTCGGGAGCTCCCCACGCAGGGGGTCCTGCCCAGAGGCCCTCAAGTCATGGATGCTTTCTCTGGCCAGCTCTGCTCCGCCCCTTCTTGCCCTCTGTGGTTCCGTTGGCAAACAGCAGGTGGATTCTGGGAGGTGAAAGATCTGGGTTCGATCCTGGCTCCACCCCCAGCTCTGTGGCCTTGGGCACATTACTCAACTTCATTCTCTTCACCTCCAGCACCGAGTCAGCAAGCCCAGTGCCAAGACGCCAGGCACCCCACAACCAGGCACTCTTCGTCCTGATTTTCTCTAGCTTGTGTATCGGAAAGAACACGTACTCCGGTCACATTTTCCATTAATTAGAGCCACCTGACGGCTCCAGCTCGGAATTCTGGCCTCGAAGCCAGCCCACCGGAATGCTCTGGGAAGCTCCAGTGCTGAAGGACTTGGCTCGGGAGGGCAAGGCCAAGCTTAATCCGGACAGCACGGGCTCAGAGATCAGTTCAGAGATTGCCCTCCCGGGAGCAGTCCTCTCCGAAGCAGCAGCGCCCCCTGCTGCCCGGGGGAGCCAGGAATCCAACTTGACCTGATATCCCAGACCCAGCCAGGTGAGGCCAGGTGAGCTGGGACAGGTCCAGCTCATTAACCTCCTGGTGCCTCAGTTTCCTCATCTGTAAAATGTATTTTCCTTCTAAGATTAGGTAAGAGACTAGATTCAAAGAGTTTATTTAGCAAATGCTTGCCACATCATCCATGTGTAAAAAATTTTAGTTATCATTATTCTTTGTGAATGACTATTCCTTGTGATATTGTGATTCATAATAAGAAATACACATTTATTTGGTCTTCGCTCCATTTCTGACACAAAGTTCCTAAAAACACTTGGAGTTTTGTAAGAAACAGAGCAGTAAACGTGTCTTTTGCTATGTTAATGAGGTGACTTTTGGACCACCTCTAAGGATGGGGGGGGGGGGGGTGGAAGTGCTAGTTTCCAGCGGGATCCAACCATATCTTTAGGGGAATCAGAACTTTCAGTCCCATATCCCCAGACCTCCAATGAAGGGAGAGGGGCTGGAATTTGAATGCTCATCAGGGATCAATGATCTTGTCAATCATGCCTAAATAATGAAGCCTCCATTAATACCTGAAAGGATGGGTTTGGAGAGGTTCTAGGTTGGGGAACCAGACTTCCACATGCCACCATATCAGGCCCCAAATTCCGCAAGAACAGACACTCCTTTATTCGGGACCTCTCCCTATGGCTCTTGATTTGCACCCTTTGATATCCTTTGTAATACATAGATAATCTAGTGAGTATACCGGTTTCCTGAGTTCTGTGAGCTGCTCTAGCAAATTAGTGGAATCCAGGGAGGCTATTGTGGGAACCTTGGCTTGGTGGCCAGTCGGTCAGAAACACAGGCAACAACCTAGACCTGCACTTGGCAGTCTTGTGGGACTGAGCCTTAACCTGTGGGGTCTGCTGCTATCTCTGAGTAGATAATGTCAGAACTGAGTTGAATTGTGGGTGTTGGAGAATTGCCTGGTAGTGTGGGAAAAACCCCACATGTTGGAGTTGGGGGTGCAGAATTAGAGCATACCTACTCATGACGGAGCTACAACTGTCAGCCATTATAGGACCCTCCCATGGACCCCAGTCAGACTGCAAACAGGCCTGGCAGGGCAGAGCCATGAGCTGGGGACCCAGGAGAGCTCAGAACCCAGGTCTTCAGCCTCCCAGCCCAGCTGCCCTGAGAATGTCAGTGGAGGAGGCCCGGGACCAGATAGCGCTGAACATTCCTGAGAAAAACTGTGAAAGCGAAGGGAAAACTGACATGAAAGGGGCAGGTGTGGTTCCTACGGCCTTTGTGTCCCGTGTGACAGGTGAGACCCCAAAAGGTAGAGTGGCTGGGGCACGCCCTCTGATTTCCAGCTCACGTGAAGAACACCTCACAGCCAAACCGTTAGCAGAGAGAGCTCAGGGGAGGCAGGGCCCAGGACCCTCGAGGGAATTCCCAAGACTTCTACACCAGCCGGCACCCACAGCACCCAGTTCTCCAAGAACCTTACCAGCCGACACCCCCGCCATTATGAAGAGCGACCCAGGTGGCACCTCGAAAGGCATCTCCCACGAAGTTCTGCACAGCCATGTCTGTGGAAACAGAGGCCGCCACCCATCATTCCCTGAATGAGGTGGGCCGGGGGAAGGCCAGGCCAGGCCAGGCTCCGCCCAGGGAGACAATGGGCTGAGTAGGGCCTGAAGGACAGACAGGGAAAGGGAACTAGAGACAGACTGTAGAAACAGCAATAATTTATGTTTGCAGAGCCGAGCAAAGCTGGAGTATTAACAAGTGCCCAAGTACCCACTGTTAGCCTTCTGGATAGTTATGCGTTCTAGCACTGAATGCCGCATAAAGTGCCCCAGAAGCAGAAAGAACACAAGGATTAAAGGCGTGGTGGTACTGATTTTAGCTCAGGCACACAGAGAGCCAAAGAGAGTCACTTCCGTCCTTAAAACAACAACAGAAAAATAAGGGTAGGGGAGAAACTACAAATTAATGACTGTCTTTGACCGCATCAGAGAACTGAGGTCCCAGGGCAGCTAGCTCATTACAATCTGAGACAGGCCCTTGCACAGAGAAACAGCACCCAGACTGGTCACTTTACATGTGTGTCTAACAAACTGCTAAATGACAAGCATGAGCTTGCCCCAAACCTTGAGGCCCCTGGGACACAGACATAAGGGGGTGTGTGTGTCCTAGCAGGCCCTTCCTCCAAAAATGCTGACTGGGCGCTCACAGAGAAGATAAGGGAGGACCCCGAGAATGCTCTTCTCCTTGTGCCAGGCTGTGAGATGTGAGAAATGCAGGTCTAGAAACTGGTAACGGCCCGGGAAACATTCTCCCCCAGGGCCTCCTGGGATGTCATGACCCTGCCACGTCTTGGCTCTAGCCCACTGAATCTGATTTCAGACTTCCGACCTTCAGCACCGTGAGAGAACACATCTGTGTTGTTTTAAGCCATTAAAGTTTGTGGTACTTTGTTACCGTGGCCATAAGATACTAACATCAACGATATTAATATCAGAGAATTTCAGAGCAAAGACTATTATTAGAGACACAGAGGAACATTACATGATGATAAAGAGTCTGTTCTCCAGGAAGACATCATAAGCTGAAATGAGTGTGCACCTAACAACATAGGTTTACAATACTTGAAGCAAAAATGGGTAAGACCTGAAAGGAGAAGTAGATAAATCCACAAACTCACTGCTCCCTTCTCAGTGATTTACAGAAAAATTAGGAAGAATATCAGTAAGGATCCAGATGACCAGAACGGCATTAGCAACCAACTGAACCTAGCTGGCATCTGTAGAACCCACCAAATAACAGCAGAACACATGTTCTTCTCAAGTGCACCAAAATAGACCATGTTCCGGGCCACAAAACAACACTTAACACATTTAAAAGAACAGGATGAATACAAACTAAGTTCTCAGACCATAATGGAATTAAACTAGTAACAGGGGCACCTGGGTGGCTCAGTGGGTTAAGTGTCTGACTCTTGACTTCAGCTCGGGTCGTGATCTCATAGTGGTTCGTAAGATTGAGCCCTGCATTGGGCTCCATGCTGAGAGCACGGAGCCTGCTTGGGATTCTCTCTCTCCCTCTCTCTCTCTCTACCCCTATTCTGTATGTGCACGTTCTCTCTCAAAAATAAATAAAATAAACTTAAAAAAAAAAAAAGACGTCAGTAACAGAAAGGTATCTGAAAAATCTCCTAAAACTTGGGAACTTAAAAGCATACTTCTAGTTTGGATCCAAGAGGAAGTCTTATAGGAAATTAACAAATATTATGAACTGAGTGAAAGTGAAAATATTTAAAAATTTGTAGGATGCAGTGAAAGCACTGTTTAGAGGGCCATTTATAGCATTAAATACTAGAATTCGAAAAGAAAAAAGGTTTCAAATCAGTAACCTCCTCATCTGCCTTATGAAGCTAGGGAACGAAGAGTGAGTTAAATCCAAAGCAAGCAGAAAGAAGGACACGCTAAAGATTGGAGCAGAAATCAGGAGTGCCTGGGTGGTTCAGTCAGTTGAGCATTGAACTCCTGATTTTGGCTCAGGTCACGGTCACACTGTTGGGAGATCAGGTCATGAGATAGAGCCCTGCATCGGGCTCCACACTGAGTGTGGAGTCTGCTTGGGTTTCTCTCTCTCCCTCTTCCCCTGCTTGCACTCTCTCTCAAAATAAATAATAAATAAACATTAGCACAGAAATTAATGAATTGGGAATTAATTAATGAATTTGGAAGCAGAAAAACAATAGAAATGGGTGCCTGGGTAGCTCAATCGGTTGAGCATCCAACTTCGGCTCAGGTCATGATCCTGCAGTCTGTGAGTTTGAGTTCCATGTCAGGCTCTGTGCTGATAGCTCAGAGCCTGAGGCCTGCTTCAGATTCTGTCAGAGCCTGGAGCCTGCTTCAGATTCTGTGTCTCCCTCTCTCTCTGCCCCTTCCCTGCTTGTGCTCTGTTCCTCTGTCTCTCAAAAATAAACATGAAAGAAAAAAAGAAAGAAGAAAGAAAGAAAGAAAGAAAGAAAGAAAGAAAGAAAGAAAGAAAGAAGAAAAGCAATAGAAAAAAATTAATGAAACTTAAAGCTTTTTATTGAGAAGATCAATAAAGTTGATAAATATCTTTACAGACTGATCAAGAAGAAAGAAAACACAGATCACCAACATCAGGAATGACAGAGGAGACATCACAACTGACCCCACAGATATTAAAAAGATAAGTAAAGGAATACAATTCTATACCTACAAATTTGATAACTTATATGAAACGTATCAATTCCTTGAAAAAAGTGTTACAGATTGGGTTCCTGAATGTCCACCTCCTTTCCTTGGGATCCCATCCATAATGGAGGGAGCACTCCAGTGCTGGGAATGAGCAAGCTATACCAGGCCTAGAACCCACCAGCCTCTGTGATGATTATAATTGTAGTGGGTACAGAAGCAGAATGGTAACAGCAGCTGCAGCAGATAACCAGTGAACACTGGCTGTGGGACACCTACTTAATGCTGCACAAGTATTAATTCATTTCCTTCTTCACAACAACCCTCTGAAGTAGGCACAATTGTTATTTCCATTTTACAGATGAGAATATTGAGGTTCAGAGACTTTAAGTCTTACTGAAGTTTGCCCAGCAAGTGACAGGGTCAGGTGCACACCCAAGTCTAGGGCATCCAACTGTCCCGTTTTGCCTGGCACTTGCCCAATTTAAAAATGAAAAGTCCCAGGTCCCAGAAACCTCACTGTGCTGGGCTGGGTGACCCTATGCCAATTCTCTCAGATGCCAGAACATTTTTTGCAGCATTATAACTCGCTGAATGAATCAAATGATTTCTAAACAAAGTCAAATCCAACATTAAAAAATTAAAAAAAATTTTTTTGTCTTCCTCACCTGCACAGAAGGCAGAACCATCGTAAATATTGGAGGTCTCCCTAAAGGGACTGTCTGTGCCACTCACATCATGGTGGTCTCGGCTCAGGACCACCGGTGCCTGCAGCAGGGAAAGATATGAGGTATCAGCTGACAGTGTTTACCACAGCTGCCTGGCAGAGGGCAGAAGTCAAAGGTCAGGCCATACCAGACACCCTTCAGATCCCTCCCCCTGGAAATAGACCTTCTTCAAGAAGAGGAAGCATAGGAGGCATTGTCTGTCTCCTACCTAACGTTCAGATTTCCTGGTCACTTCTTTGAGACATCCAGATGGCTAACAGACACATGAAAAGATGCTCAACATCACTCATCATCAGGGAAATACAAATAAAATCCATGATGAGATACCACCTCACACCTGTCAGAATGGCTAAAATTAACAACTCAGGAAACAACAGATGTTGGCAAGGATGTGAAGAAAGGGGAGCCCTCTTGCACTGTTGGTGGGAACGCAAACTAGTGCAGCTACTCTGGTGACACTATGGAGGTTCTTCAAAAAATCAAAAATAGAACTACCCTACAACCCAGCAATTGCACTAGTAGGCATTCACCCAAAAGATACAAAAATACAGATTCAAAGAGGTCCATAGACCCTGATGTTCATAGCAGCATTATCAACAATAGCCAAACTACAGAGAGCCTAAAGTCCATCAACTGATGAATGATGTGGTACATACATATAAAGGAATATTGCTTAGCCATCAAAAAGAATGAAATCTTGCCATTTGCAATGAGGAGGATGGAGCTGGAATGTATTATGCTAAGAGAAATAAGTCAGTCAGGGGCTCCTGGGTGGCTCAGTTGATTGGGCAACCAACTTTGGCTCAGGTCATGATCTCACAGCTCGTGAATTCCAGCCCTGCATCAGGCTCTGTGCTGACAGCTCAGAGCCTGGAGCCTGCTTCAGATTCTGTGTCTCCCTCTCTCTGTCCCTCCCCTGCTCACATACTGTCTATCTCTGTCTCTCTCAAAAATAAACATTAAAAAAATTTTTTTAAAAAGTCATTCCGCGAGAGACAAATATCATATGATTTCATTCATAGGTGGAATTTAAGAAACAAAGATGAATATATGGGAAAGCGGGGTGGGGGGGGGGAAGAAAAGAGGGAAACAAACCATAAGAGACTCTTAATGACAGACAACAAACTGAGGGTTGATGGAGAGAGGTGGGTGGGGGATGGGCTAGATGGGCGATGGGTACTAAGGAGGGCATTTGTGTTGAGCACTGCATGTTGTATGTAAGTGATGTACTACTGAATTCTACTCCTGCAATCAATATTGCACTGTATGTTAACTAAAATTTAAATTTAAAATAAGTTAAAAAAAAGAAGAAGAGGAAAAGCATAGATGTTTCAGATGTACCTTGCTAAAAGGGGAGCTCCCATTTCTCTGAATTAAGAGGCCCTCTTCTTCCCTTGAACCAGCCAGGCTTGCTGTCGCCTCTTTGTATGTGCCCTGAACTGCCAACCCCCCGGTATTCTAGCACCTCCCAGATATTCAGGTTTCAGTTCTACATCAGCAACTCAGAAGGCCTGTTCTGACCACCCATCAGACAGACCACTGCCCCCGACCCCCTCACCCCTACCTCATGTAGAGTCACCACTCTCCCTACTCCATAACCCCTACCCCATCTAGAGGCATCACACACACACACCCCGTCACCCCCACCCCATCTAGAGTCACCACTCCCCCCCCACCCCATCACTCATAACCCATCACCCCCACCCTGTCACCCCCATTCATTTTCTTCTCATGTTCATCACCATCTGAAGTTCCCTCTGAATTTATGCTTTTGTCCTGCGTTGTCAGTTTCCCTTCCCCAGTGAGTGGAGGAGGCCGGGACCCTGTCTACTTTGTTCTCTGCCACGTGGTCCCCAGTGCTTTAGAATAAGCCTGGGGTAGAGGAGGCCCTCAATCGAGCATGTGGAATGAATGAACGATTAAGACCTGGCTCTCTAGGCCAACCAGCCGACTGCAGCCTGGATGTGAGCGTTCCTGTGGAGCCCTCCTGGGGCAGCTGCCACAGCTGTCCTCATCTCCGTAAGCACGCTGAGTGGTGGCGCTGTGGCAGTGTACCCGAGATGGTCTGGGAGCTGTCCTTGCTGCCACTGGAGCCACCCACCAGGACAGCCTTCACATTCATCCAACTTGATTTCCCTTTCACATCTGATCATTAGCACTGGCACTCCCAAACACAGGGATGCCAGCAAGAACCCTGCGGCACGCGCTTAGAAAATGAGCCCCCAGAGGAGTGTGCCCAGAGCTCCATGTCCCCCAGGGTAGGCTGGCTGACGGGGAGGAAAATGAGGGAACACCAGGGAAATTTGTCATGGTTTATAAAAGGAGAATTCAAGGAAGATGTGGGAAGTGCTTGCATGGAAAGTGACTCTCTTAATCTTCCCACCCAGGCCTTGAGATTGACATAATTCTCCCCTCACAGAAGATGGCACCTGTGGCTCAGAGAGGGCATCTGACCCGCCAAGGTCACACAGCAGGGAACATGTCAGAGGCTGGGTTGCAGGACAGGCCTCATCACTGCAGGTCCCCAGTTATCTGCCTCCCACCTGACATAAACACAGAGCCGAGGGCCTCAGGGCAGTGCCAGCACCCAAGGGCAGGAGCCCAAGGGAAGTTTCCTGCCTGCAGCACAGAATGTGTCACCTTGATCTTCCCACGGGCGATGGCTTGGTTGAAGGCCACAGCGATGGCCACACGGCCTTTCTGGTCTGAGTACAGGATCCTCGCCTGGGAGCCCACCACCTGCAGAGAAAAGGGAGGGAAGAGGCACCTCAGGGACCTAGGGATACGCAGGGGATAGATGTGGGTGACAGGTCCCACCAGCAGCCAGATGGTCCCCTCTAGGGAGGTCACGGAGGACCCGGAGGTGTGTGGTACAAGGTAGACCCTCATGTCCAGCCCACCGGGCAGTCACACCAAACCCCTGCCTGTCCACGTGCAGTCTGGGACCCCAGCTGTCCCTCCGTGATCCACTGCCTCGAGGGTCAACCCCAGGAGTGGGCTCTGAGACCCTGACCTGCCCATCTCAGGGATGCTACCTCTTATGAACATACCCTTGCTTGAGTCCTTCCAATGACAATAATACCACCACCCAATGTAATTGTGGCCTGTGCCCGGCACAACTACAAGCACTTTGCACACAGTCACTCATCGGTGAGTTAATGAGGAAGTTGCTATTGTTCTCACCCTAGGCTCCATGTTTCAGATGAGAAAACTGGGGCACAAGGGCCAAGAACCCTCCCACAACCGCCCCGGGCAGTCGGTGACATGGCTGAGAGCCCGCGGACTCATCCATCAGGATGCCGCACCTCTGGAGGGTAAGACAGGTTACTCCCACGAAACGGAAACTTCAGCAAGTAAAAAGGAGTCACTGGCACAGTGGTCCTCAACCAGGATGACATTAGGGAATGACTGGAGACACGGTTGAGTGCTGTCGGCACGGGCAGGGGTCCTGCTAAGCATCCTGAGACAGCCCCCCCATGACAGAGTATCCAAGTCCCCAGGCACACAAGCAGATATTTGCACCCCCAAGTTCACAGCACTCACAACAGCTACAATGTGGAAGCAATCCAGGTGCCCACTGACGGACGAAGGGACAAGCAAGGTATATACATTCTATGCAGACAATGGAATATCATCCAGCCTTGAAAAGGAAGGAAACTCTGACACAGGCTACAACATGGATGAACCCTGAGGACATCACGTTCAGCGAAAGAGGCCGGTCACGAAAGGACAAATACTGTAGGATCCCACTTATGCGAGGCCCATAGAGTGGCCAAACACACAGAGACAGAAGTAGGTGGGGGTCAGGGGCTGGGGGAGGGTGTTGGGGGAGCCATTTTATTTGATGGGGACAGAGTTTCAGTTTGGGGAGATGGAAAAGGCTTGGAGAGAGATGGTGGTGATGGTTACACTCAATGGAAGTGTACTTGAAGTCACCGAGTTGTACCTTTGAAATGGTTAATACGGTAACCACGTGGAACTAGCCACACAAAAGTCTGAGGGAACAGTATTCTAGGCAGAGGGAACAGCAAGTGCAAAGGCCCAGAGGTAGAAAGAAGCTGGGCCTATCCCAGCAAAACAGGCCGGTCAGCTAAAGCATAGGGGGCATTTTATGTCAAAGTGTAGTCTGCCACAATTGAAAAAAATGATTTGGCCCCAAACATCAGTAGTTCTGAGGCTGAAAAGCCCTGGATTCTCCAGGTGTTTCCCTTCCAGCCTGGCCACGCGTCCTGGAATGGGTTGGAAGGTTCTGGAGCCAGTGATGGAGCTATGCCACCCCTGACCGCGAGCCTGAAGCCAACGCTCCGTCTGGACGGCCCCGCCAGCAAACGTGGCCCTTCCTTCCTCGTGACTTGCTATCCAAGGCCATACTGCCCTCACGCCGGCTGCCTCAAAGCCTTGTGGGAAAGACTATAGTATAAACCAGCACTGCAGAGATTTTCGGATGGCTTGGATCCAGAAAAAGGAAATTGGAGACAAACCGACATAGGACTGCCAGCTCCGTCAAGAGTGAACCTTACGCGAAACTCAATTAAAAGTGTTTAAAAAGGATGGCCTTCTGCAATCATCATCGTTCATGAGACAAAGAGCAACGTGAACTAAGTAGGGAGAACACAACCTCCAAAAACTCCAATTCAAACACAGAAGAGACAGTCCCGGTTATTCACGGCCCTTGTAGCGGCCTCCAGAGGGCCACTCCCCATGCCCCTGACCTCCCAACCTCCCGCCAGCCCCTTCCCACTCTGTCGGTGCCCCTCCCTCAAGGCTGGGGTCCTCCTCTTCTCCAGGCCCACCTCTGGATTGGCCCTGCACAATTCCACTCCCGCCCCATCCTCCCCGAGGCCCCAACCCTCGAGTTCAACAGCCGTCCGGTGGGTGTCTCAGACTCTGCGTGGTCACAGAGACCGCTGTTGGCACGGGGGTCTCTGTGCTGAAACACGTGTGCAAGCCACTGGGCAAGGAGGAGGTGGCGCTTTGGGTGGGGGGTGTTGGGCCACAGAAGCCCAGGACATGGGGGCGGTGCTCAAGGGAGTCCCCCTTCTGGCCCTGGGACCCCCAGGGCAAGGACACGCCAGTGCGGACGCGGCAGCTGCGTCTGGCTATCGGGGTCTGTGGACAAAGCCACGTGAGTCAAAGGCTCATTTCTTGCTCGTCTTCCGTACACCAAGGCCACTGCTGCCTCAGGGCCTGTGCATTGGCTGGTCCTCTGCCTCCCCCCACTGTCATATGGCTGCTCCCCCGCCCCCTAGTCCCCCAGCATTTAGAGCTGAACTCACAACTCAGCTCCTCAGAGACACGTCTCTGACCCATCAGTATAAAGCAGTCCCCACTGGGCATCACCTTGAGTCACGTTCGCATGCCCGGGAGCACGCGCATACACCCTCTGCCCAGCCCTGGCCGGGAGTGCCTCCTGCAGACTGCCACCAGAGGGCGTGTGCCAAGCACATGCACCACCACAGCCCCCGTGTGCAGACCGTCAGCAGCGGCTCCACTGCCCTGCCCAGCCCAGCCGGGACAGTAGGCTCAGAGAGGCTGAGCCACTCGTCCCAGGTCACACAGCTGAGAAGCCAGGAGGCCCAACCTGAGAGAGCGGTTTGCAAATCAGCTGGGTGAGCAACGACCCGACCGGCCCTGGTCACTGCCCCCGGGCCCCAGGCCACCCTTTTAAGGTCCCACAGCCCGCCGGGTGAGGTGGCTGCTGCTGCCTCCTCTGAGGCCAAGGAGGCTGCCACCTAGGGAGTCCCACGGGGTGTGTTTGGCACCGTCCCGGGGCTCATGTCTGCCAGCCCGGGCATGGCCAGCCGTACCCCGCCTCGGGCAGGGCAGTCCAGTGGCCCACCCCTGCCTCCCGCCAGGCGGAGCCCTCACCAGCCGGTGCCTGGCGGCCTCCCGGATCCAGCGGATATTGTCCACATACTGCAGCTTCACAGCCGGGTTCACTGCAGGGAGAAAGAGTGGTGTCGCAGGCACCAGGAGCCCCCGTCCCATGGGGCTCGGGCACAGGCCCTCCCTCTGGCAGGCGCTCATCACCATCCATCCATTCCCTCAACAAACATCTATTGAGTCCTCACTGTATGCCAGGCACTGGGCCAGGCACTGGGAACAGAGGAGGCTGTGGGCCATGGAGGAAAGAAGTATGGTGAAGTGGTCACTAGGGTGATGGGTCAGGGGGGCCCCAGGCCTCTCTGTGGAGGTAGCTGTCAAGCTGCAATCGAAATGCTAAGAAGGAACCCACCACACAAAAGGCTGAGGGAACAGTATTTGAGGCAGAGGGAACAGCAAAGGCAAAGGCGTAGAGGTAGGAAGAAGTTGAGTTCCTATCCCAGGAAAGCAGGCCGGTCAGCTAAAGTGTGGGGGACATGCAGTGTCGGGTGGTAGCTGTGTTGCTCAGGAACCTGCTTCCACTAGCTCATGAGAGCAGACGGTTAAATCCTCAGGGATGGTGTGACCCAGTGGTTGACACAGATACCATTAAAATTTCAATTAAATAAACTTACACTTTTTCAGAGAGAGTGCGTGCACATGCACACATAAGCAGGGGAGGGGCAGAGGGAAGGAGAGAGACTCTTTTTTGTTTATTTACTTATTGTGAAAGAGAGAGAATGCACGCATGAGTGGGGAAGGGGCAGAGAGAGAGAGACAGGATCCCACGTGGGCTCCGAGCTGTCAGCGTGGGGCCCAATACGGGGCTTGAACTCACAAACTGTGAGATCGTGACCTGAGCCGAAATCAAGAGGTGGTCGCTTAACCAACTGAGCCACTCTGGCGTCCCAGGAGAGAGAGAGAGAACCGTAAGCAGGCTTCACGCTCAGCCCAGAGCCTAACGCGGGGCCGGACCCCATGACCCTGGGATCATGACATGAGCAGAAACCAAGAATCAGACGCTTGGGGCACCTGGGTGGCTCAGTCGGTTGGGTGACTGACTTCAGCTCAGGTCATGATCTCACGGTTCGTGAGTACGAGCCCCACGTCAGGCTCTGTGCTGACAGCTCAGAGCCTGGAGCCTGCTTCGGATCTGTCTGTCTCTCTCTTGGTCTCTACCCCTTCCCTGTTCACGTTCTTGCCTGCCTGCTGCAAACGCTGCCACGGCTGTGCATGGAGCTTCGATGGGAATCAGCCACTCTGAGAGTATTTATGCAGGGGCCATCTGCAGATGCCGCAGCTCAGGGCTTCTTCCCGGAGGACAGGTTTCTAAGAGAGGATCCCTTCCTTCCCAGGAGGCCTCCACCTGCCCAGTTCCTCCCACCCTCCCCTTGTTCTCCAGCCCTGCACCCTGTATCCTGGACCCGTCCCAGCCCGCCCAGCCTGGATGTGGGCAGCAGGGGCGAATGGCCCTGGGGATCAAAAACAAGCAGCCAAAGGTTGAAGGACCTACGCAGCAAACCAGAGAGAAGGTGGCCCGGACCTGCAGAAAAGCTGCAGAGAAGTGCGGGTAGGAGTCCTGACAGCTGAGGAAGCTTCACAAAACCCCTGCCTTCTCTTCTCCACGTGAGAAGCAACGTCACATGCACTACACAGGAAACGACTGTGGTTAAACCAGGGGCGGGGGCAGGGACGCGGGGACGACCACCACCATCCACGTGGGAAGGCAGTGCAAGCTCTCTGTCGCAGAGACCACAGACCCACGGACATGGGGAGAGCAGAGTGGGCACAGAGGACAGCTACGAAGAATCAGAAGCACCACTGACAGGCACAAACCCCAAGTCCACGTGCTCTCGTGCCCCGGGGGCCAGGCCGAGCACGAGCAGGGAAGGGGGGGCTGCGTCAAGGGGGTGGGCTGCCCTGGAGCCTGTGGTGGGCCACCTGCCTGTGAACGTGTCCCATCCTGCAGCCTCACCTCCGTCAGCAATTGCTTCCTCCAGCACAGACGTGGCCAGCTGATCCGTGACCGTCAGGTCCTGGGGGTCCCCTGACGTGCATACCCAGCGGAAAGGCCCGAATCCCTGGGAGAATATGTCTCTGCAAGGACAAAATGCAGCCTGGCTGCACCCTCCATGGACCAAGGAGGGGGGGTCTATCTACAGTGCTCCAGAACTGAGAGGGGTGTGTTGGGGACGTGGTATGTGGGCCCGTGGAGTGAAGTCAGGGCTTCAGCATCCAGAACTGTTGCTGGACGCCCCTAAGCCGCTAACTGCACAGCAAGTTTCAGAGGCCAGCCCCCCAGGTCCCCTCCCCTGCTCAACCCCACCTTCTCCCCTCAGTGCCCCCCCCCCCACCCCGGGTCTCTGTCCCTCCTCTTAGACCGGCACCATCTCTTGCTGCAGAAGCCGGGACACAGGCAGAAATTCCTTTCTAGTGCAACTACTCTACAAAGACAACCTGAAAATCAGTGAACTAAAAGCAAGTAGTTGGGAGAAAGAGTTTAACTGTGGGGACTTGGCCAGGTTTGCCTTGGGTGAACTGACCTTCCTAGGTGGCCTCCAGGCAGAGGGATGGAGAGGCCTGGGCCCCGCCTGGCTCCTGCACTCACCCAGCCCCCTGGGCCCACCGTCCTCTCTGGACAGGCCCCCCCACCCCCACCCCGCTGCCCCCTGCTGCAGCCTGGCAGTGCAGCCCCCTGGGTCTCTGCCTCCTCACCCATGATGAATCCAAGAAGGAGACCATGGCCTTCCTCCTCTCCCTTCCTCTCTGGTCCCATCTTGTGCACAAATGGGCTGGCAAGCTTCCCATCCCTGTCCCTGTGTTGCTTAAGCCCAAATTCCTTCATGTGGCCTGGTGGCCTCCACCGTCAGCCCGATCTCTCTCTGGTTACCTCCTCCTTCTCCCTACTTGGGGACTTTTCCAACCTGAATGTCTAGCACCCAGATGCCGCAGGTGACCCCATCACTCACCCCATGATGTGCTGGACGTACGAGGGGTAGCGGAATTCTGTCTTGTTGGCGCCTTTCTTCTCCACGTCAGCTCCTGCGGGCACAGAACCCTCCCAGAATCACTTGGAGGGTCTGAGGGCTGGCGGGCCCCGCCCCGAGGTGAGGACTTATACCACTACCCAGATGGTGAGTTAAACAAAGTTTTGATAGGGAAGCCTCCTTGGGTCTCATTTTATGACGAAGAAGGGAGACAGCAAGTGCTGCCATTGGTGTGGGGCCGGGTAGGGGCATACACATGTTTGTGCCCACATTCCCGACATGACACGCCAGAACCTTCGAACTCCAGGAGGGGAGCTGGCACCAGAAAAAGGGCTGGGGGTGGGGGGGTGACTTTCCACTGTGTCTCTCTCTCTTTTTTTTTTTTTTTTACATTTATTAATTATCAAGAGACAGAGAGACAGGGCATGAGCAGGGGAGGGGCAGAGAGAGGGAGACACAGAATCCGAAGCAGGCTCCAGGCTCCGAGCTGTCAGCACAGAGCCCAACGCGGGGCTCGAACTCATGGGCTGTGAGATCATGATGTGAGTCGAAGTCGGACGCTTAACCAACTGGGCCACCCAGACGTCCTGGTACTTTGTGTTCTTAAGGCACATGGATAAACTGAAGCCCAGAGAAGCCAAGGACCTGGCAAGACCAGCTTCCAGAAGGTCCAGGCAGGGGCACCGTGAAACCTGCAGGCCGTGGCCCCCACCTCTCCAGGGCACCTGCCAGGCTACTCCTGGCTGGTGAGAAGGGAGTATTCCCAAGGGCCAAAATCTTGGCCCCTCCAAGCTTGGGAGGCTGGGGGCCCCTCATGTGACCTTCATTTTCTCTCACCTGCTCTCTGGGCCTCCAACAGGAAGGCATTGCCATAGTCCCAAAAGAAGAAGTTCTCTTTGGCCAGTCGGTTGATGGCTGAGACTTGCCTCCTCAGGCTGCAACAGGCCAGCAGTTAGTGATCAGCCCTACCCACCAGCAAGGCCCTGAAAGCAGGCCCTCTGTGCCTCACCGCTGTCACCCCCAGCCCCATCCCGTGGAGCTCAGCCAGCTCTGCTTACTTCCATCCCTTCTGACAGATGAGGAGACAGTTCAGACAAATTCAAGGTCTTGCCTAAGGCTGCACAGCTGGCCCCTGGGGGACCAGGCAGAGGCCAGAGTCCCCAGTCTAAAAGCTCCTGCTGGCTGTGTGTGCCCCCTGGGCCCTGGGAACTCATCACCTTTCCTGGACCAGGCTCTTAAATGCAGCCGGGTCGGAGGCCATGAGGCTCTGCGCCTCTGCAAAGCCCAGCTGCACAGGGTAGTAACCGCCATTGAACGGGTTGTGGCAGGACGTCTGGTCTGACCCCAGGTCCACCAAGAGCTCCCCCGTCATGTCCAATTCGTGGACCAGCCGCTCCCTGGGAAAGACATGAGGCGATCAATGCCTGGGGCAGGGGAAGGCACCGTCTGGGGCCTGAGTTCGAGGCCCAGCCAGCAGGGGATTGCCCTTCTCTCTTGAAAGAACATCTGCTGGAAGGCGGCCTGCCATGAGCTCAGGCCAGGATCTGGGCCTCGGAAGCTGGGAGCAGAGACTCAGGCAGAGCACATTGGAAGCTTCGTGTCTGGGGAGCCTGGCCACCATCAGTACCTTGTCTGGAGGGGGAAGTTCACCCAGGGTCCCCAAGGCTGCCAAATCCCATCCCCCACTTACCAAAGATCTACTACATTGCCATGGTAACCAAGGCTGAGCACCTCCTTCCTTTTCCTTGCTTCCCTAGAAGGGGACAAGAGCAGAGCAGATGGTCCATTGCACCTGCCCCACCAGTACCAAGCTGGCGAGAATGCAGAAGGTCACCGAAGGCACTGTGTGCCAGCATAGGGCCTGAGGCACAGGGACCTCCGAAGGGTGTCCACTGAGGACCCAGAACCGTAAGGGAAACAGAGACGTGAGTGCTCCATCAGGGAAAACTGAGAACCGAGATGACAGCAGTGATGAGCCAACTCGAGGCAATTCACAGAATCAGGACCCTTGCCGTTAGGGCTCTGATTGGGATTGTTCTAGAACTCGTGCAAGGTGATCCTAAAATTGCACTAAAGATGATTCCAAACACTGTTTAGAAAATATAAACGGACAAAATTAAAAAACAAGAACCCCCACGAAAGCCTATTTGGAGGAGCAGAAGGTTTTCACACATGAAGCCCCACGGGTGGCAGAGGTGTCGGAAAGCAGCAACACGTGGGGCGGTGTGGCGCCCACTCGAAGGCACCGTTCGACAGAACACCGTGCTTGGCAGAGAGATGCCAGTGGAGCCAACGCGCTCCTCTCTGCTGAGCGCGAGGAAATCGAAGCAAGAAGAGGGACTACAGGCCCAGGGCTGCGAGGAGGCCTCTAAGCAAGTGGCGAGTGGAGAAGGAAGGACTGAATGGCGGCCGCAGGACCAGCACGGACACTGGAGAACCCCCAGAAGCTCCCTCCGCGCCCGTCTGTGTCTTCCCCGGAAGTATGACCAGACGGGCTGCTTAGGGCACTTTGCTGAACTGACGGGAACTGATTTTGTGGTGAGTGTGTGAGTGTGCACGTGGATGAGTGCATGCACGTGTGTGCCAGCGTGTGCGTGCGTCCGGGATCCTAAGCAGCATTCACAGGCATAGGAGGCAGATCAGGCCAAACCCATCTGTGTCCCACCAGCAGTCTGGAATGTCTCCTGTATTCAATGGAAGCTCATCTGAGAGTTTTATACAGCGGTTGCCATGGGGCCAAACTAGCATTTTCAAGAGATCAGTGTCAAGCAGTATCCGATCCTAGTAATGGGAGTATTTCTCAGTTTGGTTTGTACTTGGACATTTTCCTCCAAGCCCCCTTTGAAGCCCCCTGGGCGACTGATCGTGGCGGGGCTGGAGAGCCGCTGTGTGGTGCGTCCTCCCTGCACAGAGCTCAGCTCTCCAAAGTGTGTTGGAGAGCGAGCTTCAAAAACGGCATCAGATCAGCAGCTGCCAGGGCAGTCCTTCCCCCGTTCCCGCAGTTTAGCCATCAAACCGGAGGGCAGTGTTGACGACACCCCCCTCAAGCAACCAGACCACAAGTGGGGAGGGAGATCGGCTTACCCCGAACCTGGTGGAGTCACACCGAGGAACGGTTCCGTCTTTCAAAGTTTCATTTCCCCCCAACAGATGAGGCGAGCACCTAATACGTGCCAGGCTCCGGGCTGGGCACTCAGGCCACAACAGTGAGAAATACAAGGCACAGCCTTCGCTCAGCCTGTGGCTGAGTATCAGGCATTTAACAGGCCCACGTACAGCAGCCCAGCCTCCGGACCCCTTCTTGTGGCCTCCCCAGGCCCAGGTCAGGCGCCGTACCTGAGTCTTTCAATGCAGTGGTCCAAGCTGTCAGTGACTTCCATCAGCCATCCTTGCTGGTGGCGTTTCATGAGGGCGGCTTTATCCACCTGGGACCACGAGACAGAGGGCCACCCAGTCAGTCACTGGGCATGTCAGGCTCCACCAGGAGGAGGCCATCCCCCGCGTAGATCGCCCATGGCAGCACAGGTGCCACAAGCTGTTTTCCCGTAGTTACTCCCCCTCCTGCATTCCTTGTCAACAGAACCTGGATTTTCAGGGCGACACTGTGACCCCACTCCAAGCTAACTACAGCTACTCTTTCCACTGTCTCCAGCCTCCCTTTTAGGGAAGAACTTCCATTCGATCCAAAACTGACCAGTGAGGTAAAAGAACGAGTTTCTGAGGTATCATCTTCCTGCTAAAATCGAGTCAGTCACAGCTGGCACCTTCCCCCTTCCTCCTTTCTGCCTTCAATGTAGATGCAATGGCTGGGGTGGGGGCAGCCATTTTGAACGCATGAGGGAAACCCAAGAGAATCTAGCGATGTTGGCCCTGACATCGCGGAGCCGCTGAAACAATGCCAGCACTGCGGGCTGCGTGAGAGAAACAAAACCTTATTTGTGCAAGCGGCTGTAGTTTGATTTTACTATTGGCACCCAGGTGGGCTCCTAAGAAATATAAGAGTGTATGACGCAGGCTTAGTACCAACTGAGTATAAATCACAAAGGTGGGTGCCTCTCTATTTTTAGGATTGCTTATTTGCCATCTGGGAATTTTATTACAAATATGTACTGCTCTCTCTGTGGCAAACACTTTTAAAAAATACATGCTGTATTTAAAACAATTTTTTAATGTTTTTATTTATTTTTGAGAGAGAGAGACAGAGCACAAGCAGGGGAGGGGCAGAGAGAGAGAGGGAAACACAGAATCCAAAAGCAGGCTCCAGCCTCTAAGCTGTCAGTGATATGGGGCTCAAATCCACAAACTGTAAGATCATGACCTGAGCCAGTTGGACACTTAACCGACTGAGCCACCCAGGTGCCCCATATTGTTTTTAAGTTTATTTATTTATTTTGAGAGAGAGAGTGTGCGTGCAGGAAGGACAGAGAGAGGGAAAGAGAGAGAGAGAATCCCAAGCAGGCTCCCTGTGGTCAGCACAGAACCCGATGTGGGGCTCAAACTCATGAAGTGTGAGATCATGACCTGAGCCGAAACCAAGGGTCAGATGGTTAACCGACTGAGCCACCCAGGCGCCCCTGTGACAAACATGTTTTGAAGATACAGGGGGAAGTAGGTGAGGATGAGGGTTGAGGATGAGACGAGGGGAAGTCAAAGCTTTTTAAAAACATAGGCTATTTTTCTGCAGATTCCAGGGGATGAGCTAACGTTAGTTGCTGTAACTTATTTTCTACATAGGGGCCAAGGGCACCCCCCCCCCCGGAAATGTGCCACCTTGGCATATTGATTATTTTAAATAAAAGTTGCTTAAGGGACCCCGTGTACAAGGACACTCAGGCCCTCCTCTGTCCCCTTGGAAGCAGGAAATATATCTCCCATGAGAAAGGTACCCCCGACCAACCAAGGTTTGTCTTAAAGCCCCTTGCCTCCTCTCCCTGGCTCCCTTCCTCTCCTTGGCTCTACCGAAGAAAGTTGTAAGAACCACTGGCCAAAGGCTGTGTGCACACACCTCTACTGATGTCTGTCGCCCTCACCTGACTGTGACCTGTCAGAGCTGGGGGAGGCTATGTTCATCTCCAGGGATAAGGGGAGCGGTGCCCACAGAAGGTCAGTTTCCTGGGGCGGGCGGGATCAGCAGGCATTGACCATGGGGGAAGATGGGCACTTTGAAGGCAGGAGGCATAGGCTGCCATGGGAACCCACCCTGGGAGGCTTGGAGGGCTGGTGGGGGGGGTGCAGGAGAAGAGAGGGCTGTGAGTGGGGGCGGCTCTAGACTGAGGGAGGACACAGGTGGGCAGAGTGCCTGCTGGGCTCACCTCTGCTATCACGCCGATGCACCCCACGATGACCGCAGCTTTGGCCTGAGCGCCACTCATTCCGCCCAGCCCAGAGGTGACAAAGACCTTCCCAGCCAGGTCCTTGACCCCCAGGTACCGTCGCCCGGCATTCAACACGGTGAGCTGCAGGGAGAAGAGGAGGAGTTCACTCTCCACTCCGGCACGTCCGCCTCCCACCCCCGGCAGCCAGGCGTGGCCCCTGTTTCTCACCACTGTGCCATGGACGATGCCTTGGGGACCGATGTAGCAATAGCTGCCTGCTGTCATCTGGCCGTACCTGACCACAGAGAAGGCAAGCTCAGGGCTGAGCTCGGTGCTAGGCACAGCTTTAAAAGGCACATGCTTTAAAATTCATTTTCGAGGGGCGCCTGGGTGGCTCAGTCGGTTAAGCGGCCGACTTCGGCTCAGGTCATGATCTCACGGTCCGTGAGTTCAAGCCCCGCGTCGGGCTCTGTGCTGACAGCTCAGAGCCTGGAGCCTGTTTCGGATTCTGTGTCTCCCTCTCTCTGACCCTCCCCCGTTCATGCTCTGTCTCTCTCTGTCTCAAAAAATAAATAAAAACGTTAAAAAAAAATTTTTTTTTAATATAAAAAATAAAAAAAATAAATAAAATTCATTTTCGATTACCCCAAAATGCATTCCTACATTTTCCTTTTAAAAAAAAGAAACCATTATAGAGAAAGCTGCAGTCCCCCAATTCTGGTCCCCTCTGGCCTCCGGGACCTTTTATACACAGATTTTGATCTGTTAAACACTGTAATATAAGTGGCAAAATCACTGTGGGGGCCATTTGGCCGTAACGACGGAGGCGGAAGGTGATCGGGCACCTTCACTTTCTGCGCTCACGCCCATGTGAAGACAGGCCCGCCACTGTTCGCGGCAACTTTGTTTGCGGCGGCCAAGCCCTGGAAGAGCTGGAGCTCCCAGCACGGAAGAGAGAGAAACAAACGGCTGCGTAAGAACACAGCAGAACGCTTCACAGCAAAGAAACAGACCAAAGTCTTCCTGTGCCACGTGGCTCAGTGAAGAAGCCAGATGTGAAAGAACCCGTTCTGTGGGATTCTGTTGGTATGACATTCAATGACCTCCAATGGGGGGGGGTCTACCTGCTGGAAGGAGGGCACGGAGCTGCGGGAGGCAGGGGTGACGCCTTCAGAAAAGGGCGCTCACAGAGCGGCACGCTTCATTCAGGTTTGTGGGCTATGCCATCACCGAATGGCATCGGGGTCACTGTTTGCAGGTGGGGTTATTGTCGTCATTAGTATTCGTATTATTTACATCAACAGCCTCATCTTGTAGGTATTGGTATTGCTTGTGCAGCTGGGCCCCTCACCTGCGGGGGCCTTTCCGCATCAGCACACACGGGTCCTGCTGATGGCTACTCATGGTTCCACACTGTGTGTATCAGAAACCACAGAATGTTCCCCTGCCCCCTCTGATCTCGTTACGCAAACCACACTGCAGTGAGTGACCTCCTGTCTGCCTCACTGGCCCGGGGAAGAAACCAGGAAGGGGTAGGGCTCAGTCATCAGGTGCAAGTATGTAAAATATTACTAGACATTGTCAAATTCCAAAGTGACTGTCACCAGCAATGCATAAGGGTGCCTGTGTCTATCCCTTGATAATTATCAAACACTTGAATATTTTTGGCAGTGCATTTTTCTGTTTTTTTTTTTTTTCTGTTGCCTTAATTTTACTCTTCCCTGGAGACCCCTGAGGTAAGAGATGCTCCAAGGTTTACTGCCGCTTGCTTTTGTCCTTGGTCCATTTCAACTCCCTGTCTCTTTTCTATTGGGTTCCTGTCACCCAGCAACTCTCCCCAGCCCCCTTCTCTTCTAGATCCTATTCTTGCAGGTGTGAGTCTGAATGCCAAGTCTATCCTATAATTTAGATAAGGTACTGGACCACGTGGAACCTCTTCATCTTCTTCCAAAAAAGGGGGAGGCATTATCCTTACCGTGGAAGGTTGTATGACTATTATACAATATAAAAAATGGTTCTAATATAATAGCCATCCAGCCAGGGAGATGAGTGAAACCATCAGAACCCCCCACAAGGCTGCATGGACCCCCTAATCTCTGCCTTGGGGACCCATATCCACTCAAGCAGAGGGCCCACGTCTCCCTTTGTACCACATACTAAGGGTGACCTCTTGATTTTTTCGTGAATTCTCACGGAACTCTTTGAGGCAGGAGCTATGAACAGACAGGACCCAAGTTCCGAGGTTATACAGGGATACACTGCAGAGCTGCGAGCTGACTTCAAATCCTTCTAATTCAGTCCTTTGTGCTCAAGTTACCCACTACATGCTGCTCCCAAAATAACTCTAGGAGGTAAAATTGTGGGATCAAGTTTCCTGCACTTGGAACTTTGACCCCAGTCACTAGGTATAGTCCTCCCGGCCACCCCCAGCCTTGCTAGACCCGCCCACAACCTGCGACCACCTGTTTTCCCACATCTACCCTGGTGCTGACTGTTATCTGTAACTTCATTGTGTCAGCCTGACAGCTTGGCTAAGTTAAAGGTTTAAACCCTTCCCGCCTGTGTGGGTGATTTGCAGCCATTTTAGTCAATTGCCCACAGCACCCGGGTCAATCCTCAGGTGCAGCAGACCAGGTCTGACTCTGCAGTTCTACTCTCTTTAAACCTCCACCCTGAATCTATAAAACAGAAGCATGCCACCTTGTCCAATGTCACACTTAGGAGGCAGCAGGTCCAGGATGCAGACCCTGTCCCTCTGCTTCCACTGGTGAAGAAGAGGCCATCAGGCCTCGCAGTAAATAGTAGTAACAGTAGCTACTTAGGACCAACCAAAAAAGTAATCGGGTTTCTGAACCTCGGTTTCTTCCTCCACAAATTGGGCCAATAAGGGCGCCTAGGTCAGAGGCTTGTACAGAGAGCCAAACACCATGGTATCTATAAAGCTCACCAGGACACCTGACACCTGGTAGTGACGATTATGATGATAACATTGTAAAATCTTAGCCTGAGGCTTAATTGGCTCCCAACACTACAGACCTGATCACCCTTTGTCCCTGGCAAGAGTCCTTGACCCCTTGAACTCAGGACTCACTCCTGAACTCAGGAAATGCCTAGACACTCCTGCCTGTCAATTTCTTTTAGAAACTAACTAAGAAAAGGCTGAAACAGGAAAAGGAACATTTGAGAACAATATAAGCCCTGCCACAGATGAATCAGAAAGTGCCTGACAGTTACCTCAGCTTCATTATAATATTAAAACCACCTTCTGAATATTCATCCTGAGCCCTCATAAAAGAAGCCTGCTTAGCTGTTGAGAGAGTGGCTTTGGACACGATTCCCCATGACCTCCTTATTCTGATGATTAAAGTGACCTTGTGAGGCACCTCCACCTGGTGTGGTCTTTGTGGATAGCTCCTGGGTAGAGCAGACCCACTTTGGGCCAGGTAGCAAAGAGCAACACACCCAGAGATCCGTAAAAATGTACAGATCAGGACATTCACTGTAGCGTTCTTTATAAGCCCAAAGAACCTGAAACAACCCAAATCAGGTGGCAGGGGCGTTAAATAAATCATGGTACAATTGAACACTGCAGGTAAAACAAGAGTGCATTAGACCCACGCTTCCCGAAATGGAACAGTCTCCAGCTATACTGTCCAGGGTGGAAAGGCTGGTGCAGATGGCATCCATAATGGTCTACCTGACTCTGTATGTGCATGAGAAATGTTTGGAAAGACACAATGTGAAATGGGGAGTCTAGGGTGGGAGAGGGGTTTCCTTTTCGCCATACCTCTTTGTAAAATAACGTTCCGGGGGTGGGGGGAATGTTTGCAATTCAGAGCACTCATTGCATTAATTTTATGACAGATGAAACGGTTGTGCTCTGCATTTTGGGGTTTGGGTTGCACAGGTGCACACATTTGTTACACTCATCAAATGGTGCACTGGGATATGCGCCTTTCATGTAAATTTCACTTCCGAAGAAAAAAGCCCTGTAAACAAATGCTGAATTCCTGGCGGTTGTATCTGCTGCTTACTTTGAGGCTGTCAAAAACCAAGTTGGACAGATGGATGCATGGAGAGAAACAAGACTTACATAGTAACTCCCATAGCAAAGAGCTTCTCATACTCTGTCCGGGAGGAGTAGTTGGGAATGACCTGGAAAAGAGGAATGGGAGCCAAAGGCTGGGGACTGGGTGGGGGGGAGGGGGACAGAGCCCTCTGAAACAATGGGGAGGCAGGTGTTGGGGGCACCTGGCTCTCCTGCTGCCCCCAGGCAGGCACTGTGCCCGGCTGCCCCAGGACCCACCATCCCGTTGGTGATGACCAGCCTGGGGGCCCCGGGGCTGCTTGGGAAGAGGCCCAGAGGGTGTCCGCTATACATGACCAGGGTCTGCTCCTCTGTCATCTGTGACAGGTAGGACATCGTCAGCCAGAACTGCAGGGGAGAGCAAAGCACGGAAGGCTCTGTAAGTGGAGGGCCAACACTGAGTCCCAAGTCACCACCCAGGCCCAGAGAGCTCCCACAGCCCCAGCAGTCCTGCCAGTGCCCTGTCCCTTCAGGCCCTCATTACTCTCCAGTGGCTCCTGGTGCCTCGAATAATGCCACACATGCCCTGAGGGCCTTTAGTACCCCCAGAATGCCCAGTGTCAGCATCTCAGGCATCAGGGAGGCAGAGACCTGAGTCCTGAGCCTTAGATTGTTAGATCCTACCAGGCCAGAAGATGTGGGGAGGGGAAAGGCCATACAGTCCAGCGTACCTGAGCCCAGTTGCTGAACACCTGCCCATTTCCTCCATAGGTCACGAGCTCCTGGGGAAACTGGAGAAGACATGGTGTCATCTGAGATGGGGGTCTGGGAAGGGAGGGCCCCCACCTCTGTGCTGTGCCCAATGGCTGATGGCCCTTGAAGAAGGAGTGTTAAGGGCAGGGGGAGAAGGCAGAAAGGGCGAGGCCCAGACACAGTGACCTCTGCAAGAACACTGGCCCCCCCATGACCTTGTAAGAGCTCAGCGTGAGGTGAGAGTCAGAGCTGGATCTGGGATCGCTTTGGGAAGTTAGCCCAGGGTCAATGTCAGGGGTCTGTCTGTGACCAGGTTCTGGGGTCAAGGCCAGGGCTGAGGAAGCTCTCACCTCTGGGTAGAATATTCAAATTCTAGGATCATATTGCCCTCAAGTATAATACTCAGAGACTCACCCCCGCAAAGGTTATCCTTTATCAGATATGGGTATCTGATGTACAGACTGGCTCTCAAGGACCCCCATGACAGATGCATGTGCCCAGACTTGCATCATCCACACAACAGTGTGGGTATTGAGCACTGGAACCATGGCTCATTTGACATGCCCTAAGTGTAAAATTCACCCCCAATTTCAAAGACTTAGTAGGGAAAAAGGTTGTAAAATGTCTCAGTGATTTTTATGTTCCATGTTAAAATGATAACATTTCTGATACATTGGGATGGACAAAATACAGGAGTATATCTGTTCGTTATTATTTGTTTGCTTTTTCATGTGGCTTTTAGAAAGTTTTTTTTTTTTTTTTTTTTAAGAAAGTTTAAAATGCCATGTGTGTCCATCATACCAACGTTGATATCTGGAGGTTCATGCTGTACTCTAGTCACAGACGATGTAGCCACCGGGGGGAGCCGGGAGAAGGGTCTATGGTCCCCCTCTGCACTATCTTTACAACTTCCTACAAATCGATCGTTGTTTCTAAATAAAAAGCTTAAAAGCATTACATGTATGTCTTGAGTTACATTTCTATTGGGCAGTGCTGGCCCCTGCCTCAGTTTCCCCCGGCTGTTACCTGGGCTACGGCAGGGTCCAGGTTGTTCATGATCATGTGCATGATGGCTGCAGCGGCCCTCGTCCGGCAGGGGTACTGCTCGATTGGGTAGGCCCTGCAAGGGGAGTCCAGCCACCAGGTGTGACGAGGGGAGGGCACCAGGCTTCCGGCCTGCTGAAGCCTAGGCCCTCCCTGGCCATAGCACAGCATCCGGCCACAGAGGTGTGCACAGCAAGACCTGGTATCCTGCAGAAGCCGCCTGGAAGAAGGCGGTTCCAGACCACCTAAGCCGGCCCACTCTGGTGCTCACATTGTGTTTAACACCCCTGCCCTTCCAAGGATGGCAAGTTAGGCCCCTACCACCCTCGGGCCACCCCTCCCACCCCTCCCTCCCCCTTGGCGGGCTCCAACTGGGAGAAGATGGACTTCAAAATAAAGCTGAAGTCTGCTTTCCAGAAGCATCTCCTCCGGGTGGAGTTTATTATCCATCCCTTCTTTCCTTCATGTCACCAGTGCTCCTGGCATCAATTCTAGAGCAGATGCCAGGCCAACAGGCCCCAACAGGAATGAAGGGACGTGGTGCCTACTTGATGGGGAGAATGACATCCCCTGGGGGTGGTTCCAGACAGGTCTGGACCTCTGGCACATTCAAGAACAAAGGTGCTTGGAGTGTGAGTCCTGGGCGGGGGCAGCAGCATCTGGGAACTGTGAGAAGGGCAGATCCTTCTGGCCCCCCTGCTCCCAAACTGCTGAATCCACAGTGTGGGGGGAGGCCCAGCCATCTACATTTTCACAAGGCCTCCAGTGCCATGCACAGTTCAGCCTGAACCTAAGCTATCTCCTTACTTCCTGGCAGGACAAGACATGAAGTTTAGAAAGGGATTTTGTACACAATTTGGCTCCAGAATTGCACAGGATTGACTAGCCAGGATGGTAGGCCAAAGAGACCTCTCTGGAAAGGATTCCCTTATCGTCTGGCCAGGCTGGGGGGCCTGCAGCCAGCTCCAGGCTACAGACCCCCACAGGTGACAACACAGCCATCATGCCCTCTCCGTGTGAGGGGCATTGACTCAGCACGCCACAACTCAGCACACCTCCTGGTGTGGACAGCCTGCACTTTCCCCTGCTGACCCCTGAATCGGCCCCTCCCTGGGAGCTTCTGGGCCCCCTTTGGAGCTGCACCTACCAGCGCTCACCTCATTTTAATGTCGGGGCAGAACCGGTACATGTAGATATGCCCGTACAGTCGCAGCTCCTGGGCAAACTCAGGGGCCAGCAGCTCCTGGACGTCCGGGGGGAAGTAGCGCAGGGCATTCCTCAGTGCGAGCTGCGGAGTGGGGGGAAGAGGGGTGAGGGGCAGCAGGGGGGGCAGAGGATCTCCAGGCCAAGGATCACGAGGCTTCCATGATGGGCCATCCTCCTTCCCTACTCAGAAATCCATGGCCCCATCCAGAGACCACCTAGTTCTCACTCCAGGCCCATCTACAAGGTCACCTTTTGCAAGAAGCCTTCCCAGATTGCTCTCCCCCTTCACATAGGCAGACGTCTAGGCCCTCCCTCGTCTTGCTCACTGGAAACCAGACTGCTTGATCCCAGTCAAGGACCAGAGGGTGGCCTGCCCTGAGGCTTGCAGCTACACTGGGAGATGCAGACTCAAGGGCAGGAAAGAGATGTCCCAGGAGCTCACAGGCACCTTGTGCAAATGCAGAGAAGCAACCCTCCACCAGCGCCCACCTTGGCAAGCTGCATTCGCCCACCTTGGCAAGCCGCATTAGACAGCGCACCCTGCACATTTTCCCCCAAATTCAGGCAGGCCTGGGGCAGGCCAGGAGAAAGAAGAAACCTTCATAGGGCTTCTCAGGCAGCCCAACTCCCAAGCCCCCCAACACTCCTCCACACATCCCTGATGTTCCTGGTCCTGCCGCAGGGCCTTGACACTTACCTCTCTGCCACCCTGCCTTCTCTTGGAGGGTCTCTCTCTATACTCAGGCCTCGATCCAGGTGCCCCCCTCCACAGAGGCCTGCCTTGACCTCCCCCTCTTGACTCCTAGCCTCTCTCCCCACCTCCGTTTCCTTCCCAAGCTTTTCACTGCTGGGTGTTCTACTGGTTGTTTGTTTCACTGCTCACAATCTATCTTACTAAGCACAAGGAGGGCCAGAGTTCTAGCAGACCCCTTCATAGCTCCCTTCCTTCCAACACCCGGACTAGAGCCCGGAGGCAGCAAAGCTAGGGAGGCGACCAAGGGTATCTGGGTGGAGGTTGAGGCCATTTATGCAACCAGCTGACCCTGGGGAGCAAACTGTTTTGGGGGTGGGGAGCTGAGGAGCTGAGAGTGGTGAATTTATTCCCTCATTCATTCAGTGCATGCCTACTGAGGGGGAGAGGTGGTCTGATAACCTGAAGACAGGTGGGCTTTGGACACGGGGAGGCAGGAGGTGATGGGAGAAGGCCAAGGCCCAGGACTGGGGACACCAGCTTTGGGCAGGGGCAGAAGTGCCCCCAGGGAGATGGTGCTGGAAGTCCAGCCAGGAGCACGGATTCCTGCCGGCCAAGGGCAGAGGGCTAGGAGGAGGGCGGCTTGTCTGAGGCACCCAGCGGTCCAACACTGTGTGGGCTAAGACACATCCCAGGACTGAGTGACAAGGATGTCACTGGGACCTCAGCAGCAGGGCAGGGTGGGAGGAGAGAAAGGAGAGGGGTAATCCGGGAAGGAGCAGATAGCAAGAGAGGCGATGAAGAAAACCCCAGCTCAGGGTGTTACAGAAACTTGGGAAGGTCTGCAGACCCACTCCCTCATTTAATTTTCATGTGGAACTTTTGTTCCCGTCATCCCTTCTCCCTTAGAAAAAAAGCTGATGAGAAATATGAGTTTCTCCCTCAAGAACAGTGGCCAGGAATACCCTGCAGCAGGAGGGTGTCGAAGTCCAGCTGACGCGGGGGTTGCCCACAGGGTCTGGTGTGGCCTCTGCTCTGCGTTCCTCACCAGTTCCCAGGTGCCGCGCTGCTGGCCCGGGGACCCCACTTTGGGAGCCGCTACAGGACAGCCAGGAGGATAAATGATCCACAGCAACCTGCAGCAGCCGGGTTGGCTCTCCTGACCCGCTGTTGAGTGAAAGAAGCCCACACCTAAGGGACATACTGCCAGCTCTGTTGAGAGGCTGTTCAGGGGCAGGTGTGGCCGTGCCACGTGTTAGAGGTCAGGCCAGCAGTTCTCCTTCAAGGCTGGGGTCTGTTCCCCGCTCCCCGCACCTGTGACAGACACATCTGTGCACGCGTGGTTTCCGTGGCTTTCTGTGCATGTTGTACCTCAACACAAAGACTGTTGTTGTTTTCTAGCTGGTGTATAGCTTCTAACAAGAGCTTGCAAGTGAAACTGAACATTTAAAGAAAAGTTTTGAAAGCAATATATCACACACACACAATCTACACAATATATATTACACGCATACACACACAATCTACACAAGACTTGACCTTACTACCCAACTCCTACTATATTCTATCCTGTTCTAGCCTGTTTTATTTTGCTTTCTGATGAATGCTACTTGCAACCCCCTAACCAGATTTCACAACCCGCTAAGAGGTGGCAAGCAGTGGTCGGAAAAAAACTGTCTTCACTGTTTCCCCTGGCTTCACTACTGGGCCTAAACCTGGTGTTCTTACTAAGGACCTGGATTCGACCTTGTCAAATGCTTTTGCAACCTTGTTCAGCTAATCACATAACTCAAAAAATACAACAGAGGTTCCTGTCAAAATCAATGGTTCTTAAATTGTGTCAGTTGATAGAAATGACTAGGCCATTTTGCTTGCTTTTTTTGCTTTCCTTCCTTCCTTCCTTCCTTCCTTCCTTCCTTCCTTCCTTCCTTCCTTCCTTTTTCTTTTTTCCTTTCTCTCTTTTTTTTGAAGTTTTTATTTACTTAAGTAATCTCTCTACCCAACATGGGGCTCCAACTCACCACCTGGAGATCAAGAGTCACACACTCCTCTGACTGAGCCAGCCAGGTGCCCTTTGGCCATTTTTCAAAATGTCTTTAAAGGCCGTAAGAAATTCAGTCTGTTCTGAAGGAAGAATGCATGTGTGCCATAAACGTAACGGGGATTCTGGCAAGGTCCATAGCCTAAATGCAGCACAGAAGCTCTGTGTGCTGTATTTCCCCTTGTATAAGATTTCCATTTTGTGACCATTGAATTTTTCTTTATCCCTGAAATTCACTAATTTAGTCTAGACCTGTCTTTTTTTTCTTTATTATTTTTTTTATTTTTTAATTTTTTTAATTTTATTTTTTAATTTTTATTTACTCTATCCCAGAGTGCAAGTGGGAGACAGGGGCAGAGGGGGGAAAGGGAGGGAATCTTTTTTTTTGAATGATTATTTATTTTGAGAAAGAGTACATGTGCATGAGAGCAGGAGAGGAGCAGAGGGGGCGGAGAGAGAGAATCTCAAGCAGGCTCCATGCTGTCAGCACAGAGCCCCACACAGGGCTTGATCCCATGAGCCCTGAGATCATAACCTGAGCTAAAATCAAGAGTTAGACACTTAACCAACTGAGCCACCCAGGCACCCCAGTCTAGACATGTCTTAATGTCAACTATTCTATATCAAGTTCTCATTTTTTTTCTGGGATAAACGATATCCTTTTATCTACAATTTCATGTTTTTACTTAGTTCAGGAACATTGTCTTCTATTATATTTTTGCTCAATAACTTTATCCCCTGTGTCTAGAGTTACCTAACAGTCAGGCAGTAAATCCTTCTTCAGTGAAAAAATCTACAAAGTAGCAGCTCTGTTTGCTGACCTGGGTCACTCTTCTGAGTCTCTGGTTGGGAGTTCTCACAAACTTCATGTTTGCCCAAGGTCCGCCAGAGGTCTGAGGCAGGCCTATGGGGGGCCCGGGGGCCCCCACAGAACCTCGGAACCTCAGCAAAGGAGGCTCAGTGAGGAAAGGGTGGGTGCAGTGACGAGGTTGGGAGCCCCCATGATAAGCATGGGGACAGCAGCCAGAGTTGAGTCTACCCTTGGCCCTCCCTCCCACTACCCATGTGAACTTGGGCCGGTCACCCCTGCCTCAGTTTCCTCATCTCTTGGCATGGCCTACTCAGCTGGGTAGTTGGAAGGATTTGATGAGCAAATGTACATTGTGTAGCATACAGTACCTCTACTCACCCACTCTTTTGAAGATCCCTAAACCAGAACCTAAGGAGTATTTCTTGCTTCCTCCCCTGCCCTGGCTTTGTAGCTTCCTTGTTTGCAGGGCTTGAGTTTATTGTAAGATGCCACAGCACCCACAGGGAGCACAAGTAGGCACCCTACTTGGCAACTCACACCCTGGGTGGTCAGCTGGCATGCTAATCACAGGATGCTCCCACAAACACTTCACCTCTGCATATCTCAATCTACACCAGAGGGTCTGCTATTCCATATCTCAATCTACACCAGAGGGACTGCTATGCAGCATATAGAATGTCAGACATGGATTTTCACTGGTCAAATTATGGCCCATTAATCATATAATGTATGTTCCAAGTGAGCTCTTATTGGTGAAATCAGATGTATTCAAGACACATAAATTGGAGAGAATATTCCAGACCACCCCCATTGCCTTAATAGGCCTAAAAATCTAACAAGCTCAGTTAGGGCCAAAGGATTGATTCATAAGATGTTCCAGGGTCAGTCAGCAGGTTGGAGAAGTCTGGGTGCTTGACAGTGTGGTGGGCAGAATAACGACCCCCAAACACATCTGCATCCTATTCCCCAGAACCTGTGAATTTGTTTAATGACAAGGCAAGAGAGACTGCAGATGTGATTAAGGTAAGGGTCTGGTGTGGAAGATTATCCTGCATCATCCAGGTCAGCCCTATGTATCCGCCAGAGTCCTGGTAAGAGGGAGGCAGGAGGGTCTGAGTCAGAGAGAGAGAGAGACCTGAATTTGCTATGCATCTGGCTTTGAAGACGGAGGACGAGGCCACAAACCAAAAACTGCAGGCAGCCTCTAGAAGCTAGAAAAGGCAAGGAAAGAGATCCACACCTCCTCAACCCCCAGAGCCTCCAGAGGGAATGCAGCCTCACTGCATATATTTTTTAACTTGACCCTTGTACAATGCATTTATTGCTGCTGAAAATATATTACACGTACGCATAAACTAGGCTGATCTGATATGTAATATTTGCGTCCAAAGAAATGAGAATCACGAGACTCAGTAAGACAGCAACTGAGCAAGCATGATTTCCATATTCTTGCATTTGCGCTAATGTTTCTTGCTCGTTGCCCAAGGAAACCATTTCAGCTTTCTGACACCCACCATTGTAAGACAATAAATATGTGCTATTTTAAAGCCACTCCGTGTGTGGAGATTTATTACAGCAGCCCTGGAGAAATAATGGACAGGGACAGGATCCTGTCTTGGGGACAGTGTTACTACTGCCCTGAGCAAACCTTTTCCACTGATCAGCTAAAAGGATGCCAGCCTGTGACTTTGTTTATAGCTCACGGAATGTGTGTGTGTGTGTGTGTGTGTGTGAGAGAGAGAGAGAGAAAGAGAGAGAGAGAGAGAGTTTGGCTCAGGCCTTACTTCCATTCTAACCTGGCAGTGTGCTGGTGGGGCAAAACCCACCTACCTGAAAGTCATTGGCTGTCACTACGTCTACCAAAAATGATGGCCATGACTGATTTGGTGCAGCCTTGTTTGAATCACCCCTGTCCTTGCACTCACTCTTGCTCAGTCTTCATTAGGTCTGCTCTGGCCTGACCTGGAGCCAACCAGACCAACTAGGAGGGTCCAAACTGAGGCTCAGACTCTTCCTAGCTGGGGATGGGGTGGCCTCTGCATAGGCTGCTGCTACGGTGACCCAGCTCTTCCTACCTCAGTCTACACCAGAAGGTTGGCTACATCACACGTGCACGCTTCACCTCTCTGACCTTCGGTCTCTTCTTCTGTAAAAAGAGCACACTGATAGCACAGGGCTGTCTTGGGGACTCACTGAATCAACACGCTCGGCACAAGGTCTGGCACACAGAGGTGCCATGTGAGTGACAACTGTCAAAACAATCATGTCCCACACTCATGGCCCTCCATGCTGCCAGCTCTTTCTTCTACTTGGGTCTCTGCCCACCCTGCCCTTCTAGATAATCTGTCGAAAGCTTTTATACTCTCTTTATAACTATATATATGTATATATAGTTAATGAGCAGGTTTATGCTCCTACTCAGACACCCTCAGGGTCTCCCCATGACTCAATCAATAAAGTCAACACTGTTTTTGGCTTTCAGGGTCCTCTATAACTTGGCTGGGCCTGACTCTCCAAGCTCCACAGCCAGCTCGAGCCTACACAGGGCCTCCTCCACCCCTGGTATACTTTGGCCAGGCCCATCTCTGCATTGTCACTCACTGCCTCCCCTTGTCTACAAATGGCCTTCCTTCTTGGACTGAGTCCAAGAACCTTGCCTATGTTGCCAAGACTGCCTCCTCCAAGAAGCCCTCCTAGGTTTCTCCTGCCTACTGAACTCTTGTGGGATTTGGTGGGGGCGCTTAACAACATATCAGTTCATTCAGCAACCCAGTACCGGTGTCACTGAAGATCCAGAAATGAACCCCACAGAGCCCCACTCTTAAGGAGTTCAAGATAGTGTGTTATTAGTGATGGGGACACAGACACACTGGGGTGGTCTCCAGGTCTGGTATCTGATGTCCGGAACAGTCCTTGTGGGTGGGGCAGGGTTTGGGGAACAGGTCACTGAGAGTAATTGCGTCAGGGGGTAGCTGAAGACATTTTGGGTACAGCAACCGCTCCTGTTAGATGATGGAAATTCCTGCACTGTAGAAGTCGTCTTGTGTTTGTGCTGAAAACGCATTGCCTAAAATGTGACAGCCAGACTGCCTATGTTTAAACAGAGAAATCTACTGAAAGAAGAGCGGAGAGTGAAGCACACCAAATAATGGAATACTATCCACCAGTTAAAAGGACGGGTAACTCTAAACTCACCGGTAATGAATGTCCAAAAAAACTGATGTGTATAGATTGCAGCCACTTACATGCTTAAGAAGGACACACACGCATATCGTATGTACATAAAACACATGTGGAAGGATATGCAAAAAAAAAAAAAAATGGCCGGGGCGCCTGGGTGGCTCAGTTGTTTAAGTGTCCGACTTCGACTCAGGTCATGATCTTACCCTTCGTGAGTTCGAGCCCTGCGTCAGGCTCTGTGCTGACAGCTCGGAGCCCAGAGCCTGCTTCGGATTCTGTGTCTCTCTCTCTCTCTCTCTCTCTCTCTCTCTGCCCCTCCCCCACTCATGCTCTGTCTCTCAAAAATAAACATAATTTTTGTCAATGGCCTATCAGGAGAAGTAGGGAACTTACACTTTTATAAGACTTGAGTTCCTCATCTTATACAATTACCTGGAAGGTTTATGTCAAACATCAAAGAGACACATTTAAATTTAAACAAAAAGAATAGAAAGCAAGCTGAAGGAAAAGCAGAAAGCGAGCTGCTGGCGGATTTGGAGGTTGCTGGGTTCGGACTGCCTGGGAGAAATCGCTTGTGTTTCTCCTCTGAGGCGAGTGTTCGCACACAGGACGCTTCTGTGACTTGTTTGGGGGGTCCCCCTCCCCCGACCAATTCTCCACACCAGCTGGGTGGCCCAAGCGTCATTCTGTTCTGACATCATCTGCCTGAGTCAGCTGAGACCCCGAAGCTTAAGGGCTGAGTCCCACAAGACTGCCCCTCCCACCTCAAATGCCATCACACACCCCCAGGCTTTCACCTGTACTGGGGACCAACCCGCTAAGTACCGGGGTTCCCACCACTTCCCTCCTTGGGTTCAGTAATTTGCTGAGCAGCTCACAGAACTCAGAGAAACGTGTCTACTGGTTTATTATACAATAAAGCATATGATCAAGGGTCCGGATGAACAACCAGATGAAGGTACACAAGGCAAGATGTGGGGTGGGCCCAGCACCTCAATGTGTCCTGCAACCCAGCTCTCGGAACCCTGCAGTTATGGGATTTTTATAGAGGTTTCAGCACATAAGCATGATGGATGATTAACTCAATTTCCAGCCGTTCTCTCCTATCTAGGGAATGGGGGGGGGGGGGGGAGGGGGGGGGGAGGGGCGAAAGTTCCAAGCTTCTTATCTTGGAACAGTCTTTCTGGTGACCAGCCCCTATCTAGAGTGGCTTCCTTAGAACAAAAGAATTTCCCTATCACCCAGGAAATTCCAAGGAATTTAAGAGCTCTTTGTCAGGAGCTGGGGTCGAAGGAAGGGAGGGTCAGGGCAGAGGTCAACATCCGTCCTTCTTACTATCTCACCAACCTAAGGCTGGCTGACCCTGGCACCCTGAGGGAAGATGTAGCGGCTTTCAACAGCCCCAACTCCCGGACCTGCAAGCAAACTGCGACCTACACAGGGCAAGGCTGAGGTGGCCCAGCTCCTCAGCTCCCGAGTGCCCCCCTCCCAGCACAGGACACCATCACGCAGCCATAAAGGTGTCACCTGAGATGGGCAGGTGACAGGGCCCTCCATGCCCTCACGGTCAAAGATTGAGCCCTTGGCGCCCAACAGGGAGGTGACCCAGGGGGAGGAAGCTTGAATGACTATTTTGACGTAGTTAAGCTGGGCCAGATAAGCACCATGGAAGAGGAGGCGGAGCCAGGCCCCCAGGGCCCAGGCCCCCCACTGCCCCTGCACCGGAGCTGTCCAGTCCCACCCCAACGCCCCCCAGCGCCCTCCAGCGGCCTGGCCCCACACTTCCCCTGTGCCTGCACTGTCCAGTGGTGCCCCAGCTCCGCCCAGCGCCCCCCAGGGCCCCCCTCGCAACACCCCTTACCCCCAGCACCCTTCCCCCACCCTTCTCCTGCCCTAGCTCTGCCGGGTCCGCCCCAGCATCCCCCAGCGCCCCATCCGCGCTTTGTGAGCTGCCTCCGCAGAAAGTTTAGGGGGCAGCCACTGAAGGGCGGCAGTCTTCACTTAGGGTGGGGTCGTGTGATTCCTTTTTTAATGTTGGTGCCTATTTGTATTTTTTTACTTTCCCCTGCACTGTTCCTGAATTTCTCAAGTAATTCTGAGTAAAGAAAAAGGAGGATACTTTATATCATTGTGCCACCTTCTTTTCTTTATTTCCTCTGGTCTCCTCCACTGCTCCGTGGTGTCATTTTCATCCCCAGTTTACAAGGGAGACAAGTGCGCTCCTGGACGGTCGGAGCTGCCCGTGGTGCAGGCTCGAGCGCCCCCAGTCCTGGGCTGGCTCCAGGCTCTCCAGGCTGTGGGTGATGGTCAGGGACACCTCGGCAATGCTTTCAGCAGCACCATCCCGCCCCCGCTAGGGTTCTAGCCTTGCTGGCTGCACACTCACTGCAAGACTGGGGGGAGGGACACAGAAGCGAAAACAAGAGCTGACCTGTTACGTTGTAGAACTTAAAAGTCATGTGCATGTCAGGGGTGGAAGGGTACACTTTGGGGGCGCTTGGATGGCCCAGTTGGTTGAGCAACCAACCTCTGCTTAGGTCATGATCTCACAGTTTGGTGAGTTCAAGCCCGGCGTCCGGCTCTGTGCTGACAGTTCCGAGCCTGGAGCCTGCTTGGGATTCTGTGTCTTCCTCTCTCTCTGCTCCCCTCTCCACTCACCCTCTGTCTCTCACTCTCTCAAAAATACACTAAGAACATTTTAAGAAGTAAAAAAGAAAGAAGGCTACACTTTGTTTACACCAGCCTCACTCCTCTGACTGGAAGCAGCCACAACTCCACTGCCTCCTGGCTGGGGGACCTTGAACTTCAGGATCCCCATCTGCAAATGGGTACCCTAATCTTGCACCCAAGGATGAACGCTGGGGAGAGAATGAACTACAGTAGGCGTGACGAGTGCAGAGCAAACACATTGGATCCCCCTGTCCCACCGACACCCCCTCTGGGCACTCTTGGACACCCCCTGTGGGCTCTCCTGGACACCCGCTCGGGGAGGCTTGGCGGTGAGGGGTGGGAGGCTGAGTTGAGAAGCTGCAGCTCCTGCGGAGAAGCAGGAACAGAAAATGCCCACCCGGACCACCTCAAGGGCACCCAGAGGGCAAAGGGCCCAGCAGGAATGGCGCCCAACTTCTTACCTGCTCCTCCGCAGGGCTAAGGCCAGGGGTCCTGATGGGTGCGTGGGGCACCCCAGCCCAGCGTCCCCGGTTTTCCGGGAGGGGCCGCAGTGGCAGGCCGGAGCATAGCACCTGGAGGCTGGACATGTTTGGCCGAGACTGAGACGGAGGCCAGCTCTGTGGGGAGGCCAGGGAGAGACTGGGCAGTCATGGCCCAACTGGGCGGGGACCTCCTGCTCCAGGCCGCCTCCTCCAGCCCCTCATTGGGCCCAGGACCTGCAGAGGGAGCCATGTGTGGGTCATTGGGTCATTGGCCCCTCGCCTGGCTGCCTGCAGTGTTGACCCGAGGTGGGGCTGGTGTTCTGGGTAGAGGCAGGCTTCACGCAGGGGACATTGCTACGTATTGGTTTGTTTGTCCTGTTAGCGAAGTGTTGGCCTTGAGGGGCTGTGTTTCCCAGGACGCGGCTTTGGAGGGCTGCTGGGGCTCTAATGCGGGGGTTCGCTTCAGCAGCCTTACACCAGGCAGGCGATGCTGGGATTTGTGTCTTGGTGACAGGGAGCATGTGATACTGAGGCTGGCACAGAACGCGGGGTCTGTGCAGAAAGCAGGCAGTGCGCCTTGTACCCCTCCTCCCTGCCACTCGTGCAGGGGGCACGGCAGAAGCCCACCCAGCAGCAGCTGTACCCTCCTCAACTCTCACATGCTGCTTCATCCCCTTCCCAGAGCTCTCTGTAAAGGGCCCACATGGAGATGCCTCTCATCCTCGATTCCATTAACAACTTAGCAAGGAAGTGCTCCTTATTAGCCTTATGCTACAGATGGGGAAACTGAGGCCCAGGTGGCACTCACACAGCCAGGAGGCGACGGCAATAGAATCCTGGTGGTCCTAGGAAAGCAACCCATCTGGGTGTGAACCCAGCTCAGCTCCTGACCAGCCCTGTGGCCTTGGGCCCTGTCCCAATCTATGCAAGTGGGTGCTAATTAATCACTGGGCTGTAGGAGGAACGAATGGGTTGTGTAAGCACCCAGTACAGTACCTGCGTGGGGCAAGGTGAAAGGAACAACAAACATCTTCCTAGTGCTCACGCTTCTGAACACATCACATGACACAGTTCCCTTTGTCCCCTCATCGGTCCTGTGGAGTTCACTGTCCCATTTTACAGGTGTGAAAACTGAGGTCGAGAGAGGTGGTGGGAACTGGGTTAGTCACACGGTGAGTCACCAGAGGTGCTAGGATCTGAGCCCTCAGAACCCAGAGCTCTGGCTCTAGCCTCCCTCCCAGTCACTCTTGCGGGCCCCCTGCCACAGTGACGGTGCTGTTCCTGGGGTCCACGGCATCTCGCTCCTCCGAAAGAAGAGCGAGAAGAAACTCGCTCAGCTTTGCTTTTTGTCATTTATCCATTCACTTGATCTTTCAAACATGATTGAGCACCTTCCTAGTCAGGCACTATTCTAGGCCCCGGGAACGAACATCCTCGCTGCAGACACTGCCCCCTACCCAGCTGTGCCTGCAGTGTGTCTAGGCATGTCTGGCCTTGACTGCCAATGGCCGGCCCCTGCATCTCTCTGTTCCAGGGCTGCTGCTGGTGAACCAGCACCTGCTCTCCCCCTTCAGAGGCAGGCTGGGAGGCCTGGGGAGCTGACGGCCCTGTCACCACCTGTCCCAGGAGCAGCCCTCAGCCAGCAACAGATGGAGGGAGGATGGTGGATAAATGCCCCAGGTCCCTTGCACCTCAGCAGGGTGGAGGAGGGAGGCAGGTGGTAACTCAGGGGAGTGCTCTATACGATCTGCAGAGTGCCCAGCAGGACTGTGCTGAGTTGCCCCCATGGGGTATGGTGCCCCGGCTGGTTGCTTTCCTTGCCCGTCCCACTCCCCGCCCCCCTCCCTGCCACCTGAACA
This sequence comes from Neofelis nebulosa, assembly GCF_028018385.1. NCBI lineage: Eukaryota > Metazoa > Chordata > Mammalia > Carnivora > Felidae > Neofelis > Neofelis nebulosa. Next base: position 110,622,568 of record NC_080785.1, read on the forward strand.
AGACAGTACCTCAACAAAGTAGCTGTGCACAAACCTCCTCTTAGGTTTTGTTTCCCGGGGAGACCTCATCTTCTGGTGGGTCCAGATAAGCCAGAACTCAGTTTTTGTAGAATCCTCTGATTTTTAAAGGTTACCATCAATTAAGAAATGGTTTTAGGGGCTCTTGGGCATCTCAGTCAGTTAAGCGTCCAACTTCGGCTCAGGTCATGATCTTGAGGTTCGTGAGTTTGAGCCCCACGTTGGGCTCTGTGCTGACAGCTCGGAACCTGGAGTCTCCTTCAGATTCTGTGTCTCCCTCTCTCTCTCTGCCTCTCCCCTGCTAGCACTCTAGCTCTCTCTCTCTCTCTCTCTCTCAAAAATAAATAAACATTAAAAAAAAATTTTAATGGTTTTAAACATTGTACTGGACAAGATGGATGCATTGTATCAATGTCAGTATCCTGGTTGTGATATTGCAGTGTTGCAAGATGTTACCAGTGGGAGAACCTGGCACATGGGATCTATTGTTTCTTACAGTAGAGAAACCTACAAGAATCCCCAAATACAGAGCTTAATTTTTTTAAAAAATCGTATAAGCTAGTTAAAAGAATGAGGATCTCAACAGATGTTACACATGGCCAACTGGTAGGTTCGAACCCTGGCTACACTACTCACTCACTAGCTGTGCGTCCTTGGATAAGGTACTTAGGCTTTCTGTGCTGCAGTTTCCTCATTTGTAAAATGAAAGCACTAATAGTACCTACCTCATGGGATGTGTCTGAAGGTGATTAGATGAGAACATACGTGAAGGTTTTAGTGCTTGTTACAGAATAAGCATGGATAAGACATTGTTATTTTTCTAATTGTTGCCTGTATCTTTTGATACAAGGAACGGGTCAACGTATGTAGTACAGAAAGTATATACTACTTTGTAGTACAAAGAGTATATGCGCACATGTGCACGAACTGTCTCTGAAAGAAATACAAAGAACTGTGGAGGGAAGGAGACTTTTCACTATAAAACTCTTCCACACTTTCAAATTGTCAGTGTACCAAATGCCACTGAATTGTACACTTTAAAATGATTAATTTTAGAGGCACCTGGGTGGCACAGTTGGTTGAGTGTCTGACTCTTGATCTTGGCCGGGGCCATGATCTCACAGTCCGTGAATTGGAGCCCCGCATCGGGCTCTGCGCTAATGGCTTGGAGCCTGCTTGGGATTCTGTCTCTCCTTCTCCCTGCCCGTCCCCCACTTGTGTGCACTCTCTCTCTCTCTAAATGAATAGACTGAAACACTTTTATAAATGATTAATTGTATGTTACATAAATTTCACCTCAGTTAAAACAAAACTCTGGTGTTTTTGTTTTTTGTTCGGTGGGGGGGGATGGGGCAGAGGGAGAGGAGAGAGAGAGTCTTAAGCAGGTTCCACTCCCAGCTCGGAGTCCAATGTGGGACTTGATCTCATGACCTGAGCCAATATCAAGAGTTAGATGTTTAAGTGACTGAGCCACCCAGGCACCCCACTCTGGTGTCTTTGAATTTTGTTCCATGGATAAACCAAAAAAAAATAAAAAAATTAAACTAATAAGGAGTAAAGAAAGGCAGACAGGCACTGTAAGCCAAACCCAGTTTTGCTCAGTATGTGCCGGTCCCTGGCCCTCAGCCCTTGGGCTCATGGTGCTTGATGTGGTGGTCTCTCTCCAGCCATCAAGTGCCTGCCTCCGTTTCCCCTCCACTTGCCCCACTGGCTGCTTCTGTCCTAGCCAGCCTCTCCTCCCAGCAACTCTTGGCCACCAGCACCACACAGCTCAGCCCTGCCTGCCTGGCACCCCCAATCCAGACCACACTGGGCCTCAATCTCTGCCGTATCACCAGCATATCCAGCTGGCCTTCCCGAGCCAGGCAGGACTTCTGTCTCTTGGACCACAAGCCTGGTCCCAGCTTCCCCTCCTTCTCCATCCATTCTGCCACCCTGGACATCTTCTGCTGAACCATCCTGACCCCTGAGCCCTCCACCATGAAAATATATCTGGACCCTGAGACCACTCTAGCCTGGGTCATGCCCACCCTCTCCCCCCAAGATAGCACCAGCCTCTCTCCTGGTCCCCCACCTCCTCCCAGCCACCTGCAGTCAGCTAGCAACATGGCTGCAGACTATGCCTAGAATAACCCAAATGTGGGCCAGTTTGTTCTGGGCATGTGGATCCTCTGTCTGCCTCTGATTTCTCCATCCACTCTTGTCTACCCCAGAGCCTCCTGGCTGCTCCTTGCTCACACATGCCCACGGTGGTTTAAAAAAAACTTTTTTTTTAACGTTTATTTATTATTAAGAGACAGAGCAAGACAGAGCAGGAGCATGGGAGGGGCAGAGAGAGGAGGAGACACAGAATCTGAAGGAGGCTTCAGGCTCCGAGATGTCAGCACAGAGCCTGACGTGGGGCTTGAACCCACCAGCTGCGAGACCATGACCTGAGCCGAAGTCAGACGCTCAACCAACTGAGCCATCCAGGCGCCCCATGGTGGTTTTAAAACATGCCAGCAAATCCTTGCTTGGGTGCTTCTTCCAGTGATGCCGGGGTGTGGCCCTGCTCTTGAGTCTGGGCCAAACTTAGTGCTTATGGGGTAACTAACAGAAGGTAGCCTGAGACTCTGTGGAGCAGCCCAAATACCCGGGACCCCAGGCTGGGGCGTGCCATGTGGAGGTGCTGAGGTCAACCAATCAGCTGAGCTCTGGTGCATGAGGGAGCCATCGGGGATGGCCGACCCCAGCCAGCCTCCATCTGATGCAGTAGCATGAGATGAATCACCCAACTGAGCCCCTTCCCCAAATTTTGACCCACAAAACTGTGAGCAAAAATTTAAATGATTGGTTTTTTTGTGTGTTTTTTTTTAAATTTTTTTTTCAACGTTTTTTATTTATTTTTGGGACAGAGAGACACAGAGCATGAACGGGGGAGGGGCAGAGAGAGAGGGAGACACAGAATCGGAAACAGGCTCCAGGCTCCGAGCCATCAGCCCAGAGCCTGACGCGGGGCTCGAACTCACGGACCGCGAGATCGTGACCTGGCTGAAGTCGGACGCTTAACCGACTGCGCCACCCAGGCGCCCCTTAAATGATTGTTTTAAGCTGCTAAATTTTAGTGCAATTTGTTAGTTAATAGCTACCTAGGAACATTACATCAGGGAGTCAGCAAAGTCTGGTCCTCTGCCCAGGAATCTCCTCCAGGCTCCTCACCTGACTCGCATCTCTGCTGAAGTCAGACCCTCCCCGAGGCCTGTCCCTACCACCCTCGTTATGTGCAGTATACATACTTCCCATCCTTTATCCTGGTGTATTTTCTTTTCTTTTTAAAATTTTTTAATCTTTATTTATTTTTGAGAGAGAGACAGCGTGTGACCAGGGTAGGAGCAGAGAGAGAGGGAGACACAGAATCCGAAGCAGGCTCCAGGCCCTGAGCTGTCAGCACAGAGCCTGACGTGGGGCTCAAACCCCTGGACTGTGATATCATGACCTGAGCTGAAATCAGACGCCCAACCGATTGAGCCACCCAGGTGCCCCATATCCTGGTGTATTTTCTCTGTTGTACCATTATGCCACCTGACGTGATCTTATATATTTATTCCTGCTTTCTATGATGTAAATTCTATGAGGGCAAAGAGCCTATCTGCCATGTTCTCTCCACTGGAGCCCCCGCACAGTGGGCAATTCAGTATCTGTTGAATGAATGAATGAATGAATGTGAGCCCCTTTGAGAAAACAGAGGCTGCAGAAGCCGTCTTCTTACTGAAGCCCCGGGCCTCTGGCAGGGCATACTCAACCCTCCATCCCAAGACCCAACACTGAGATCCCACCATGGGCCTCGAGGAATCCGGTCTCCAAGAATTTTCTAACAGGGATGGGCTGAGATGTTGTTCTCAACTTTGGCCACCAGGTGGCAACACAGGAGACGGAGACTCTTGCCCTAAGGACGCAGAGGCTGGGGCATGGGGGAGGGTCAGGAATGCATGTGTAGGTGAGATTTGGGACCCTCTGGCTTGTGGATGACTGTTAATCCCTGGGTCCTGGATGCAGAGCAGCAGCAGCCCTGCCTGAGGGCCAGATTGGGGCTGAGCTGGATGCTTCTCAAGGCTCTCGGTCCACGTCACCTGGTAAGCCATAATAAGGAGTTTCTGGTTTTATCTGTGAGCTGGGTTTCCCACTTCTCTGCCATTTGAGAGCTATCATCACCATTTGGAGCCATATCTTCAAGCAAGCAGAACTATTATTTGCTTAATATTTTTCCTTAAATAGACCTTTGAAACTTGGATAAATGTAATAAGAAGGAATTTTTATATTACCACTGGTACAGAAACCAGTCACTTGCCAGAAACAGGCAGGAACTGTAAAAATAATCACTAACATCTAGGACTTAGACGGCACTCCCTGATCCATTGCACAGGGAACTGGGGCACAGAGAGAGGTCAGGCAAATTTCCTGATCTCACACAGGGGCAAGTGGCACCTGCTGGGTTTGGAATCAGATTTTTCAAGAGCAGCTATAAAACTGTGGTCGAGGGGCACCTGGGTGGCTCAGTCGGTTAAGCGGCCGACTTCGGCTCAGGTCATGATTTCTCGGTCCGTGAGTTCGAGCCCCGTGTCGGGCTCTGTGCTGACAGCTCGGAGCCTGGAGCCTGTTTCAGATTTTGTGTCTCCCTCTCTCTGACCCTCCCCCAGTCATGCTCTGTGTCTCTCTGTCTCAAAAATAAATAAACGTTAAAAAAAAAAAAATTAAAACTGTGGTTGACTGCAGCACCCTTTCCCACACACTCACACCGCCAAGTGTTGTCTCAGGTGCACACCCGCACACGGCATCAGCTGCTCCCCGGGTTCCCTCATAGCCTGACTTGTGGGAAGCAGGGAGCGGGGGTCAGGCCTGGTCTCCCCCCGCCCAGGACTAGCTGGATGTTTATCTTCTATCTTTCGATGGCCTGACTTTACTCTCCTTCCCTCACACACAGGAGGGAGGCCTCAGCAAGTTGAGCGCTCACTTGGAGTGTGGATCAGTGGCCGGTGACCAGGTAAGGCAAAGAGCCCCGCTGGCCAGCAGGGCGTGAACTGAGAACCCCCACCTCTCCTCCCAGAGTCTGGCCAGGAACGACCTACAATGAGGCAGAGTTCCGGCAGGACCTGGAGACACCTGTGGAAACAAGGCTACAGGGTGACCTTGGGGGGATTAGAGGGCAGTCTTAGGCCTGACTCTCAGAGATGGAAGATCCTGGGGTAGTCGTCTGTAGAGGTCTGCTTCCCCATACCAGCCCCCCTCCCTCATGTAAGGCAGCAAAACCCCCCCAAGAGGGCACAGTGCTCCCCCGACCCGCCGACACGCCACTTTGCTGACGCTTCTTGGCCTTGGGTGGAGGATGGTACCCCGGGGCCAACCGAAGGCTCCGCCCCACCGGCGACCCGGCTCTTTCCACCCAGGCTCCGTCCTTCCAGCCCCGACTACTGCCGGGCTAGATCGGGTGCGGGGCGTGGAGGCTGGACGAGGCCCGCCGCCCGCCGTCGCCCACCTCCCCAGTCCCCAGCAGTCTGCCGCCGCACCACCCTACCCCCCACCCCCGCGAGCAGAGCGCTCGCACCCCCGCGCCGCGCCTTGGTACGCGCCGCCGGGCGGGGTTGGGGCGGGTCCCGGGGCGGGTCCCGGGCCGGGCGCTGCCGCCCCCGCCGGACCAGGGGGACCGCAGCCCCGCGCGCCCCGCAGCCCCGCGCGCCCCGCACAGCATGGGGAGGCGCTGCTGGCGGCGGCGCGCTCTGGCGGCCGCGTGTCTGGGTGCCGCGCTCTTACTTCTGGGCGCCGCGCCCCGCGCCCTGCGCCCGGGTGAGTGCCCACCGGGCCCCTCCACGGGGGGCACCTGCTGTCCCCTCCCGCGCTGGGGGGTAGGGGTGGGTGGGCCCAGGGAGGCTCTAGGCGTCCCCGTCCAAGCCCCGGCTCCCTGAAAGGGTCTTGCCGCCCTTGGGAGTTGGTCTCCCAACGCCCGCGAGGGATGATCGTTCGGGGCTCGCAGCCCGGGGCCCCGGGTCCGTTGTGGGTGGCAGAGGGCATCGGGCCCACCCAGGAAGGCAGCCTCGTTTACGTCGCCGGCACCCCTTGGCGCCCGGAGGGCCCTTGACCGAAGCGGTGCAGCGTGGGTTGGGGAAGCCTGACGCTGCCCGGTCCTTCAGGTGGTCCCCCTCAGCCGCAGGCGCTGCTGCCTGGAGCGCCCCGCTCCGCCCCGAAGTTCACACCCAGGAGGACTTGGGGCTCCTTTGCACGCACTGCACGGTCTGGTTGGGGAAACTGAGGCAGCCAGTCAGGACCCTGAAGCGCGTGGTAGCTGCCCTGGACCAGGCTTGTGCATAGTCTTAACTCACTTCATCTCCTCCCCATTTCACAAAGGGGGAAACTGAGGCAGAGAGATTGAGGGGCAGGTGTGGGTGACTTGCCTGCTGGCTAGCCACCTGCCTGGGGCTTGAGATGCCCAGTCAGCAGCCTGTTCCCACCTCCGGCTCTGTTTGCCT